>NW_022631067.1:0-210906 GCF_010015895.1 Lontra canadensis
CTGACCCTGACCCTAAACCCAACCCTGACCCTAATCCTAACCATGGCCTGACCATAACCCTGACCCTCAACCAGAAGCTGACCCTACCCCTGACCCTAACACTAAACCTAAACCTGACCCTGACCCTAACCCTGGCCCTGACCTTAACACTGACCCTGAGCCTGACCCTAACCCTGGCCCTGACCCTGACCCTGACCCAATCCTGAACCCTGGCCCAGGCCCTGAGCCTGACCCTAACCCAGGCCCTGACCTGACCCTGAACCTGACCCTGACCCTAACCCTGGCCCTGACCCTACTCTGACCCTAAACCTCTCCCTCTAACCCTAACCCTATTCCTCTGAGCCTAAACCTCTCCCTCTAACCCTAACCCTAACCCTCACCCTAACCCTCTAACCTTAACCCTCTAACCCAAAACCTAACCCTAACCCTAAGCCTAACTGTAACCCTCCACCTAACCCAAACCCCTAACCCAAACCCTAACCTTCCCTTTCCTCCTTCCTACCCACTGACTCAAGCCAGGGCTCAATCCAATTCCCTCTGTCCCAGGGAACAACCAGGAAGACCAAGCAGAGGGAGAGAGGAGAAGTCGAAGGGGCCCACTGATCTCCCTGCCCTGCTTTGGCCTCCACGGACGTCTCCAAGTCCTCTGGCTCAACCGCGCATTGAGCGGGACCCTGGGAGGGATTCTGAATTCCAGGCCAGCTGGCTGGGGGGTACTCGGTGACCTTGGCATCCCCAGATGTCCAACCCGCCTGGCCTTGCACCCTGAGCCTTGCTTCCCAGGGTAGGCATGGTTCTGGTGCTCAGCAGACTTCGGGGCCACAGAGCACTTGGCAGTGGTGAGGGAACATGGGGGACCAGTCAGGGACAGCGCCATGGGTCGCGTACACGTGCACCGCAAGGCTGGGCCATGGTACAGGTGCTGTGTGCAGGTCTCCTGGGCACACCTGGCCCTCTCGCAATGGAGGTCTGTGTGCCCGGTGCACCTTTCCTCCACCTCCGCCTACCCCTGGAGGAACGGCTAAGTTCAAGCATTTCCATGTCCAACCCTCAGGGACAGTTGGGAACCTGGGCTCAAGAGAGGCAGGGACTGGCCCAGGACAAAAGACGGGTACACACTCCAAGGAGCAGAGCTTCCCTCCAGTCCTAGGCAAGCCACGACCCTCCCATGAGGTTTGCTCGGAGGGTGAGAGCCCCTCAGATCCTTGGGGAGAGCTACCCACCCCATCCCATGTGGGGACATGACCTCGGGCAACCCCAGACAGGTAGAGGCATATGTGCTTGAGCGCGCGCACGTACACACACTCTCTCTCTCACACACACACACACACACACACACACACACACACACACACACCACTCTTCCCAGCTAGGGGTCAGAGGGGGAGACACCCTGGGAAGATGGTGGGTAACAAGGGGGAAAGAAGAAAGAGGTTGGAGACAGCTGGGCCATGGGGTCAGGGGCATCAGGACTCCTGACAAGGACCGAGATCCATAGCATGGGGAGGGGACACAGGACGGGCTGATGGTCAAGGGGTCCCCAAGGGGCCCAGGGGCTTTGCCAGGGCACCGGGTGAGGACAGGGTCTGGGGCCTGGTGTCCATCACCACCCTGGACTACTGGAAGTAGGAAGAGGTACCCCCCCAAGTGTGGACAGGGCTACAACACCAAAGGCCTCCCCTTCCTCTTCTCTCAATGGGGCCATGGAGACAGGGTGTCCCTAGGCTCCCACAGGCTGGTAGAAGAGCCTGTTGGCCTTGAAGCTCTCTCCCGGACCCACTGTGCTCCCAGTCTTGGGAAAAGGCTTTGGACTCCCTCGAGGTCCTTCTGAGCAGAGGACAGCCTGGAGGCTTGGGGGGCTGACATTGTGGGCTTGCAGAATGTGGCAGAGCACTAGAGCCCTGGTCTGGGGACCAAGGTCAGGACCCTCCTCGTTGCAGCCTCAGGGTCCCCATTGGGAAGACGTTCCAGAGTCAGTGCTCTGCTCAGGGTGAGAAGGCCTTAGCAAGGGACCGAGCCCCAGCACAGGAGAGGGAAACAGGGACAAGGGAGACGTCAGAGGTTTCTCCCATCACCCCTGGAGCCCACAGACCCTGCTCCTGGGAGACACACAAAAACAGACACAGACACAGACACAGAGACCAAGACGAAGACAGAGACAGACACCGAACACAGGGGAGAGGGAACCAGGAGAAGTCACAGACTTTCCGCAATCAGCTGGGAAATGACAGCCAAGCATGTTGTCCCCTTCTCAGGCCCACGGGCCATCCACCCTGGGAGGACGGAATCGGGAATGCCCGGGAACCACTGTGGGGGCTGCCCAGCCCATGGACGCAGATGACGCCCTTGGACCTCAACCTAACGGGAGCCCCGGGAAGTCTGTGTCACCAAGGTCAGAAGCCATGCACTGCAACCTTGCCACGGGGGAGGGGATACAGGCAGGAGGAGGGTGGCTTTGCCTGGATCCCAGAGCAGATCCAGGCCCCTCCGGGCTGTGTTCCATGCCCCCGCCCAGCCCCTGGCTCACCCGTGCCTTGCCAAGTGTGTGCACCAGCCTCCTGGGAGAGCGGGTATGGAACGTATGCAGAGGCCCTACCCCTGATGGCAACCCTAGAAGGAGAAGCCAGAACACCCCCAATGTGCAGACGGGGAGACTGGGGAGGCCCTGAGAGCCACAGGGTGTGTCCGGGCTCACAGTCCTGGGCAGGAGCTGGAACCTGGTCTGAAGCCACCTCTGTGCCCTCACAGCGGGGACAACAGCTGCACCCAGGCCTCCCAGGGGCTGTGCGGAGGCCATGTGGGGGTCACTGTATAGACAGGGCACGGGGTGGAGGGTGAGCCTTGAGCAGCTGGGGGAGGGGCGCCCTCAGGGAGCTCTGGTGTGAGGAGGAAGTCGGGTAAGGAGCCCCCCAGGCAGGGGTGACCTCACTTCCCTGACGACAGAGCCCAACGGAATCGGAACCCACGTATCCAGGCACCCACATTCCAGACACAAGCCCCCTGCCCAGCTCATTTCCTTGGACAACCTCAAGGAAGCGACATGTTCTTGTGCTGCCTACCCAAGTCCAGAGGACGCGGGCAGAGGAGAGCTCGCCCGCCAGACACGTCCCCTCACTGGGGAGGTCGTGTCGGGGCTCTCCGACGCCTCTGGCCCTTTGGGAAGAAGAATCCAAAGGTGACACAGGGAGGCTCAGAGTCAGAAAGCCCCACACCTTCTGATCGACCCGTGTAGTCCCAGGTCTCCTCCCCGTGTGTGTGTGTGTGTGTGTGTGTGTGTGTGTGTGTGTGTGTGTGTGTACAGAGAGCTCATCGGGGTTGGAGACGCCCCGAGCAGGAGCAGGCTGATGAGGGGTCAGATGCCTGGCGGGCAGGTCATGTTCACAGCCCAGGTGAAGGCTGGCTAGGTGGGATGGGGGTTGGGGGCTGCACCCTTCTGCCCTGGGTTTATCCTGTGACCCTGCAGGGACGGGTCACTGACCCAGGTGCGGGGCTGTGCACGCGCAGGTCTGCGTGGGATCCGGGAGAAGCCGGGAGACTGGGCAGGAGGACGGTGGGTATGGCCGGGCAGGGCTCTGGTGCCTCTTGCACACTCCCCGTCTCTGCCTTGGCAGGCCACGGAGGAAAGGGGAAGGAGGCGGGAAGACACGCACTCCTCCCTGACCCAGGAGTCCCCGGTCCTGGGAAGGCGTCCGGTACCTCCCAGACCACTGCCCGCGGTACTCCATTGGACGGCGGTCCTGGACACGGAGCCCACGGAGGCCAAGTCCGAGGGTGAGAAGGCTGGGATGGGGTGCCTCTGGCTGTGTGGGGAGGGGTCGGTGCTGGGCCCCACAGGGAGAAGCCCCCACGGGCTGGTGTGGGGCCAGGAGCCACGACTTGGCTCGGAGCACCCAGGGGGTGGACTGCCGTCGGGGAGACGTCCCGGTGAGGGTTCCTCCGTGGCTGCGGCTTCTCCGGGAGGCCCTGGGCTGTGCTCTGTCTCTGCAGAGCCGCAGGGAGAGGCAGGCCCGCTGCTGACCTTCTCTCCTCTCACAGCCACTCCAGCGGAGGAGCTAGACCCACTCCCAACTTCAGCAACTCCGGACGGGGACGTGGTGCCTAGAGACACTTCGGCAGGAGACCGGGAGCCGACAGGTGACCGGGCGCCTGCCCACGGAGATGCTGACGCTGTCCACGGAGAGCTGGCTCCTGCTCCTGCCCCCACCCCTGCTCCTGCCGCTCCCCCCTCCCCTGCCCCTGCCTGTGCTCCTGTTCTGGCCCCTGACCCAGATCCTCCCTTGGTCTCACCCCTTCCCCAGCCCCTCCCTGGGCCCCTGTTCCTGCCCCAGACCCAGCTCCTGCCCTTGACCCTGCACCAGTCATCACCCCTGCACTTGTCCCAGCTCCTGCTCCTGCCCCATCCCCTGACCCTGACCCTGCCCCGATCCCTGCCAGGACGGCCTCCTCGTCCCCTGCCTGCACCCCTGTTCCTGCCCCATACCCAGACCCTGCCCCTGCTTCTTCCCCTTCCACCGCCCTCGTCCCTTCCCCTGGCCCTGCCAGGACCACTGCCCCTTCCCCTGCCCCTGCCTATGCCCGTGTTCCCGCCCCAGACCCAGCGCCTATCCCTTGCTCCTGCTCCTTTGCCTGCCCTGGCCTGTGCTCCTGTTCCTGTCTCTGACCCAGCTCCTGCTCTGGGTCCCGCACTGGCCACTACTGCTGACCCTGTCCCCGCCCCGATCCCAACCCCTGCCCCTACACCTGCTCCTGCGGGGCTCCCAGGCCCACCTCCAGAGCCCACAACTCTGCGGGGAGATCTCCCCATAAAAATACCGTCCGTTCCATCCCCTGACCCCGACATCCCCCCAGAATGTTTCATCCCCTCCCCCTGCGTTCTTCCTCTCCTGTATGTAGTCACCGTTATAGTTGCCTTCCCTCTCCTCTATGCTGTGTATTATTTATTTTTTAAATAAAAGTACTTGTTTTCCCTTGAACACGTCATGAGCATGAAGTACATTCCCAACGCTGTGCCACCACACCCCAGAACCTCGCTGCAGGATATCTCCTTCCCCAAAGGAGACCCTGAGCCCAAGCCCTCCCTGCCCATTGCTCCCCCAGCCTGGCCCCTCGCAACCCCGGAGCTGCTTTCTCTTGCTGTTCCTGCACGTGTTCTGGAGGTCTCTGGAAGTGGAATCCCTCCACAGGTGTCTTTGTGTCTGCACCGATGGTCAAAGGGCACTCGTTTGGTTGGTTTCTCTGTTGGACCTAGAATTGCCCTTATTGGATGTTGAGACGCCCAATGGATTACAGAGGAGATGTCATCCTAGGGACCCCTTTAGGAATTCTGGGCACCATCTTGGGGCCAAGGCCCCTGTTCCTGCTGGGACACCACAGTCGGTCCCCAGACAGGACACGGCTCTTTCCTCCTGTGGCCCACACAGAAACCAGGGAAATGCAGAAAGCTGGAAGACACGCCGCAGAGGGCAAAAGCATCGCTCCCAACCCTAGGCCAGAGAAAGGTTTCCCGTGGGTCTGCTCCAATCCATGCTCCAAGTCACTGGGTCCCACAGGGACAGAGACGACACACGTGCAAGTTCAGGGGGGGAGGACAGGCACCCAGGGAGTATGTGTCAGGAGATGCAGGAGCTCCCGGGGAAGGACTCAGGCAAAGGAAACCCTGGGGAGGCAGTGCTGGCCACCCTCCGACTGGTCACCCTCCGACTGCTGGTCTGGGGACCAGCAGCCCTGGGGAGAACGTGAGGAAGCAGACGTCCAATGCAGGTCCCCTGGAGAGAAGGGGGACAGGCACCCCTGTCTAGGACAACAGTGAGCGGCACCCAGCCCAGGCCACAGGGGCACTTATCACCTAGCAGGGCTTAGCCCGTGACTCACCCCCAGAAACTCTGGCTCGGTTTGGCACAGGTGTGTTTTCAGTAGTAGTTGGCACAGCAGTGGTGGAGACAGCAGGCAATGGAACAATGTTCATGCCCAAGGAGATGGATGGGATCCTCATCCCAGTCCTCAGGACAGAATGTCCTGTGGCTAGTATCTCAGTGTTGTCTGGGGCACAGGAGAGGCCCTCCGGAGACCCCACTCCGGCCACACTGCTCCTGGGGACGTTCATAACTCTTTAAGGAGGAGGTGGAGAGGATCCAGGATGACAGAGGGCCACGAAGAAGGAAGGTCAGCATTGGGAGGACAGAGGGACCTGCCCCGAGCCACCATTAGGCCCCATTAGCGCCTAAGCCTAACCTGAACCACAACTCCAATGCTAAACCTGACCCAAACCGGAACGCGAAGCTGAACCACAACCCGAACCCTAACCCGAACTCCAATCCTAACCCTAATCCTAGACCTAGCACTAAGCCTAACACCTACCCCGACACTGACCCTGACCCTGACCCTAAGCCTGACCCTCAGCCTAACCCTAACCATGACCCTGACGCTAAACCTAACCCTGACCCTGACCCTGACCCTGAACCTGACCCTAACCCGGACCCTGACCCGAAACGTAACCCTGACCCTGACCCTAACCATGGCCTGACCCTAACCCTAACCCTAACCCTAATCCTCTAACCCTAACCCTAATCCTACCCGAACCCGAACCCTAACCCCGAACGCCTAACCCTAACCCTGACCCTGACCCTGACCCTGACCAAGACCCTGACCCAATCCCTGTGCCTAACGCTAACCATGACCCTGACCCTAACCCTGATCCTGACCCTGACCCTAACCATAACCTAATCCTAGCCCAGACCCTGACCCTAACCCTGACCCTGACCCTAACCCTAAACCTCGCCCTGACCCTGACCCTGACCCTAACCCTGAGCCTAAACCTCGCCCTGATCCTGACCCTAACCCTGACCCTGACCCTAAACCCAACCCTGACCCTAATCCTAACCATGGCCTGACCATAACCCTGACCCTCAACCAGAAGCTGACCCTACCGCTGACCCTAACACTAAACCTAAACCTGACCCTGACCCTAACCCTGGCCCTGACCTTAACACTGACCCTGAACCAGACCCAGACTCTGACCCTTACCCTGACCCTAACCCTAACCTTAACCCTTACCCCGCGACGCCGGCAAAGCCCGGTGTGAGCCGTGAGGAAGCGGGTCGGGCCTCGGGACGGCGGCCGGGGAGCCGGGGCGGCGGCGGGAAGGGGGCGGCTCGGCGGGCGACAGACCCCGCGGTGGGGACGCGCCCGCTCGGGCCCGGGAGCCGCGGTTCATCCCCCGCGGGAAGTCGCCGCCCCCGCAGCTCCGCGGCGGGAACCTCCGTCCCCCCGGCCCCGCCTCTCCCCACGGACGCGCCCTCCCGGCAGCCCTCCCGGCTTCCCCCGCCTTGCCCGGGACCCGCCGAGCCGGGGACAGGCCGGTCCTGCGACGCCGCGCGCCGCTGACGACGCACACGGAGCGGGACGCGCGGGGACGGGAGACGCTCGGGCTCCGGGACGAACCGCGCCGGGAAACACCCGCCGTCGCCGCCGCCCGCAGAGCCCGCGCTGTCGCTCCCGGACGCCCGGACTCCGGCCGGCCCCGCGGCGGGTGTGGACGCGGGAAGGACGCGCGGGGCCGGGCGGGCGGGGGGAGCGCGAGCCCCGAGGGGGCGGCCGCGCCCGGACCGTCTGTGGAGCCGCAGGAGCCGAGTCCGCGGCGCACGGACACAGCCGCGACCCGGGCGCATCCGAGCCCGGACGGGGGGACCCCACAGCCCCGCGCTCGGCCCCGCGGGACCCCCGCGCCGCACACAAAGCCGCGGCAGCCGCACCGTCTACACCGCGCGCCCTTCCTCGGGGGGTCCTGTGAGCCCCGCACCCCTCGGCAGTGCCCGCTCCGGCGGCTTCTGCTCAGCTTCTCCCACGACGGGGCCTGAGTTGGATCCTGTCAGCGCGGACGCGGCCGCACGGGTCCTGTCAGCACATTTGCGGCCCCAGGTCCTCCACAGCGGGTCCTGAGGGAGTGGACACGGCCCCCTGTCTTATCCGCATGGATGCTGCCCCATCTTCTCCTCAAGTCTCCACAGCAGGTCCTGAGGAGGCCCGACTGCGGGTGTGGACGCAGCCCTACATCCTCCGCAGACGGTCCTGAGGCGGCCGGGCTCCTGACTGTGGAGGAGGCTCGCGTCCTCCCCAAGCCTGGGCGTCCACACAGAGGGTCCCGGGGCGCGGGAGGAAGCGGCCTGAGCGCGCACGCACAGCAAGGGTCGCGGAGCCGGACGCCGGCGCCCCCTGCGGGCGGTGGGAGCGGTGCGGGACGCGGTGCGGGACGCGGTGCGGGACGCGGTGCGGGACGCGGTGCGGGACGCGGTGCACTCCGTTCAGGGGAGGCGCCTGTCCCTGCTGGGTTCCAGCTGAATCCATTACATTTTGTAAATTCAGACTGAAATGGAGCCCAAATTTTTATCCTCTGACTTCTCCAGAAATAGAAACACTTACTTAGAAACCATAAAGAATTGGATGAAATGCAGACACAAGCTTTACAACTTACACCAAAATTCATTCAAAATTGTAGACAAATTTAAAACGTAGACCTATCAAAATAATAAAAGGAAAACATAAAAGAAAATCCACAAGGCATTGAGTTTGGTGATGAGTTTTAACACACAACACCACAAGCCAATCCGCAAAAGAAAAATATTGATAACATGAACTTCCTAAAATTAAAACTTCTGCTCTGTGACCTTGCTCAGAAAACTGAATGACAAGATACAAACTGGGAGCAAATGTTTGCAAAACACATATCTGGTAAAAGATCTGCACTCAAACTATGCAAAAAAACTGTCAGAACTCAACAATAAGGAAACAAGCATCCTAACTGATAATGGGTAAGGATCTGATATACAGATACAAAAATATGCTCGACCTCATCATTAGGGAAGAAGAAGTTTAAACAACGGCGACAGCACACTGCACACCTATTACAAATGCTAAATTCCAAAAACAAGAATATCAGTTGCTGGAAAGTGAGGAATGGCAGCAATTGTTCCTCTCGGAAGACAGTTTGGACAGTTTTTCCAAACCTAAATAAGTCTCATGTTAAGATCCAACAATCGCACTTCTAGTGCGACTAGACAACTGCTTTGAAAAACTATTTCCAGACAAACACTCCCATGCAGTTATCCACAGTAGCTCTATTCATAAGGGTTACAAACTTAAAGAAGCCAGGATGTCCTTCCATAAATGAATCCATAAGGAAACTGAGTGCATCCATGCAAAGGAAGCAGAATATGCCACCCAAAATATGCCTCTTTGGCACAAGCGTTATTTGGGCTGATTAATTTTAAGAAACAGCAAACATGAGAGAATCTCTGAAAACTGGGTAAAAGTTGTCATTTGGTGAGTGAAATGTACACTTACAAAGGAAATCTCCATTTCAAAGCCTGTCTCCCTCTGTATCAGGAACAGAATGACTAAATCTCAGACTCTTACCAAAAGAGAAGGCACAGATTTAAATCTGTGTAACAACCATACCCTCGTTTACAGTGCTCACCTGATAACATCCCTTACCCAATCTCCCCCCTACCCAAAATCTGGTTGTTAGCTGAAGATGGCATTTAGAGTGATGGCTGGGCCACTTCACAGAGTTACTCTGTTTTCCTGGGTATCTCCCATGAATACAAGATGTATGCATGATATTAAACTTTGATTTGCATTTCTCCTGTTAATCTATTCAGCAATAAAAAGAAATGAACCATCACTCCATACAATGACATGGATGAACTTTACATGTATTTTTCTAAGTGAAAGAATCCAGCCTGAAAAGTTACACACAAGTGACCCCATTTGTAGGAGAGTCTGGAAAAGCCAAAATTTGAGATGATAAAAAGATCAAGGGGTGAATTCCATGATATTTTAATGACTTACACCTGCCACCATGCATTTGTCAAAACTCTAACATCTTGGGGCACTTGGATGGCTCAGTCAGGGGAGCATGAAACTCTTCATCTTGGGGTTCTGAGTTCAAGCCCCATGTTGGCTATTTTTAAAAATAAAATATTTTAAAAACACGAACAAACATGTTTACATCCCCAAGAATAAATCATAATCTACTGAAATTAAGTTATTTAGGATGTAGGAGTGTAACAGGATGGTGTAGGGGCCAAAGCTGGCTGCCCCAAATGTGCCACTTTGGCATATAGATCATTTAAATAAAAGATCATTTAAATAAAAGTTACTTAAGAGACAGCCTGTGCCATGAAGACACTCGGACCCTCCTCTATCCCCCTGGAAGCAGGAAATCAATCTCCACGTGAAGATCTCTCTGTACCAGGAGGTGAAAAGACTTCCTAATCCCTGGAGGTGGGAAATTTAGAGCCCAGAAGCCTGCATAAACAACTCCTTACTTTTTTTTTTTAAGATTTATTTATTTATTTATTTATTTGACAGACAGAGATCACAAGTAGGCAGAGAGGCAGGCAGAGAGAGAGAGGGGGAAGCAGGCTCCCCGCTGAGCAGAGAGCCCGATGCGGGGCTCGATCCCAGGACCCTGAGATCATGACCCGAGCCGAAGACAGAGGCTTTAACCCACTGAGCCACCCAGGCACCCAACTCTCCTTACTTTTTTACTAATTTACTACCCCAGTCAGAATTCTGTTTAGAACTCCTTACTAATGGAAACTCCCAAGGTTGTTTTCTTTCTTTTGGGAATTCCTCAAAAGAGATTTATTGTCTCTTTGTCCACAAAATATAAAACCTTCCTGCCTTGGTCATTTAATCATGTGTACATGATTAAACTTTGTGGGTTTTCATTTTCTCCTGTTACTCTCTTCATGTCAATGTATAATTCCCAATCCAGCTGAAAGAACCTTGAAATGAGCAAAATCTCTTCTGCCTTTCAGTGTAATACAGAATATGACAAATAATCTAACTGTATTGGAAATGTATGAGAAAAGACTCACTGTTGGTTGTATGGCAAAAGATGCTGACCTAAATTAACCTTGGAAATGAGTGGAGTCTGTAGACTAAAGGAAAAATGTACTGTATATACACAGTGGACTCTATTTCATAAAATTCTTTCCCATCAGGGTGGTAGCTAACAGTTCTGAAAATACCACATGCGTCAGGAATGGAGCAATGAATTAAATACATGGCAGGTGGTGAGAGCCAACGGTCACAATTGGAGTAGAAAGTTACAGATCAGCAAAGGGAGAAGATCACAATATGACCAGGTTGGAGACATCAGCATGAACTTGTCTTTGGCTTAATATGGATACAGGCAGTACCAGATAGAAATCTTTAAGTACGTATGTTTACATAAGTTGGAATACATGCATATATGCCCTGCATCGTCTGCTGAGCACAATCAGTTCCCACAGGTAAGATTTTAAACCATTCTCTAATAAAAGGAGCCAGAGCTCCTTGAAGAAACTGCTGACACTAGGACTGAGACAGTAAATGTAGGAGCCAGGATAATTGTGAAGTATCAGAAACTAAGGAAGTACCAAGAAAAACCCTACAAGGATGGAGTGATGCACAGAAAACAGGAGCCAATGGGAAGCACCGGTAAAAATAAATGATTTGCTAAAAAGAAACCACAGGCCCAAAATGGAGTCACTTATGTTAAAAAGACTCAGGTCAGCAAACGAGGACTTACTACTAACCCAACTGTAGTTTCACACACCCCCCCACAACCATGTAAACTTTAACCAGTCAACTGAATAGTCCCTTCTGTTCCCCTTAGGAGGGCAACCTTACCTAAAACAATGCATCTTTTGCTAATGATTTCCTTTCTTCAATCCTGTCTGCTTTTATTTTTTTTATTTTTATTTAATTTGATTTTTTTCTTTTTTTTAATGTTATTTTTTTCAGTGTTCCAAGATTCATTGTTTATGCACCACACCCAGTGCTCCATGCAATACGTGTCCTCCTTAATACCCACCACCAGGCCAACCTAACCCCCACCCCCCTCCCTTCCAAAACCCTCAGTTTGTTTCTCAGAGTCCACTGTTTCTCATGGTTCGTCTCCCCCTCCAATTTCCCCCAACTCACTTCTCTCCTTCTCCTAATGTCCTCTGTGATATTCCTTATGCTCCACAAGTAAGTGAAACCATATGATACTTGACTCTCTCTGCTTATTTCACTCAGCATAATCTCTTCCAGTCCCGCCCATGTTAATACAAAAGTTGGGTATTCATCCTTTCTGATGGAGGTGTAATATTCCATTGAATATATGAACCATATCTAATCATCTGTTGAAGGGCATCTTGGCTCTTTCCACAGTTTGGGGATTGTGGACATTGCTGCTATGAACATTAGGGTATAGATGGCTCTTCTTTTCACTACATCTGTATCTTTGGGGTAAATACCCAGTAGTGCAATTGCAGGGTCATAGGGTAGCTCTATTTTTAACTTCTTAAGGAATCTCCACACTGTTTTCCAAAGTGGCTGCACCAACTTGCATTCCCACCAATGGTGTAAGAGGGTTCCCCTTTCTCCACATCCTCTCCAACACTTGTTTCCTTTTCATCAAGATAAACAGCTTCTGCACAGCAAAGGAAACAGTCAACAAAACAAAGAGGCAACCCACAGAATGGGAGAAGATATTTGCAAATGGCACTACAGACAAAGGGCTGATATCCAAGATCCTTAAAGAACTCCTCAAACTCAACACTCAAAAAACAGATAATCATGAGGTGCCTGGGTGGCTCAGTCGGTTAAGCCTCTGCCTTCGGCTCAGGTCATGATCTCAGGGTCCTGGGATCGAGCCCCACATCAGGATCTCTGCTCAGCAAGGAGCCTGCTTCCCCCTCTCTCTGCCTGCCTCTCTGACTACTTGTGATCTCTCTCTCTCTCTCTCTCTCTCTGTCAAATAAATAAATAAATAAAATCTTTTTAAAAAACAGAAACAAACAAAAAACAGATAATCATGTCAAAAAATGGGCAGACGACATGAACAGACACTTCTCCAAAGAAGACACACAAATGGCTACCAGACACATGAAAAAATGTTCATCATCACTAGCCATCAGGGAGAGTCAAATCAAAACCACATTGAGATACCACCCTGTCTGCTTTTAAAAGCTTTTCCTTCCATGCAGGGCAAAGGAGGTCCTTTCTATTTGCTAGATGGGATGCTGTCCAATTGTTCAGTAAAGCCAATGTGATCTTTTAAATTACTCAGTTGTCTGTTTTTATTAATAGGTTTCACAGTATTTTTTGTCACAGTTGGGGTTGAACAGACCTCTTTTAACAATTCCAAACAACAGATGTAGACACTGCCAAGACCTGTGAAGGCGGAGAAGCTAACTCCCCTCTCCTAAAGTGTGTGAGCTCCACACAGTGTCTTCTGCTCACAAAGACACACCATACACACATGGGAGAGAGTAATTTCATGGTGGGGAAGCATGACCAACACCACCTCGGCCAGATGACCAGTGTTAACACAGTTAACACAGTGACAAGTGTTCCCTTGTCATACCATGATGACAGAGCACTTTACCTCTATGATCCGCTTCTTCAAAACCTACAACCCCAGTCTAACCATGAGAAAAATAAGTAAATCCCAATGCAGGTCTATGTACAAAATGCCTGTCCTCCTCAACATGGCCAAAGTCAGTGAAACAAGACAAGTCTGAGGGACTGTCCCTGCCAAGAAAAGCCTAAAGAGACGTGATGTCAAGTGGTGCCCTGCATGGGATCCTGCATGGGAGCTGGAAAATGTAGAACAGAAGGAAACTGAATTAAGTATGGACTTTAGTAAATGATAACATATCAATATTTTCTCATTAATTGTGACAATTCTGATGAGAAATAGAGAGGGTGGGAGAGATGGCACGGCTGGGTGATGGATATTGGGGAAGGTATATACTATGGCAGGTGCTGTAAATTGTGGAATTGATGAATCACAGACCTGTATCCCTGAAACAAATAATACGTTATATGTTAATTTAAAAAAAAAAAAGATTCATCCATGTTAAGAAAATAGAAAGAGGGGCGCCTGCGTGGCTCAGTGGGTTAAGCCTCTGCCTTCGGCTCAGGTTATGATCTCGGGGTCCTGGGTCCTCGAGCCCCACATCGGGCTTTCTGCTCAGCGGGGAGCCTGCTTCCCCCTCTCTCTCTGCCTGCCTCTCTGCTTGCTTGTGATCTCTGTCTGTCAAAGAAATTAATAAAATCTTTAAAAAAAAAAGAAAATAGAAAGAGAGTAGAAATTAAAGGTCAAATAAGAGAAACTTATTGCATCGGACAGGGAGCCTAGAAGAAATGGGTAATTTCCTAATAAAAATGCACATTAACAAAATGGACCCTGAAATAAGGAAAAAACAAACAGACCAATTAACCATCCAGGGGCCTCTCCCTCCTGCTGGTTCTCTCCTCACTGTTCTGGGGTTTTCCTCTCCTGGGACAGAGAAGGAACAGAGACAGAACCGTTCCAGAGTTCCCCTGAGGCCTGACCCCACCGACTTATCTTGCCCCAGCCATGGCCTGCCCAGTGAAAGCACTATGCATGGGAAGTCTCAGATTGTCAATCCTGATGCATAAACTAGCAGTTTTTGAATGGCAAGGGACTGGACACACTTACCAAAGTAAAATAAATCAGTATATTTTAATGATAAAAATACACTAATACTTGCAAGAGACAAGTTAAGAGTGGGTTTGGACCTGGTAGGCCCAGGGGCTCACACTCTCACAGTGTGAGCTGGACCCTTTCCAACCCTCCATCCTGCTAAGTGCTCTGGGGAGGCCCTATTCACTGGCACAGTCTCTCTCACTGCATCTGGGGCCTCTCACAACTCCAGGCTGACATCCACTCACCATCCATTCTACTGGAAAGGGTTTCCCTCTCTTGGGTTCCATGAAAAGTCATGGCTTTAAGTGTTTTTGGCCTGGCTTGAGTCACACTCTCATCCTTGAAGCCATCAGAGCACCCAGAGGACAGAGCACAGGGTTGGGTATACTTGGATCATATGTCTATCTATCTTTGAGGTGGGTGAAATGTGGGGTCTGCCCTCTGGAACTGTTTGGATGGGAGGCAGGTAAGATGTGGTCCCCAAAGGGAAGCTGAGATGCTGGATTTGGACATGAGAACAGATGCTGGGCTGGAAAAGCAGTAGGTTCCACATCACTGGTGGGTGACTCCACAGCTGTGGCATCTGAAGCCCAAGGAAGGAAGGGGTGCATTTAGGGTCAGGGGCTGCAGCCACCCATCCAGTACTCTTCCTGTCCTCCCACAATGGCAAGACACTCTTCCAACTGCTGAAAAAGCAGCTTTGCTGTTGCTGGGAAACTCAAGGCTCCTGCAACTGGGCATTGGGTCCTTGCATCTCAGAGACTGGAAGGCACATAGACCTCATTCATGTCCCTGGGAGGAGGGAGCACAGGAGTCACATCCGCCACCCCCCACCACATTAATCACCCATCCCCAAAGAACACACTGCCTCATTTTCCAGTCTCTTCTCTCTCCTTTACAGAGTAGAGACCAAATGTGAGGATGGTAAGGAAATTATTGCTCAGTGAAGCCGTGGAAGACTCAAGATTGTTCCACAGCACGAAATACACATTTGGCAGGCCTTCTAGGGTCATGCATGTGGCTGTCCAAGACCATGCAGCCTCAGCCAGAAACTGCCCATTGGGAGACACAGATTCTCCTATATCCTTAATTCCTAGCAAACGTGCACGTCAAATATTTACATTATAACCAGAGGCTAAAGGACTGCAAGGCCAGTGTGCTATGTGGCTATTGTAGCCACAGGCCACATTCAAAGTTTGGAGGGTTATTACTCTCTTGGAATGCTGGGAGGCCATGAAGGAGGAGTTGCTTGTCTCAACCACACAGACATTGGGAATGGAAGCATCCCCAGGGCCTGTCTACACTGCCCACGGACCTTTTAAATTGTCAAGAGCACAGTCAGCTCAGCAAATGATCATGGGGTTATCAGGACCTAAACTGGAGGACCAGAGATCCTGCCTGGATGGTCAGAGGCCAAAGACAGTCTTGAGACCTAACTGCCTACTGCTATTGTTTGGCTGGGACAAAGGATCCAGCTGGTGCCAGGAGGGCACCACCAGCCCACAAGAGGACTGTACATGGGGGCGGTAGGCCACTGTAGCCAGTCATATATAAGTCCGTATGTGTCTACTGAGTGCCCATGCGGGTCAGGGCCATGCTGAAACCTGGGGCTGCCCAGGCAGAGGAGGGCCAGTGGCACCCTTCCCAGGTGAGAGGGTAGAAGAACCTTGTATAACCTCTAAGGCTTTCCACACCCTTGACTGCAGTTGAGTTGGATCTGAAACAGTCAGTGACCAGGCAGACATCTCACACTTCTCCTGTTAGGACTGAGGGGCTGAAGACCAATGCTCCAACTCAGTATCTGATGCCCATGTGACCCTGGGTGAGTCCTGCCCAGCCAGGAGGGCCAGAGAGATGGGGAGAGGGTGGAGAAAGCCAGTGACAGAAAGCCCTGACCCTCATCTCCAGCCTGGCCCTGACCCTAACCCATAAACCATAAAATCCTAATCCTAAATCTTAACATTTTGTTTACACATTCACCACATAATGGACATTTGCATAGTTTCTGCATTTTGGCTTTTGTTAACATTGCTAGGGGTTAGGGGTTCCAGGTTCAGGGCTTGGGTTTGGATTTGGGCTTCAGGGTTCAGGTTCAGGGTTGGCATTAGGGGTTTCGGTTTGCAGTTCAAAATTCATGGCTAGAGCTTTAGATTGGGGTTTGGGCTCAGGGTTCAGGATTCCGGTTAAGGGTTAGGGTAAAGGTTAGAGGTTACAAATTTTCTTCGGTTTGTCATCACAGATAAAAAATTTCCTCCCAAAGTCTAAATCTGAAATCTATTTACTCTGGGTGCCATGAACAGGTTCGGAATTAGGGTCCCAGTAACTCCTACCGAAAGTGTCCTGATGCTCTCCTGCCAGGCGCACAGAGGCCACCTCTTCCCTCACACACACACCTGTCGCAGAGCGGGGTGAGCCGATGCTAAACCCGGGATCACTGTGTGACTCATGGAGGTGTGGAACCAAAACCAGGAGTCGTGGAATATGAAACAGGAGACAGATAATTCATGGACCCTATTCTTCCACAATAACAAAGACCAAGTTGAGCTCCCAAAGAATCTGATAATGTTTCTCAGGAAGGACTATGGTACTATTGATGAAAAATGAAGAAACCCTTTTAAAATTTTTTAAAAAGAAAGAACGAGTTTTATTTGAGCCCAAGTTAGGACAGCTGCTGAGCATATACAATCTTCACAAAGAAGAGTGTGCTGGGCAGGGGGAGGAATAGTTGGTGTGGGGTCACATGTTTTTTATATAGTTACAAATCATCATGACCAAGCACATTCCAGACAGTTTTGCCTTTATCTTATGTTTTTAGTATATGCCAGATTGTGTGACTTTAATTTTATGGAAACCAGGGAAGTTTCTCTTTCTTATCTTGTGCTCAGAATGCTCCTTTTTGGTTTTTTGTTTGTTTTGTTTGTCTGATGAAGCAGATGTACCATGTGCGCTCAGGGCAGAAATAGAGCCGATGCTTTGAAGTTCCACTAAGTCATTTCGACCCTGGTAAATGTGAAAGTGTAGCTTCTCTGGTAGTCCAAGAACAAGGCCCACAAACATTTAAAAGGAAAACTTCCTTTATCATTAATCACTACTTGTACCAAAAGAGGGTCGCCTCCCCCCCTCCCCCCTGCTTCGCCTTAAACTAAGAATCACAGGAGGATACTTATTTTGTTGTCAAAAATAAAATTTTATTGGGCACCTGGGTGGCTCAGCTGGTTAAGCAACTGCCTTCAGCTTAGGTCATGATCCTGGACTCCCAGGATCAACCCCATATCGTGCTCTCAGCTCTGTGGGGAGTCTGACCGTCTCCCCTCTCACGCTCTCATGCTCTCTCTCTCTCTCTCTCGCTCAAATAAAGAACGAAAAAAGAAAACTTAAAATAAAATAAAATTTTATTAATAATAATTAGATGCCAGTATACAGTTTGTGGGGGTGTCACCAACATTTTCAATATGCAAATACATACAATGCAGGTAATGCTGTAACACAGCGCTCACTGGAGTACCAACTACAAGGAGGGCTAAGAGAAGTAATAAAAATATATTTACCCTTACACTCAACAAAAGCACGTTTATGGGCATTTTATGAGGACACCTACCCGTAAGACCTAACATCTCACCATAAGGAATTCATCCATCAGAATCATCAAGGACAACAGCCTGCCGCCCTCTGTAACCGCCCACCATTTACCTATAGGCTTGTGATACACACTCCAGTCACCAGAGACACACTTCTCAGCAACAGAACAGGACTGACCCACTCCAGGGAACCAATTCTTACAGGTACAGGATCTTACAATCCTGCTCCTTGGAAATTCCAGCCGCTAGAACAAAGTCACAGAAACCACGCCCCAACTTCATAAAAAAGACCGGCATCTCACCAGCCAGATGCCGCAGACCACCACCCCCCTCACGAGGCAACTCCACAGCGGCCCCCAAATCTGTCCTGTTCCCAGGGCTACAGGGGGCACCACATTCTTCCAGTACTCCATCCTTGGAACAAGACTTTTTATTATTCTCGTCAGTCCTGTGCGCAGGCTCACGTGAGCCCTACGAAAGCCAGCACTGTCTTGAGAGCACTCAGCCTCTCACGCCTACCCTAGCAGGCCCTCTCCCTCACCCCTCCACCGACTACGAAACACCTGGAACAAGTCTGGCCATACCCCACCCACGGGGGTATTTCACACACAGTGAAATGACACTGACTCCTAGGTAAACTGGAGATCAGGTTGGCCAGGGCTGCAAACCCCAGCCCTACCGCCCACAGCCCCTTACCTTATCCATTCCAGACCGGTTTCCACTTGGTTCGTTCTCAGCTACTGTCTCCCCAGAATACGTAATACTAAGCCAACACCCACGACCTACTCCGTACTATAAATTAATAGTCATTCCACCAACCTCCAGACATCCCACGCCATCCCCACCAGCAAAGGTTCCTCTGCTTTGGGCACTTGGAACAGAGCCCTGCGGAGGCTCTGTGTGGGGTAAAGGAGGAATGCTGCTCCCCGATTCTCCTGCCAGCCCTCCAGGAAAGGGTTTTTCGAGGTATTCCAACTCACTCACCTTGCGATGGCACGTCACCTGTCAGGAGTGGTATTAATTAAATGACCTTAACTGGCCTCAGGTGATTTCAAAAGTGCCTTCTGACTCACGAAGTAAGATGATGAGTTTGGAAATTGCAGTTTGGAAATCCACTGCAGTTTTCAGGCCTCGATGCTCAGGAGGGGAGGTGTGAGCATGAGTGTGAGCCTGAGGCTGTGCTTCCGCTGTCAGCCACGGTAATGAAGCAGAACGCACCTCATGATTACAGAACTTGGATTTAATTGGTGCCAAACATTCCAAGATGATCAAAAAGCAGCATTTATGCTTCTCATACGCTTCGCCTTTTTTTCTTTTTAGTCAGCTTAGGTATCATGAAAATGCATCACGGTACCTCTTTGTCACCAAGCCAGTCAAACAGGGAGCCCTGAAAATACTTCCAAGAAGCCTTCCCTCCTCTGCTGCCCTCTGGGAGCAAGAGCCGATCGCCTCCAACAAGAAACTACCTCCCCGAGCACAACTCAGCTCATCTCCAAGTTCCAAGGTCCCCTTTCTCCACCGCATCTCAAACCTCCTGAACCACGTGCGTGTCTTCGGCGGGTGCTTCATTCCCGGGGAAGCAGCAATCGTGCGGTCACCTGGGTGCACGGGGCAAGTCCTGTGGCCTGAGGACGGCCCCGGGTCCCCAGTCGTCCAGGACACACTTCAAGGAGCCCCCCGCCCCCCCCGGTCTGGAAGCCTCGCTTCCTGCGCACCAACACGTCAGCCTGGGCCGAGGTTGTACCACACACTCTGGTCCCCGCAGTCTTCGGTTCTGCGGTACCTTCTGCATTTTAAATTCTGAGAAGAAGTCGGCGGCCTCAGCAAAGACAGAAGAAACACGCACCTCCCCGGGGCCTTTCCCTGGACTGCCTCCAACTCTCGGGACAGCGAGAAAAGGGACCTTTCCCGTCAGCCAAGCCGCTGCTCACGACCACAGAGCGGGACGACGCGGGAAAACGAGGCTGCGGCCCAAACACACGTGAGAAGGCAAACGGGCTCCACCCGTTCCACGCACAAAGCTCCCCGAAAGGCCCAGCGGCCCGCCTGAAGACGGAGAGGGGCGGCCTCCTAGCTACGTCAGCCACTCGTCCCCTGAAACCCACCCTCGGGGACTGGAGAGCTTCCCTCAGCGCGGCCGGACTCAAGCAGGGCGACAGCCCCTCGCCGTCCGCGCCGCTCAGAGACCCCCGACCCAGCACTCAACCCCGGTCGGCACCCAGGTACCTCGGCGGGGAAAGGGGGGGGGGAGGAACAGGTCGCGTCACTTCCGGAGGCAGGGCGGGCCGCTCGACACGCTAGCGTACTTCCGGCAAAGCGGCGCCCGGAGATCAGCAACCTGATTGGGCCGCGCCGCAGGGCGCGGGACGCCAAACTTGCTTCCCATCAGCCCCCGCCAGACCGTCCGGCGGCCGCGCGCACGCCCGCGCGCCCGCAGCCCGCGCCTGCGCCTGCGCCGAGCAGCCATTGGGGAGGCCGCCGTGCCGCCGGGCCTCGCGGAGCAGCCGGGGACCGCGAGCGCGGCTCCCGCCGTCCTTCCCGTGTGTGGACGCCGCCGCGGCCCACCGGTGAGGAGCAGGGCGGGCGGGCCGGGGCGTCGCGCGGGCCGGGGCGTCCCGCAGGCCCGGGTCTGAGGAGGCCCGCCCCGGGCGTGCACCGAGGAGCAGGCCTGCTCCGGGTCCGCCGCGGGGTGGGCCTCGGGGCGGGGGGCGAGCCGCGCGTTGTCTGCGGGAGGCGGGAAGCACCGTGCGGGACACCACGGGGAGGTTGGAGCTGGCTCCGCGAGGGAGGCGCTCGTTCCGCTTCAGTCCGGGACAGGGTTCTCGCTGCCCCTCGTCGGCGTGGGCTTTTGTCATTGTTAGAAACGAGCTGGGCAGCCCGGAGGAGGAGACCCGAAACCCCGGAGCCGGCCAGGGGCTGGCGTCCGGGTTAGGGGAAGAGCTCCTGCCAGCCAGCGACAGGAGCAACCGCCTTGCAAACGGGTCTTCTCCACGAAGGCATCCGGATGGCCCGTGAGCACATCGCAGGATGCGCATTAGCCGTCAGAGTCCGGGAAATAAAACCAGAGCGAGGTACCGCGCCACACCCACGGGGGTGGCTGCGAGCGGAGGCAGATCACAGGTGTTGGGGAGGGCGCGGGGCGCGTGGCTGGCGGCCACGAAGAATGCTGCAGCCGGTGACTGTAGAAAAGGGGGTCGTGGTTCCTCCGATTTCAGCGCAGAGTTACGTAGGATCCAGCAATTCCGCTCCTGGGTTCGACTCTGGAGGGTTGAGAGCAGGGACTCGGAGCATTCGTTGTACGCCAGTGTAACCAGCAGCTTTGTTCAGAATACATATCAGCAGATGGACGGAAAGTAAATTGTGGTTGCACCGTGGGATGGGATTCATCCTTAAAAAGGAAAAGGATTCGGGCGCCTGGGTGGTGGCTCGTTGGTTACTGCCTTCGGCTCAGGTCGTGATCCCAGAGTCCGGGGATCGAGTCTCGCATCCCGTTCCCAGCTCCGCAGCGGGGAAGGACCTTCTCCCCTCCCGTGCTCTCTCTCTCTCAAATAAATAAAATCTTTAAAAAAGAAAAAAAAAAAGAATACAATTCTAATGCATGCTGTGGTATAGACGTTGGACGTGAAGTAAGCCAGAACACAGGACTGGGACAGAGAATGGAATAGAGATTAAGAGATTACCAGGGGCCAGTGGGAGTACGGGAATGGGGCGTTCTTGTTTAATGGGTACAGAGTTTCTGGTGATGAAAAGTTCTGGAAATGGATAATGGGGATAGTTGTACAGCATTGTGATATACTATATCACTAAATTGTGCATTTGAAAATTGTTAGAATGGTAAATTTTGTTGTATTTTACCATAATTTTTTTAAGATTTTATTTGTTTATTTGGCAGAGAGAGACACAGCAAGAGAGGGAACACAAACAGGGGGAGTGGGAGAGGGAGAAGCAGGCTTCCCGCAGAGCAGAGAGCCCAGTGCGGGGCTCGATCCCAGGACCTGGGCTGGACCCAGGTCCCCGATCCCTGAGATCATGACCTGAGCTGAAGGCAGACGTTTAACAACTGAGCCACCCAGGCACCCCTATTTTACCATAATTGTAAAAATACATGGCGGGAGGCACCTGGGTGGCTCAGTCAGTTGAACCTCTGACTCTTGGTTTCTACTCAGGTCAGGATCTCGGGGTGGTGGGATCAAGCTCCACCTCAGGCTCTGCACTCAGTACGGAGTCTCCTTGTCCCTCTCCTTTTCTCTCTTTCTCAAATGAATACGTAAAGTCTTAAAAGAGGGATGGGGTCAAAACCAGAGACAATAAGAAGACCAGTGTTTATGAGGATCACAGGGAATTGTTCTGGCTGTGAAATTATTCTGTTCCATTGTGTAATGCTGCGTATGTGACACTGCATTTGTGGAAACCCATAGGCTTGTGCAACAGGTAGAATGATCCCCTAACTGAATTCTGCACTTCAGTAAATAGTAATATATCAGTATTTCTTCCTCAGTTGTAACAAATGTACTAATACAGGATGTTAATAATAGGAAAAATAGTGTGCAGAGGAGGAAAGAAGGTAAATAAAGGTAGAGAAGTTTCCTTTCAATATTTTCTTTAACCTAAAACTAAAAAATAAAGCTTACTAATTTTTAATTAATTAATTTTTAGTGGTAAAGAGCAATGCTAGTGGGTATATACTAGTTGAACCCAGTTAGCCTTAAACATGCTATCCATACTGAGTTTTGTTTTTAAAAGCTAGAGCATCAGAAAGTTTTTAATGAGGACCAGGTGTTAGACTTTAAGGGAGCTACTGAATAGGAGATAGGTGTGATGTGGTGGTGGACTGGCAAACCACTTACAACTTTTTTTAGGGACAGCATATAGTCTGTGGAGGCAGAAGGTAGGATCAGAGAAACTATTCTTAGTCTGGACTGTGTAGAGTTTACTTTTATATTTAGGCTTAGGAGCTCTGAAATTTAGTGGGGGGTGGGGAATGGTAGGATCTTAAAGCTGGGAGGAATCTCAGTGTCTAGCCTCTACCCAGGAGCTGAATTCTGGACTCGTTGTTGCAGCACACCCATGGGAAAGACCTCATGATGTTTCAGCAGAGATCCGGAATCAGGAAATCAGGATCTTATATGGCTTCCTCTGACCTAACTGTTGTGATCTAGGCCCACTTTTCTCCATCAGCATCAGTTTTCTCAATTGTAAAATGAAGAGTTTGGACTCGAGTCCCTTGAGGATCCTTTCAGTCCTGTACTGGCCATTGCCTTATAATTACAGAGGGCTCCTACCTGGCAAAGCAGCTCATTCTAGTCCATGACTGAGAGTTTGTAAAACTTTATCTTGAGCTAGAATCTGTTCTCCTGCTAGTTTCCACTTGTTGCTTCTAGGACACATTACGTATTATCCACAATTCTTCCACTTTTGAAGTTGATCAGTTTCTTTACTCACAAAAGACATGTTTTTAAAGACTGGCTGCCATCCTGGCTACTTTCTTTTGCATGTTGCTTAGTGTTATGAACTCAAAGTGTCCTTCCTGCCCATAACTGGAGACAGTGATCCATTGGGACATTCTGCCCCATGTAGACTGTGCAGTGCAGTTTTCTGTGGATTCATCTTCTTGATTTTGCCCATTATACTGCCTTGTCAAGGTCTTATAGATTCCAGTGCATTAGTTTAGTCAAGATAAATTAGAAAGAACATAGATAATCTGGTCCTTTGTCAGAAGCTGATTATTTGCTTCATCTTGATCACTCTACTTACTGTCTAGGTTTGAATTTCCTCAGCTATCAATTGAAGTTTTGAAGTAGGTGATCCCTGAAGTCTTTCTGCTCTAAATCCCAGTGATTTGAAAACTAGATGGTAGCTCAGGTCTCTTTTAGTTTTAAAATCCTGTGAATCTAAGGTCAGGTCTCCAGTCTTCATGATGGGATGTTTTAGAGGTAACAAACAGATACTTTCTGAGCATATACCATGTGCCAGGGATGTGCAAGGGTTGCAGGGATGAATGGGTAGTCCCTGCCCTCTAAGAGCCGGACTCTTGAGTACCAAAGAGTGATGGCTACACTGGGGGTGTGCACACAAAGAGGGTTGGGGACAGGGGGGGACGGAAGGGGGATGGTACAGGGAGCAGAGCATGTGGGCCATTTTTTAAGAAGTAATTCTGCCTGAAGGATGGAGAGACTTGCCTGAGGGCTGGGTGGCAAGATGGGGAGTGTAAAGAAGAGGAAATGCCTGTGTGAAGGTCCAGAAGCTTGGTTTGTCATGGAATTATGGGTGGATCAGTATTCAGAGAATGTGGTCCAGTCACAGCCAGACAGATGTTGAAGAGCTCCATATGCTATGGTATTGGGGATACTTTGAGGAATTGTGGGTAGGCAGATGCCATTAGGTTTTTGTGTTTGGGACATGGCTAGAAACTGTATGGAGTGGATCGCAAGGAAGGGAGACTGGAGGCAGGGAGAGCACAGCTATCAGAATGACCACAGGTAGAGAAATGTGCCAGAACTTATCAGCAAAAGTGTGTTATGAGCTATTACCTAGCTTGTTTGAGGCCAGTTTTCTTCCTTTCTATTCAAATTAAAAACTTACCCAGACCCTGATACTTTCTCTTTGAAATCCACGTGTGAAGAGGCTTGAGTCCTTGAGTTGTCACGGAAGCACCACTCTTTCCTTGTTTCTCAAAGCCTCTTCCTTTGCCCTTTAGTCCTGTTGATTATCTTGTCCCTTCCTCACTACCTGGTACTTTGCTGCCCTGCAGTGTAGTGTGGATAATGGACAAAACATCAGCTGTTCCTGTAGTCTGTGGTCACAGCAGCAGTCTGCTGAGTGCTGTCCTGTCAGCTGAAGTGAAATAGTGGGTTTGAGAGTGCTGTGATTATAGACAAGGACGTTAATTCCATAGTAGGTTTTAAAGTAGAGTTAGATGTGCTTGGGATCGTGGGTAGTATCCATGGTCATCTTTGGTATTATTTCATTAAAGCAAGTGGATTGGATCCCTGCCGCTGTCGCGGGGAGCAGAACAGTGAGAGAAATAGGCAGAATTCTTTTGCAGGGGTACAGATTAGCACAGAAATGTAGTTTTGATTACACTTCCTTTATTTATTTTTTTTTCAGGTCCAACTCTCATCTTTGTTCTTCATGTAATACAGGCTATTTTCTGTAGTTCACTCAGAAGCCATGTAGACTTGCCTGCCCTTTGAAGACATACTCTTAAGAGTTCTAGGAAGATAAGCTGGTAAGTCTGTCAGAGAAAAGCCTATTGTTCTTTATTTTTTTCCTGCTCTGAATGTACTTGTCCTGAATTTACAGTGTTCTTTTTTTTTTTTTAAGATTTTTATTTATTTATTTGACAGAGAGAGATCACAAGTAGGCAGAGAGAGAGAGAGAGAGAAGCAGGCTCACTGCTGAGCCCCAATGCAGGGCTCGATCCCAGGACCCTGAGATCATGACCTGAGCCAGGGGCAGAGGCCTAACCCACTGAGCCACCCAGGTGCCCCTATAGTGTTATTCTAACAATTTTCCATATGTTTTTGTTTGCCTTTTAACATTTAGGAAAATATTTTTAAGATGTGAACATTTTTTAAAAGTGCTTATACTCAAGGAAGATGCATGCGCTCGTACATAGTGGTACGTGAATGTGTGCTAGATACGCACATATATGATAGAGTTCAGGGTTTGAGAAGTGGATTTTGTACAATTCCTGTTTTTGTTTTTGTTTTAAGTAAGAGGTTATTAGGGTATGATAATGAGTTCTGGGAGCGGGCAGGTTTGGGTAGACTGGCCAGAAGAGTTGATGGTAGGAAGAGGAAATAGGGAGGGACAGGTGGGAGAGATGGGGAACACCGAAGTCTGAGGAGTCATGGGGTTTAACACAGACTAGAGGAAGCAGGAAGGTTGAGGAACTGACTGCCTGGCACTAGATGAAGGGGCGAGAAAGCTGATGATTCCACAAACAGTAATTAAGAACAAAAGGAGTCAGTCCGATCTGAGAAGCTGGGGTGGCTGGAGGCTGCAGGAGGCAAAAGCAGCAGGAATTAGCCTAAGTGATATTCATCAAAGATAGAGTAATTTACAGGAGCAGCTGTAAAATGTAGGGTTAGTGTAGAATTTCCAGAGAGGCAAGAAACAGGTACAGCCAATGGAAAGTAGAAATAGGGAGAAACGGGGTAGGGCTTTGCCTGTAGAAAGGAACCGTAACACTTGGGCAGCAGTCGGGACAGAAGGTGTGGCTGAAGGGGACACCAGCTCTCTACTTGTTGCACTCCTAGAGAGGTCGATTTTTCATTGGGTAAGTTTGCCAGAAACACTTTCTAAAAACCTTCCTGATGATAGAATAGTGTGCCCAGTAATTTCTGTGGGAATAAAAGAAAATGCTTTACTCTTATAGTTCATAATCTGATCCCTATACTGTGCTTACTGGGCTTATTGATGACCCTCTATTTTATGAGTTAGTATCGGTAAGAAGTTGATGAGTTAACATATAGGAAATGAAAAAAGTTTTGTTGATGGGACTTTATATTAGGCAAAGTGATGAGAGAGGTCACTAAGTAAAAATACTTTCTCCTGCTGTACACCAATTTGTTTGTTTGTTTCTTTCTTTTTAAGACTGTATTTATTTGGCAGAGAGAGAGGACAAACGGGGGAATGGCAGGGAGAAGCAGACTCCTGCTGAACAGAGAGCCCAACCTGGACCCTGGGATCATGACCTGAGCTGAAGGCAGGCGCTTAAGTGGCTCGACTGAGCCACTCAAGTGCCCCTATACCCCACTTTCTTGAGAAGGTGGGGAAAGTCTCCATAGTTAACAGTTCGTTTAAGCTTAAGAAACTCAAATCATGAAAGTACAAAGCCTCGCTTCCTGTAGTGAGTAGGACTTGAGTATATTTCAGATGAGATACTGTGTTGTTGGTCAGCCAGAACTGTACCATGGTCATTGTGGAATATTTACTTACCAGAAAGTGAAGTATTTGTTAGATGCTACCCTTGTAGTTTCTAGTTTAATAATCATAGCTGACCCTGAGGGCTCACTACGAGATACTGTTCTACATATGCTGCAGAATGTTAACATCCATCGGAGAGTCCAGGAAACTGAAGCATAGAAAGATTCAGCAACTTAACAAAGCCATGGAGTGAAACAGGACTCACTCAAACCCAGCAAGCCTGAGGTCTTAACCTCTGTGTTGTAATATATTGATGTAGGGCTTATTGTAATATAATGATATGCTTTAATATCTAAATCCACCTTATTTAATAGGAACATCCCTCGACTGTTCATTATGGCCACTTATGGCCAGATGGGGTTATTGAGATACTGCAGCCTTTTAACATTCTCGTGGTTTTGTGAGACATTGGGCCTGAGGGCATCATTAACCTACATGTTCTTTCTACACGTTTTCCTCATTGTGTTTGTAAGTTGAAGATTCTTCGGTACTAAGTGATCATGTTCTTTTTTTAGTCTGTATAGCCCTAAAAACAATTTTCTAAAAGCCAGGATGGTTGCAGGGTAATTCAGGAAGGTCTACTACTTTCTGAAAAGCACTTGTTTCCTCCACTGTCTTCTCACCTTTTAGACCGCTCCCCCAAAATGCAGATGACACACTGGTGATATGGGTGATAGAAAACCATGTCATCAATAATAACCTCTTCAAAACAAGTTATCAAAATTAGAAATGTTAAATTTTTTAAGTTATTATTTTTGAAATTATCAAAGTGGGAGCCACTGAGCATAAATAAGTGTCTCTAGTCTTTACTGTATCTTGAGGAGCAGTAATGTGGAAGGAACACATTTTAACCTTGTAATTACTATTAGCACAGAAAACAGTGCCTGCTCTTGGTGGTGGCTGATACTTTTGGTAAAGGATAGGACATAATTTAATGAGGAAGGACTTTGTGATTCACTTGGATAAACTCACTGTGTATATTACAGAATCTCCTTTAGCACTTGTTGAGTTCCCATGCGGAGGGGAGCATACCAGACGGCACCGGTAGAGAATCGGAGGGAGTCAGAGGTACCTGGCTGGCTCAGCTGGAAGAGTGTGAGCCCCATGTTGGGGATAGAGATTGCCTAAAAAATTTTAAAAATAAAACAGAGTCCAGAATGGATTCCTAAACACAAAATTCAGTAAATGCTAAAGGGAACATTACAGATCAGTGAGAAAAAAGGTTGCAGAGACAACTGAACTATCCATTTGGGGTGGAAAAAAATAGGCCGAATCCCTGTCTCTTTTTACCAGATAGAGTAAAAATACAAATATAAAGGGGTACCTGGGTGGCTCAGCCGGTTAAGTGTCTGACTCTTGGTGTCAGCTCAGGGCATGATCCCAAGGCTGTGAGATTGAGCCCCAAGTGGAGCTCTGCCACCCAGGGCATGGAGCCTGCTTAAGGTTCTCTCTCCCTCAGCCCCTACCCCCCAAAAAGTACAAATGTAAAAAGAATGAAATCCTCAAAATCATAGGAAAAAAATATTGATTGCTTTAAAAAGTAATGGAGCGGGAAAGCATAATATATAACAGTCATAAGGAAAATACCTTTAAGTTTTTAATTTTTACATAAACTAGCTGTGTGTGAAAAAAAGCACATATATATGTACACATACATACCATAAAGTCAAGAGACATGATAAACTAGGAAAATACTTAGAGTAAAGGGATGATTTCTTTGATACAGACTATTTACAGGTAATTAAATGGACAAGGCACATCCTACAAAAGAAACACACATGGCTAATGAACAAGGGAAAATGTTCACTCTTTCTCATTAAAGAAAAGCACCTTAAAATAATGCTGCAACTCCAGTTTTTACTTAGAAGTTTAATAATGCTCAGTATTGATGAGGGAGTTGGGGAATTGTCCCTGGTATATACACTCTCGGTTGGTATGTAATAGTACTGTAACTTGTTGAGAGTTTTATGAAATGTATTGATTTTAAATGTAAATCACCTTTGAACCAGGTAATTCACTTCTAGGAATTTTCCCTTCAGAAATACCCCCAATTCAAGATATGCAGGGAAATTTAGTGCTTATTCTCTACATAAGTAGAAACATACACACTTGGCCTACTTTGGTTTCTAGAATCTCTGAAACCTTCTCCTCTTCTCGCCCTGAAGCCTCAGGAGCCTGGTCTTTCTCCAGAGCCACTTTCTCTTCCTTAAATGAAAGCAGTGTGTTTAATATCTCATTCGTGTAGGATGTGTTTGTGCAAGATTGTGTATACATAGAACAAGTGATACTATGTAAATATGTTGTCCTGCATAAATGACTACATTTTTAACTATGAGCTCCTGTACTTTTCACCACCCTCGAAGACTTGCTTAAACTCAATACTGGCAGGCAAGTTCCTGCCTCAAGGGTGTCATCCATCCGAATTGCCCTTTGCTAGGCAAACTGCCTTTACATCATTCCGGATCTGTGCTTGAGCGTCTTTCCTTGACAGCCATCTGTGCACACCTGGCTTTGCACCTAATGTAAGCACCACAGTATAAGACCTCTCTTTAACCCACGTGCCTAGAAAAACAGGGCACAGAAAATAGTTCATTTATTAAATGAATAAATAAAATACTTGATATTAGGATGGATGAAACATTACAAAATGTGTTGATATTTTTAAAAAGTCATCTTTTCATGTTTTAGTTTTAGTTTAACAAATGCTCTCTGAAGTGGAGCTAGTTTCTTGCTCAGCCTTAAATTGCCTACCATTAATTTCGGTGTTGGCTAAGCTTTATATGCTGACAGCTACCTTGTTGATTCTGGGGTTCAGAGTCAAGATGTAAGGCACATGCTAGGTTATTCTGGGGTCAGGCTTGGGTCACCGTTATAACCTGGGTGAGGCACCTCTCTGAACCTGTTTCTTCATCTACAAATAAAAATAATACTGAGTCGTGGTTCTAGGAGGATTACATGAGGAGATACCTCTAAAAGTCACAGTTCCTGGACCTCAGTTAAAGGTTAGTTCCATCTTTCCTTTCTCTTCAAAATCTTTATTGAGGTATCTGATAAATACACATGCCATTCCAGACTTAAAATTACGCAGTTGTAGAATGGATAGAGAACAGTTTTTTTTTTTTTTAAAGTTGTATTCCCTGAAAATCATTTATTTCTGCTTTATTGCAGTACTGTTGAAAGGTTTTACAGAATATAATCGTGTGTGTTGTGACAGAGAGAGAAATGGAAGTATTCCAGGAAATCCGTAAACCATCATCACGTTTGGAGTGTGACCACTGCAGTTTCCGAGGCACAGATTATGAAAATGTGCAAATCCACATGGGCACCATCCATCCAGAATTTTGTGATGACATGGATGCTGGTGGGTTAGGTAAAATGATATTTTACCAGAAAAGTGCAAAGCTGTTCCACTGCCATAAGTGCTTCTTCACCAGCAAGATGTACTCCAGTGTGTACTATCACATCACCTCTAAACATGCAGGCCCAGAGAAGTGGAATGAGAAACCAAAAAATCAGCTAAACAAAGAAACAGATCCTGGGAGAAGCCCTCCTCTTTCTGAACACCAGAAAACACCCTCTAATTCAGATCTCCCAAAACCCATACCTGCCCTTTCCATAGAAACACAGAAACTTGGCCCAATTTTATCTCCAGAATCCCCAAAACCTACACCTCTCACTTCCCTGGAGCCTCAGAAGCCTGGCACTGTTGTTTCTCCTGAGCCACAGATACCTTCTCTTCCTTCTCCTGAGCCTCCAAAATCTTCCTCTGTTTCTTCTCCTGAACTTCCAAAATCAGTCCCTATTGTTTCTGAGTCTCAGAAACCAGTCCCTATTCCTTCTCCAGAACCACAGAAACTTGCCCCTATATCTCCTGAGCCAGTAAAGGCCACTCTTACTAAACCCCAGAAACACTCCCATTTCCCAGAAACACTGGGGCCACCTTCAGGCTCATCTCCAGAGTCACCAGTTTTGGCTGCTTCCCCTGACCCTTGGGGTCCATCCCCAACTGCATCTCCAGAGTCTCGGAAACCAGCCCGGACTATCTCCCCTGAGCCAAGGAAGCCATCCCCATCAGAGTCTCCGGAACCTTGGAAGCCATTCCCTGCTGTCTCTCCAGAACCCAGAAGACCAGCTCCAGCTGTGTCACCAGGTTCTTGGAAGCCAGGGCCACCTGGATCCCCAAGGTCTTGGAAATCCAGTCCTTCAGCATCATCAGGACCTTGGAAGCCAGCTAAGCCTGCTCCATCTGTGTCTCCTGGTCCTTGGAAGCCGATTCCTTCTATCTCACCTGGACCATGGAAACCAACTTCCTCTGTATCGCCCGCATCCTGGAAGTCTTCGTCAGTCTCACCTGGCTCCTGGAAGTCCCCCCCTGGGTCTCCTGAGTCGTGGAAGTCTGGCCCTCCAGAACTCCGAAAAACAGCTCCCACCTTGTCACCTGAACATTGGAAGGCAGTTCCCTCAGTGTCCCCTGAGCTTCGTAAAGCAGGACCTCCCTTGTCTCCTGAGCTTCGCAAACCAGGCCCACCATTGTCCCCAGAGATCCGCAGTCCAGCGGGATCTCCAGAGCTCAGAAAACCTTCAGGGTCTCCAGAGCTTTGGAAGCTTTCTCCTGATCAGCGAAAAACTTCCCCTGCTTCACTTGATTTTCCCGAGGCCCAGAAAAGTTCCCGTGGTGGTTCCCCTGACCTCTGGAAGTCTTCCTTCTTTATTGAACCTCGGAAACCTTCTGGACCGTCTGAGTCCCCTAAGGCAACCTCCGATATATGGAAACCTGTTCTCTCTCTCGATCCCGAACCTAGAAAATCCGCCCTGTTTTCTGAGCCCAGCAAAACAGCCCCTCCAGCATCTCCTGAACCACGAAAACGTGCTCTTTTTCCAGAGCCCCGGAAACATGCCCTTTTCCCTGAACTTCCCAAATCTGCGATCTTCTCAGAATCTCAGAAGGGAGTTGAGCTTGGTGATGAACTACAGACAGATGCCATAGATGATCAAAAGTGTGATATTTTGGTTCAGGAAGAACTACTAGCTACACCTAAGAAACTCTTAGATTCTGACACCTTATTTCCATCCTCAAAGAAGCTCAAGAAAGACAACCAAGAGAACTCAGATGCTGAGCTGAGTAGCAGTGAGTATATAAAAGCAGATTTAGATGTGCTAGACAGCAAGGGCCAAGAATCAAGCAGTGATCAAGAACAGGTTGATGTAGAATCTATTGATTTTAGTAAAGAGAACAAAATGGACATGACTAGTCCAGAGCAGTCCAAAAATGTCTTACAATTTACTGAAGAGAAAGAGGCTTTTATCTCTGAGGAAGAGATTGCAAAGTATATGAAGCGTGGAAAAGGAAAGTATTACTGCAAAATTTGTTGCTGTCGAGCTATGAAAAAAGGTGCAGTTTTGCACCACTTGGTTAATAAGCATAACGTTCATAGCCCTTACAAATGTACAATTTGTGGAAAGGCTTTCCTTTTGGAATCTCTCCTTAAAAATCATGTAGCAGCCCACGGGCAGAGTTTACTTAAATGTCCACGTTGTAATTTTGAATCAAATTTCCCAAGAGGCTTTAAGAAACATTTAACACACTGTCAAAGCCGGCATAATGAGGAGGCAAATAAAAAGCTGATGGAGGCTCTTGAACAGCCACTGGAGGAGCAGCAGATTTGATTTTTACACATGGTGTGGGTATGTGATCTACAGTTGTTTGTTGAAACTGTGTAAAGCATTGTTAAATAGCATAGCTGGATCGGTAGATGTTGATGTGTATGCTGTACTGTGTTTAATTGTCTCCGTAGTGTTACAGAGAATGAACATTTGGGGTTTTTTTTTTTCATGTCTCTGTGGCTATCTTGTAAGTCAATAAATTTGTAACTTTATTCCAATGGATAAAATTTCTCTAATTTCTTTTGAATATATGTGAATAATATGAAGATGTAGGAGGTCCACTTATCAAGAGCAAGTTGTACTCAATTTAAAACATCTAGTCAAAGTGTATCTTTTTGTGAAACTAACTTCAGACAGTGGAAATTATTAGTTGGAATGTTTGAGAATTAGGCATGAAAAATTTGAGAAATTTTTTTCTCTTCAATATATTTTCAGATCTTAAGTTCCTTTTTGATCATATAAAGTTAGTTTATAAATCTTGAGCAGTTCTAGATGTTTATTAGCTTTTATGTCATGGAAAATTGGAGTCTCAGGGTTGCTGATTTTTTGCTAAAAGAGATGTTGAGTGAGTTTAAAAAGATTTGTAACTTTCTCTAGGAAACTGGGAAAGATGAGTGTGACTTAGGTCCTGTCCTTAGTTGTTTCCCTCTGAGTCTTCCATTCTGCACCGCCTTCCCCGTGCCACCCACTCCTGGGTCTGTCTCTTTGCTTCCCTGTGAGCTCACACCAACAGATGATCCTTAACTGCCAAATGTGTCAGAACTGCACTCCCTGCTCCTGGGCCTAACACGCCCCCTAGGTGGGGTTCAGACCTGGTAATGAGTAGGACCTGAGAGTCTTCCAGATTCACAGTAGAAAATTTTGTAAGGAGACATTTCTGTTTGAGAGTATGTCGATTGTATGTTTTCCACAGTTGTTGCCGTAAATACCTTGTGCCTGTTTGTGGATCATTTTGTTCTAAAATATTTTGTCAAATGTGTATCAACCAAATTAAAAACAAAGGCTTTCATGTCAACAGCACCCTTATGTGTGTGTTTTCTTTTGTGTAATTTTCCTTGTATGATACCGAGAGTCCATGATTCTCCCCCTGTTCTCAGCATGCTAATTTTCCCATCTGGAGCAGCATTTTCTAAGCTGTTTTCTCAGTTCTGTGGTCGGGTACATGAGGGAAACACTACATTTTGTGAGAGATCCACATCCTGGCTGACTTGTAAAACCCATGTGAAGCATTCATTGCCATAAGGATTCTCCTATGCAGCCAAGGGCTGAGAGACCACCTTTAATGAAGCTGTTCCCAGACATTTTTGAACAGCAAGCACTTTTTTTCATAACATCCCAATTAATATGCCAATTGAGAAGACATTGTGTTTATAGAATCCTGGGAAGATGTTGGTGTTTATAGATTCCTGGGAGGACGTTACAGGCTCCAGGTCGCACTTCTTTAGTGAGTAGTCGATGTCAGTTTACATTGGGCCCCTTGAGAAAAAGCTTCCAGTACTGGAGTTTCCTTCTAGGCCAACAAGAAGGATAAGTAGGATACCTTGGATAAGACAGTGGTCTTGTTCTCATCTAAACTGACTCAAAATTAGGACTGGAAAAGACAAAGGTGTGCAGCACCCAGAAACCCTTTTGAAGCCTTCGGTCTCAAACCAACTGTTAAGTGTAACCGATTATTTTCCTTAGGACTTTGCACTTCTGGTGCAAACTTCTCACAGAATCCTTCCTAGACCTTTGCTCAAGGTGGGGCCAACCAGATCCCATGACTTGCCATCTTAAGTGGGTTTTTCATAATACAGAAGATACTATGCCAAAGTAGGAGATGGACAAACAGTTTTGGCCTTTGGTTAAGCCGGTGTGTTCTTGGATCACCTCACTTAGGGCTTCCCACTTTTTTCTCATTTTACCTCAGGATCAAGATTACCCCACCCCCTTTTTTTTAACCTTGGCAATTTTGCCTCCTCTACAGTAGCTTTAGTCAATGTGACCCTCTAGTCATTGTGACCCTATCTACATTTTCATTTCCTCTGTAATTACAACTATTTTAAATGAGCTCAGTCCAGTGAGTTTTATATAATATGAAAGATTACTAGACTTCACTCAACATTCATGGAACTGACACTTACATTTTAGGTGACCTATTGACTTATCTGGGATCTGGCTGTAGCAGATACTGTTTTGTTTTTGTTTTTTAAGATTTTTTTTTTTTTTTTACATTTTTAAGGTCTACACCCAACGTGGGACTTGAATCCACATCTCAGATCTAGAGCCTCATGTTTTGCCAATGGAGCCCAGCAGGCACCACACTCCTTTTGTTTTTAATATTCGTGTGGATTCTACAGCTTTGTCTTAGATGAAGACAGAAGGATGCTTACCAACTCAGATCTGAATTAATTTGGAATGAGAATCAATGAAACTCTATTTTTGTACATAATCTTTTTAAAAATTAGAAAACAACTAAAAATCATCTTAACCCTACCTGCAATTACTATTAAATTGTGGTATATTTCCTGTATTTTTCCTAAAAGCTTGAGTATTTTTATGTTTGTACCTCTTAACCTCCCTTCACCCATTTGCCCAGCCCCTCCAGCCCCTTCTCCCCTCTGGCAACCACTGGTTTGCTCTCCGTACTTAGGAGTCTGTTTCTGTTTGTTTTGTTTTTAGATTGTACATAGAAGTGAAATCATTTGTATTGCTTTTGTTCTGATTTATTTCACTTAGCATAAAACCCTTTAGGTCCATCCATGCTGTCGCAAATGGCAAGATCTCATTCCTTTTTTGTGACTAATATTCCATCGTCTGCATATATACACGCGTGTGCTTGCCCACACACACATATATATATGTAACATCTTTATCCATTTATGGATGGATGGACACAAGCTCCTTCCGTATCTTGGCTATTGCAAATAATGCTACAATAAACACAGGGGTACATGTATCTTTTCAAATTAGTGTTTTCGTTTTCTTTGGGAAAATAACCAGCGGTGGAATTACTGAATTATATGGTATTTCCATTTTTAGTTTTCTCAGGAATTTCTATACCATATTCCACAGTGGCTGCACCAATTTACACTCCCACTAGAGCAATGCACAAGGGTTCCCTCTTCTCCACATCCTCTCCAGCACTTGTTACCTCTTGTCTTTTTTATTCTACCCATTCTGAATACTAAGTTTAATAGAAGTGTGATCTCTCATTGTGGTCTTAATTTGCATTTCCCTGATGATTGGTGATGTGAACCTTTTCACGTATTTTTTTTTTTTTGAAGATTATATTTATTTGTCAGAGAGAGAGCACACAAGCAGGGGGAGTGGTAGAGGGAGAAGCAGGCTCCCGGCTGAGCAAGGGGCCCAAGATGTGTGGCTCAATTCAAGGATCCTCGGATCATGAGGTCCCAAAGGCGGATGCTTAACAGACTGAGCCACCCAGGTGCCCCTTTTGACCATCTATGTCCTTGGGAAAATGTCTTCTCAGGTCTTCTGCCCACTTAATAATCAGATTGGTTGTTTTTCTCAGAACTGATATAATCTTTATGTATTTTGGATATTAACCCCTCATCAGATATGTCATTTGCAAGTATCTTCTATTCTGTAGGTTGCCTTTTCGTTTTGTTGGTGGTTTCCTTTGCTGTACAGAAGCTTTTCATTTTGGTGTCATCCCAAGAGTTTATTTTTGCTTTTGTTTCCCTTGCCTGAGATGCAGCACCCACCAGTATGTTGCTAAGGCTGATTTCTACAAGATTAATGCCTATGGTTTAGGAGTTTTACGGTCTCAGGTCTCACATTTATGTCTTTAATCTGTCTGGAGTTTATTTCTGTGTGTGGTGTGAGAAAGTGGTCTGATTTCATTCTTCTGCCTGCAGCTGTCCAGAACACAGCACTGTTCATTGGGGAAATCTTCTTTTCCCCGCTGAGTATTCTTACTTCCTTTGTTGTAGAACAACTGACCCTCTACTTCACATTGGTACACATCTTTTCAGATATTTTCTAGCACACACAAACATCCAATGTGTTTAACTACTTAAAGCACATCTTGCAATTCTAACTTTGTAACACACTGTGGACATTTCAGTGTCCGTATTCTGCCAGCCAGACATTTCCCATTTCTCCTGTTACAGCAGGGCGTAGGGATAGCTGGTGTGCTTACTGTCTGTACTTGTGCGGGTCTGTATGCAGGATGTAGTGTTAGGAGTTCAAATGCTAGCTGGAGGACATTTCCATTTTATGTTCTGATGTGGCACTTTTGCCTGAGGAATTTTCTTTGTAACACAGGAATGACCAAATCTTGTTTGGATGATCCAGGAGAGGGGAGCCACCGCTGGGTTCCTTCCTGCACTCTCTCAGTCCTCAGGCTTCCTGGGACAGGCCTGTCTCACTCAGCTCCAGCCACTGTTAACAAAATACCACGGATGGGCAGCTTCAGACACAGATACTTATCTCACAGTTCTGGAGGCCAGAAGTCCAAGATCAAGGTGCCAGGTATTTCGGTGAGGACTCCCTGGCTTGCAGACGGGCACCTTCTGGTGTCTCCTCTTACAAGAACACTAATCCAACCAGACCAGGGCCCCATCCTTATGAGCCCATTTAACACTGATTACTTCTTCACTCCAGATACACTCGTACGGGGGAGGGAGGAGGGTTAGGGCTTTAATACATGAACTCTGTGGGGACAAAGGTCAGTCTGTAGCAGGGCTTGAGTCTGGATATCATGGTTTCTACCATCTGTTAAGACATCCAATAAATGCCAGAGTTTGGTACCCAAACATCTCCTACATTGGCCCTCACACCCCAGAGTGGCACAAGAATCCTTTGGCAAATCAGTTGTTCCACTTTTTAGTTCGGAAAAGTAGGGTCCAAGTGATGTAGGAAATGGCTACCTCATGCGTGTGTGGCCAGGTAATTATATGTAGCACACAGCTCTCAGTTTGGCACCTTGACATGACAATAATTTCTACCATGACAATAATCTGAACTGTTCTACTAAAAATGCTATTATTGTTGAAAAATGCCATTCCTCTATGGGATAGACTGCTTAAGTCTGCCAGGACATCTTTTATTGCTTTTGTGATACAAAGTTACTAATGTAATTATTTTTCCTTTAGATGTGTAACAGTGAAGAATTTGGGGAGAAATTTAAAACATTACATGATAAACATACTTTCAATACAAAGGAGAAGCACTTACAAGAAGCTGTTAGCTTTCCACCAAAATGCAGCCCAACAGAAGCTCACACAGAGAAGACAGCATTTTTCTAAACTTCACTGAAGTGACAAAATTTTAAAAATAAAGATTTAAAACTGAAACTTCATACAGCAATTACTATCATTAGAACTTGCTATAGCTGGGACTGGGTTGAAGCAATTAACTGGTGGATTGAAGTAGGCTAATTTGCTTTAAAAAAAAAAAAACCCTGTTGACTGAATACTGTTGTGAAAATAAACTTATTTTCTGTCATTTTTCTTTTTTTTTTTTGCTATTAACACAGGTCAAACAAATCAAATACCTAATTCTTCACTTTACTTAATTCTTCACTTTAATCTCTGACATGTCCTTAATTTTAAAGATAGGAAGAACAGAATAGCAAACAAATCTACTTAAAGTGTAGATAATTCGCTCTCCTTTTATCAGAGCTGAGAAAACAGATACAAGTGAGAATTTCATGACAGGCGAACCTAAAAGATCCTTTCTAATGGTGTGATGTGAAGAAGCCGACGCTCTTCACCAGCTGGGTCCCCTACATGTGCAGGACGGGGCCAAAGGTGCCCCCAGGCCACGGCCACACACCCCGCTTTCCTCGTGGAGATCTGTGCAGAGAACCTGTTGCCCATGAGCTGCCTCATCTTACCCCAAGGGTCTCACTGTCACATGACTCATGAAGTGGGAGATGATGACTCGGTAAGCACTATTATCAAGCAAGTGAAAACGTGTTTCCAAAGATGTAAATGAGATTCTTCAGAGTGCCTAATTCATGTCAGATTTGAGGAATTCCTTCAGTTAGCTGCTGTTTATAATTTACTAGCAACACTGAGATCCATCAAAATACTGATAGTTAATGTTCTGCTTTGCTATGTTCACATTTGAATATAATTATTAAAATTATTAGATAGCCAAATAAAACCAGACTGGGATCTAAAATGAGAAACAATAGAAAAAAAAAGAAAATTTTGCAAGGCAAATATAGAAGGCAAACCAAAAGGTGGCCAGCCCCACACCTCCCCTCAGTCACACTGAGCACTGTATTCCCTCCCCGTGATGTAGGCTGCAACTCCCATGGGCTATGTCCATGTGAAGAACATTTCTACCATTTCTTAGACACGTGGCAAACTCAGAAACCTTTTTTTCTGGGCAATTATTAATAAAAACTTTACAAATATGAAAGCAGCTTCTGACTTTGTCAGCAACAGGTGCTAGACATCTCTAAACCTGTTTCCTAGTTTATAAAAGGGAGTTCATCTATGTCCTACCCAACCAATCTTAAAAGTGAGTCTAAGCTGAAACTGGGAAGTGTATATGGAAGTGTTTTATGCCAAGGTAACCCATCATACAGATGTATTATTGTTTTAAATCAGTAATCTCAAAGTGGCTTTCGGGAAGCCCTGGGGACAGATCTCAGGAAACTCTCAGAGGGAGTACTACGTTTTTACCTACTTATTTTCCAGCTTTGAGGTATAACTGATAGATCTGTAACAGTTAAAGTGTATAACATACTGATTTGTAAAATGTATACATTATGAAAGGATTACAATGAGTTGGTGTCACCTCACATATTTGTGCTTTTTTTGAGGAGAAAATTCTACTCTTAGCAAATTCCAATTATACAATACAGTGTTATCAACAGTCATTATGTCGTACATAAGATCCTTGACCTTAATCTTATAACTGAATAACCTAGGACTTTCACTAACCTCTCTCCCTATTTCCCTCACACACTAGTCCTGTCAGCCACCATTTTACTGTTTCTAGGAGTTGGACTTTTTTTTTTTTTCCACACTGTACCTGTAAGTGATACTATGCAGTATTTGTCTTTTTTGTCTGCTTACTTCACTTAGCATAATGCCAAGTTCATCCACATTGTTGAAAATGGCAGGGTTTCCTTTTATGAGGCCACATAATATTCCATTTTCTTTATCCATCCATCCACCCATCCATCCATCGTGGACACTAAGGTTATTTCCATACCTTGGCTACTGTGAATAATGCTGTGATGAACGTGTGAACAGATATCTCTTTAAGGTAGTGCTTCTGTTCCCTTTGGACCTATGCCCACAGTGGCATTGCTGGACTATTTTTAATTTCTTGAGGGATCTCCACACTGCCATACCGTAGCGGCTTGACTACTTGGCGTTCCCACCAATGGTGCACAAGGGTTCCCCTTCCTTCACAACCTGGCAAGACTTGCTCTCTTGTCTGTGTGATTTTAACTACTCTGACAGGTGTGAGGTGGTACTTCCTTGGGGTTTTGATTTGTATTTCTCTGATGAGCAATGGTGTTGCGCACCTTTTCATGTACCTGTTGGCCATCTGGGATGTCCTCTTTGAAAAAGATCTATTCGGGTCTTTTGCCCCCTTTTTTATTGGGTAATTTTGTAGTTTTTTTGCTGTTGAGTTGTATGAATTCCTCACATATTTTGGATATTAACCCCTTATTAGGTATCTTGGGTTAAGATATTTTTTTCTCTCCATGGGCTGCATTTTCATTTTATAAATGGGTTCCTTTCCTGTGAAACTTTTTTTAGTCCTAATGTAGTTCCATTTGTTTATTTTTATTTTTGTTGTCTTTGCTTTTCATGTCAAATACAAAAAATGATCGCCAAGACTGGTGACAAGGATCAAACCCTCTGTTTCTTTCCAGGAATTTTATGGTTTCAGGTCTTATGCTTGAGTCTTCAGTCCATCTTGGCTCCACTTGTGTTTCCAGATCAAAGCCCTATATATAATAAGCAGTGAGAACGCAGTGGCTTACTCATTGGGAGTTCCACCCTGATCCATACTCTAAGTAGGAGTCAGCAAACTACGGTCCACAGGACAAATACGGCCTACTGCATGTTTTTGTAAATAAAATTTTATTGGAACACAGCCCCGTCCATTCATTATGTACTGCCTAACGGCAGAGTTTACAACGTGTAACAGAGACCAGAGAGTCTGCAAAGTCTAAAATAGTTACTACCTATCCCTTTTCCATCAGTGCTGGCTGTGCTGGGTCATCACATAGATGTCACTAAATCACAGCGAGTCCTTCTCACCCCTCCCCCACCAAATTCTTGGAGTCCCAGAGTCAAGAGCAAGAGCACAGCAATGCCATGGGACAGAGTATATGTGCAACAGCCAAATGTCTTTAACAATAAATGAGTAAGTCTCAGGTTGGTTGTTTTTTTTTTTTAAGATTTAATTTACTTATTTGAGAGAGAGAAACAGGGATAGGAAGAGAAAACATAAGCGGCGGGGGGAGAGAAACAGCCTCCCCACTGACCAGGGAGCCTGACACAGGGGTTGATCGCAGGACCCAAAGTTCATGACCTGAGCCATCAGGTGCCCCAAATTCTCAGTTTTTTGATAAACATTTCATATTTAGTAAGGAATAATCAACAAAATACTCAGGTAATTAAAGCTACATTTTGAAAAGCAGTAATTTATTATGTAAAATTCAATGTAGGAAAAGTACCATAACTGGAATTCGAATCCATAGCAACTAAAATTATTTAATATGTGGTCCAAAGCATAGTACCAAAATACATTAATGTTTAAAAAATTCACTAACATTAAAAAATACTGTGAACACATAATTGCAGAAAGCTCCATTAAGTCCTTTCAAAAATAAAATGGCCTCAGACTGCAAAAAGGAAAACCCCAGATGCTGTACCTAAGTTATCCCTGTCTCCAAATAATGCCCTTATGTTACCTCAGCAGCCCTTACGTAACAGCAGTTATACAGCACGAGCAGCACACCCACCAAGAGACTGTGAAAAAAGTCAGTGGCCAAACTGTTGAAGGGGCAATACTTCAAGCTGTGGACTTCACGTGGTGGCAACGCTCCTGTCCTAGGGGCTACAGCACGCAGACGTCAGAGAATGCTCCCGGCCCGCATCACAGGTGTCTGGATCACCAGCTTACAATGGCATGAGCGCGGCTCCCTCCCCTTTTTTAAAGTACAGTGCACGCGTGCGCACGCGCGCGCACGCGCGGGGACACACACACACACACACACACACACACGAGATCCAGATCCCAACAGATCACTTACTTACAACTGTGTAGAACTCAAAGTACAGGTTATTCCCACAACATGTTTCAAGTGCTTCAGAGTTCACACTGGTACAATACTAATTTTCTTCCCTGTTTTAATTATACTTTCTACTTTTCAAAAGAGATTATCTGTTCTGTTTTGGCTAAACAGTATATACTAGTTTATACTAAAAACAGTAAGATCTAGGACAACTTCTCAATTTTTTAACAGATTGCTTCTTTCTTAAGAATGGTTTCTAGATGTTTCTATACCACATTTATATTTCTAGTTTCTGATTTCTTTGTAAGGAGTAAACGTACCTTGAGAGTTATACTCGAGGCTAATTGATGCACTTCTGGATGCCCTTTCTAACCCATGAAACGCCGAATGGGAGCGTCCCACCAAGCGTGCGCGCGGACTCACCCTGCCTCTTCACTCTTCTGGGAACCAGCCCACGCCGAATCTTCAGCCTCGCCCCTGCTCCCATCACGGCCCTCCACGGAGACTCGCCCACCAGTTTCTCGTGCTCGGATGCGAGCTCCTGGCTGGTACAGCTGCAAGGCTGGCCGGTCCTGCCAGGACAAAGGCGGGGGGCAGTTACCCTTCCAAAGGCTGGCAATATAGGAGGGAGCAAAATGCCTCTACTTCCAGGATCTGATGATCCTAATTAGCTAAAGGAAATCAGTCTTGCAGCTAAAAATCTGCCTTTTTCACATCACTATCTCAGACACCAGGCATTTTGAAGCAAAAAAAAAAGCCATGAAAAGGAAGACAGTTAATATTTAAAATAACCTGAAAGAAGGTAAAATTAGTATCTGGGAAAATGTTATCTCAAACCCAGAACACCCCCAGAGCCAGTGGAGTCAAGGCATTCCCCTCCCAGGTGGAGAGGTGAAGATTTACACACACGTCTCAGCCCCTCCGACTCATCAGGCAGGGTAAACGCACAGCCTGAGACAAAGCAAGGCATGGCCAGAGGTGGCTTTTAGGGTCATGAGCCAAATTAATAACATCTATAATGAGCAGTTTCCATGTGGCTTATTCCTGAACTTTCTCCACCTGACTGAACTCTGAGTAGAGGAACACAGTGATGCTTGAATAGAGTGTGTAAAAGGGGCGTCTGTGTGGCTCAGTCACTGAGCGTCTGCCTTCAGCTCAGGTCACGATCCAGGGTCCCGGGATGGAGCCCCATGTTGGGCTCCCTGCTCCCTACTCCCCCTGCTTGTGTTCCCTCTCCTGCTGTGTCTCTCTCCGTCAAATAAATCAATAAAATCTTTGAAAGAAAATAAAGTGTGTAAAATACTACTGAACTGTTTCAGGACACCAGGATGGTGAGGCCAGGGAAGGACCAACGGACACTGAAGGTTAAGGATCAGGAGCACCAGTGGGAAGCCAGCCAGCTCTGCCCTGTAGGAGAGGGGGATCAACCAACCTGGGCTCAGGGAAGCCTCCTGCACCTGCACCCCTTCCCTTGGCCACCTGGGGGCCCAGGCACATCCCGCATGATGTCGCTCACCAACTCACCTCTACCCACCCGCAGGCCCCACCGTCACCACCAGGGCATTTACCGGCATGCCCTTTTCCTTAGCGGAAGCTAAGAAGAGAGCGGGAGAGGTCTGGGCAGGGCGGTGGGTCTGAATCCCTGTGCACACAGAGGCACAGGGGTCCCATGCCATCTGCTGCCTGTGGCCAACACACACCGTCCTGCTTTTCACCAGGACAACACTGGCTGCACGGATGGAGAAAGGACACCATAACCAGCCAGGCCTCATACAAAAGGTGCCATTATGCACAAGGCACCTTATTACGTCCAGAGCCTCCCAGTTAACCGAGAGGAGTCCCAACACCTAAAGATATGCAAATACAGACCACTCACTGCTGCATCAGAAGGCAGCTGAGACACAGTGTTCATGAAACAACTCCCACCCAAAAGACCCACCGCTAGACCTGCTGTACCTGCACTTCAGGTAACTACAGAAACCTCTGAGTGATACAGACGTGGTTAGTCAGGCTGCAGATAAGACGGCTCCCCTCGGGGCGCCGGGGGGCTCAGTCATTGGCATCTGCCTTTAGCTCAGGTCATGATCCCAGGGAACTGGGATCGAGCCCTGCGTCAGGCTCCCTGCTCTGCGGGAGGCCTGCCTCTCACTCTCCCATTCCCCCTGCACATCCCCCCTGTTTTTCCCCCCACCCCGCTCTTTAAAAAAAATTAAAAAAAAAAAAAAAAAAAAAAAAAGGCTCCCCTCTTGCCAGTAGCTCTACCTTGCCTTTACTGGGAACACTTTAAAAAACCACATCACTGATACCAGCAACACCTTGGGTGGATCTGAAGGGAATTCTGCTGAGTGAGAAAGCCAATTTCAGGTTACACACTGTATGCTTCCACTTCTAAAGCACCCCTGAAATGACAAAATCATGCAGACAGAGGACAGCGTGCTTGTTGCGGTCAGAGATGGGGTGGCAGGAGGGTGTGGACAGCAGCCCAGGGAGCCTCGGAGCCCTCGGTCATCGGGTGGTTGGGTGGTGGGGGGACTGGCTGCACCATGGGGTCTGGCCCTGGAAGGGAGGGGACTCCATCAGTGGTGCTTCTCTGCAACAATGTGATCTGAACAAAAATTAACCTCAAACTCTTGGGGGGAAAGAAAGCCATTTGGTGGTCTAAGTGGACAATTCCAACCCTTCTACATGCATCCAACTACACGCATCTGACGCATATTTATGAGCCACTGACTGTCTCCTGATAACCAGTTTGTTACGAATAACATAAGAGAAAGCTCCAGAGTGTCATGAAATGCAAGCTCCTGGGCAATGCACTCCCTGAGAGCGCAGAACCCAGTAGGGGCAGACTTCCCACTGTCAGAGTGTGTGATCCGAAATCTCAAGACTCCTAATGTAGATTTCTCGGTTTCGGCTAAACAAAGGAACTTCTGTTTGGCAAAGCAGGTGTAAGCCTACAGATGTGCAGTTTACACTTTTAAGGCTGATGAATGAGCGAACAAAAGAACCTTGTTTCCTGGACGCTCCACTTTGGATGCTGGGCCGCCTTCACTACTGTGCTCTCTCCCGGGCCACTCTGCTGCCTCCACAGGGACGCCACTGTCCTGTTTCCCCTTCTTCCCTGTGTCTGGGAGGACTCCTTTCCCCCATTTTGGCTCTTCTTCGTTTCTCCTTGAAAACTTGTCGAATTCACAGTGAGCTCTGTGCTTTCTGCTGTCGTCCACGTGGCATCTTTGTGTTTCAGGCTCTTTTTCTCGAAACCTTCTCTCCATCTCCCTTTGCTCTTTATCACTGTCATTCTGTGACCTGTGATATAATACAAATTCTCAGTAACCTTAGTTAGGTATACTGCGTGTCGAGTACCTGTCTTCCCATCCAGACTACAAGTTACCAAAGAGGCAGGGATGCGCGTCGCAGGGATGCACGTAATGGGCACAGCACAGGCATTCAAGAAAAAATTGTTGAAAGATGAATCGACAATAATAACACAATATCTACTGTTAACCCTAAACGACATACATAACAGGCATATATACTTAGTTTTCTAATTCTCAGTAACCCCCCCAAAGTAAATATAACTCCCCACTTTACAGATAAAGTCCAGGAGACCAAACGGCTCAAGTGACTTTCCTAGTGGCCCAAGTCCACATCCATCAAGACACAGAGCTGATATTGATGGCTTGGTTTCTGCCTCAGGTGTAGCTAAAATTAACTGCAATTTACTCATTTTTATACATATATTACACTGGTAAATGTACAAAAAATAAGTAAGTGGCTGCTTAGCTCTTTTGGTTCTTAAAGTTTTTCCCTTCACAACCCACAGGTAAAAATCCTCACATGCGATCTGTGGCTTCCCCTCAAAACAAAAGCAGCAGGACTGGTGGGGAGAAGAAGGTCCATAAGCAAAGTGTAAATCCATGCCAGAAACATGACAAAAGGCACTGATATAGTATCATAAGCCATAACACAAATGCCTCCAGCAGAAACCATAGTGCTAACAGATCATAGATTTCATAATCATGTATGAATTAATTTTACAAACAAACCAATAAACCAGAACCCCCAAAAAGAGGAAACCTTTTTTTCTTTTTTTTAATCACAAGTCTGTGTGGGAGAAAGACAGTAAGAAGTCATTCAGATTGCTGTTTCTAGGAGGCAAACGGCAGCCTAAACCCATGACCCTGCCATCCTGCCTGCAAACGTAAATTCACTTCCAGACACCTCAGAAGCAGAACAGCCCTGGCTCTGGGAAGCTCCAGCGTGTCCTGATGCAGTGCGTGCGCAGGAGCCCTGGGCCAGGGGAACAAGGAGCCTCAATACACTTTGCCCCATGGACTGTGGAGATGATCGAACCTTGAGGCTCAGGGGCAGGCTCAGAGGCAGGAGGGAGGGGCTCCACCTGACAAGGTTCTGACAGGTCTCTCTGGCCCCTGTGCAGAAACTGTCTGTCCCATTCCCACAGAAGCCCTGCTTGAGCTCCTTTCATGAGCAGCATGTCACAAGCAGGCCGAGAAGTACAAGCCCAAGGACCCACAGCCTGAGACAGGCAGGGCTAAGTGAAGACCAGGATCCACAGCTGCTGGTCAAATTCCACAGAAGGGCCACAGGGATGTTAACACCAACAAAGGAATCCTAGCACTTGGACAAGAGAGCACGAAGGAGATCCTGAAGACCTAAAGGGCGATAACGGGAATCCAAAGGAAGAGGCCAGGACAGGCACAGCTAAGCAACCTGGAGAAGGATGTGTCCCTGCTTGGAAGACAGACTTGAAGCTGCAGATAAAAGGAACTAAGTTCCCAGTATGACCAAGGAGAAATAAAGGTGTGGAGGAGCATATCGTGGTAAAATCCCTGAATTCCATAAGCAGTATGAAATACAAGCACTTGTACCAAGACAGGACAGTCTGTGATCCTTCACGTGGTCAAAGCAACAGAAGCGCGGGCTTACTTTCCCCTGGGCTCCTCCACCAAGCTCCCAAAGGGCGTGGGCTTCAGGACAGCACAGCCAGCACAGGGCTCCCGTTTTCCATCTCCAATATCCACTTCCTCTGCTCTTTCTTTTGGCTTTTCAGTTGGTTCCTCCCCCTTTTCCGGTTTCTTAAGAAGCTAAGAAATTATAATGTCAGGAGAATGTCACTTTTGGAGTATTTTATAAATGAAGATGTTTAATAATAAATTAAAAATAGAAAACAACATTGAGCGCAAATGTCTGGATAGCAAAAAAATGTGAGCCAAAGGTGCAGCAACCAGGTTTTTGGTTAAATACTGAGGGGAACATTCAGTCAATGAAATACTATAGTTATGAAGAACGATTTAGGACAGCTGATGTGATGAGAAGACGTTCTTATTGACGAATGAATGCCCTGGTCTCTATTTATATGTTTACACACACAGAAAAACACCTAAAAGGCTGGCAACACTGTGTTAATAGTGATGATTTTTAGGCGGTGGTGGAACTGCAATGACCTTCTTTCCTTTTATCACCAAATTCTAGTTTTTTCTAAAATGAACAAGTGCTGCTTTTGTAATATGTAAAAATATATTGTTTAAAATGTTGCTTTTATACTGATGACTTTTAGAATAACCTTTTTGAAAACACGTCTTATTCTTACTTTAATCAGCCTGAGCAGGTTGCTGTCTTTGAATCTGGGCCTTCCCCCAATTCTCTGCGTAGTTTACTCTTTGAAATTCAAGTGCCACAGGTAAGTCAGTTTATAAAACAAAAGTAGAAGGCAGGGACGCCTGGGTGGCTCAGTTGGTTGGACGACTGCCTTCGGCTCAGGTCATGATCCCGGAGTCCCGGGATCGAGTCCCGCATCGGGCTCCCAGCTCCACGGGGAGTCTGCTCCTCCCTCTGACCTTCTCCTCCCTCACGCTCTTTCTCACTACCTCTGTCTCAAATAAATAAATAAAATCTTCAAAAAAAAAAAAAAAAAAGTAGAAGGCATACTTTGGAAATTTTTTTCTAACTTATAAAAGTGAGCATATTTTAAATTGTACTAGAGCAAAACTACACACAAATTTCAACTGCATGAGTTCATTTAAGAATGAAACAGAGAAAATGTAAGACCAAATATGGAAAGTTGCTTCTCATCACAGATGTGCACTATGCTAACGTACATGCTCTTATTCTGCCTGTGGGGTCTGTGAATTTAAACATCTCCTTTCAGATATCTATTGATATTTATGTTTTAAGGTTTTATTTATTTATCTAATAGTGCACGCACAAGGAGAGGGAGTGGCAGGAAGAAGGAGACGCAGACTCCCCGCTGAGCAAGGAGCCTGTACTTGCAGCTAGATCCTAGGACCCTGGGATCATGACCTCAGCCAAAGGCAGACACTAAACCGAATGACCTACTCAGGCGCCCCTATTGACATATATATATTTTTAAAAGATTTTATTTATTTATTTGACAGAGAGAAACACAGTGAGAGAGGGAACACAGAAGAGGGAGTGGGAGAGGGAGAAGCAGCCTCACGCTTGACAATTGAGCTACCCAGGTGCTCCGACATATTTTTTAATTAAAAAGGTAACATATACTGGTAATAAAAGTAAACCACAGGGAAGTATAACAGTTTATGTTTCCACCCATCCATCCAACAAATAATTTTGTGCATCTGTGAATCGTTTTTTACCTCCAACTCTTCTGAAACCAAATGTGTGGTGTCCTTTCCAACACCATTTCTCCAGCCCTCCAACACAGACTTGGGCGTCCTATAATTCCATTCAGTTTTGACACTAGCTACCTGGAGTTAATGTCAGGTTGCACAAACCTGTCCCCACTTCAGACGTCTGAAGGTACCCATGGCCTCAGCCACCTGTCATCTCACTGGCATATGGAAGACACTCCAGAGACGGCAAGGATTCTAAGAGCTATGTGCCAGGAACCAGGGAAAAAGACTGTGTCGGGTACTAGGAATATAGTTGTGAATAAGAGACAAGTGCCCACCATGAAGGAATTCACAGGACGTTCTAGCTGAGGCAGCGGTCGCCATGGGGGGAGGGGAGTATGCAGTAACAAAATAGAAAAAGTGAACCAGATATTCTTAGGTGTCGTGCTACAAACATCTACCAAAACAGGAAAAAAGCACAGAGAGATGTAGGGTGAGGAGTGATGGCTTCTCAAGGGTGAAGTTCAGGGAGGGTCTCTCTATGGAGGTAAGACAGGATGAGGAAACACTTATAAGAAAACTTAAGTGTTGGGAGAAAGCTCCCCGTGGAAGGAAGCAAGCAGAGACCTAGCGTGAAATCAGACTGGCAAAGGGAGGAGGAGATAGGGAGGAGACAGGAGGGAGGAGAAGAGGGAGGGAGGGGAAAGGAGGGGAAGGAGGTAAGAGGGAGGGGGGAGGAGCCAGGCACCGGAGGAGGTGGAAGCAGATGCCATGTTTGTGTGTCCACCCAGCCCACATCTGTTTTTAATAAGTTTTGTGAAAAAGATCACACAACTTTATTAATAATGTAATCTATTTCCTATGCGATGTGTATATTCAGGAATTTTATTTGTAACTTTGGTAAACTAACTTCCTACTTCAACTTAAGCTCATTACTTAGTTTTAGAGTCCTCAGAGGAAAATAAAAACAGCTGGGTTGCTTATATAATAGTTTCCTTTATTGTTAAAAATAGCCATGAGGATCTCTCTCTGCAGGTGTCATTTTTTTTTTTAAACAATTTTTTTTTTTTTTTTTTTAGAGATTTTATTTATTTATTTGACAGGCAGAGATCACAAGTAGGCAGACAGGCAGGCAGAGAGAGAGGAAAGGAAGCAGGCTCCCTGCTGAGCAGAGAGCCCGATGCGGGGCTCGATCCCAGGACCCTGAGATCATGACCTGAGCCGAAAGCAGAGGCTTAAACCACCGAGCCACCCAGGCGCCCCTGCAGGTGTCATTTTTATGATATCAACACAAACTCTTTTAGCATTTCTTCACTGATTTTATTTTTCAGGTTAAAAAAATTTTTAATTCTCGAAATGATTTGTATATTAGATATCCCTCCAGCTAGTGAGCCCCATGTGACCACCTATAAGGAGAAACTGATTTAGAAGCAAAGGCCTAGAAAAAAGCTTCACCTCCCTTGAAGAAATGGCATGTTTTTTCCTCATGGATAATGAAACTGTTTCCCATCAAGCACATCAGAAACTAATCTATGATGGATAAAGATGTAAAACAAATATACATATATTCAAGTATACATGTTTATATACACATATATATTACATGAAAATATGCATACATGTATTTATGTAATCATATATTTATACATACATTCAATATACATGTATACATGTTTATATACACGTGTATATGTCATATATACGTGTATATATACATGAATATATGTATATGTGTATTTATATATTCGTATATATTCATACATACATTCAATATATACGCATACATGAATACATGTTTATATATACATGTATATATGCATGAAAATATCTATCTCCAATGGAATATTATGCAGCCATCAAAACGAATGAAATCTTGCCATCTGCAATAATGTGGATGGAACTAGAGGGTATTATTATGCTGAGCGAAATAAGTGAATCAGAGAAAGACAATTATTATATGACTATACAGTATCACTCACATGTGGAATTTAAGAAATAAAAGAAGATCACGGGGAAGAGAGGAAAAAATAAGACAAGATGAAATCAGAAAGGCAGACAAACCATAAGAGAAGATCATAGGAAACAAACAGGGCTGCTGGAGGGGAGTGGGGTGGGGGAGGGCTAACGGGGGGATGGGCAGTAAGGAGGGCATGTGATACAATGAACACTGGGTATTATTTAAGACTAATGAATCACTGAACTCTACCTCTGAAACATAATATACTATATGTTAACTGAATTTAAATTTAAAATATATATACATAAAAAAGAAACTAATCTATGGCTCATTTATGCCGACTCTGACCTCTTCCCCATCCTCTCCCTTTCTACTCTATCTTCCGTCAAGTCCTGATCTTTTATTTTCTTTCTTTTTAAGATACAATTTTAATGAACCCCTAAAAGTACTTCAAAGCCTTCTTGGAATGAAGGAAAATATATATTAGGTTGAAATCTAGGTTTGGTAAGGTCACCTGAGCAGATACTAACAAGGAGGGGGGACTCACACTGGAGCACCCTATTTTACATGGGGAAGAACTACTTCTGTGCACTAACCCACTCTTCTAAATGAACACATTAGTCAAAGGAGAAACTGGGCAAGAGGAACCACTGCTGGTACTGTAAAAAAAAAAAAAAAAAAAAAAAAAAAAGGTAAAACCCAATCCCAAGAGTGAACCTTCACATAGAAAGGCCAGTATACACTGAGCCAGTAGTTTCCAAATGTGTACATTTTAGGCAGGGAGTCTTTTCTCTAAAAGAAAATGTAAGCAGAAGCCCAATCTGTGACAAATAAGTGTGGGGTTCCTTTGGATGAAGTGCTGCCATCACATCCAAGAGGCCGGGCCCCTCCCCAACAGTATGCCCAAAGAATCCCCAAGGCTCAGGGAATACGGTTTGAGAACCACTGCTGTACTGCAGAGAAACGGAAGCATGATAGCAAAAGAGAAGGCTAACTGAAAATGTCCTTATAAGTTAGAAGAGCTAAATACCTGAAAGGCACAACTGTAGCAGAACTAGCTTTGGAAAAAAGAAATGAGCTGTTTCCTCAAAATTACCTTAATCCTTACTTCTCTCTCAGCAGCTCTCTTCTGTCTGTCTGCCTCTTTCCTCTTACACCTCTCCTCTTCTCTCTTTTTTCTCTTTTCTTCTTCCCGTAAACGCTTCTTCTCCAGCTCCCTTCTTCTTCGTTCTTCTCGCTTCTCTTCTCGAATCCTCTAGAGATGTGGAAAAGCATGTGTATAAATTATCTCTGTGGACATGGGCAGGGACAGGAAGGGACTCATCAGGTAAAGGGTGGACCTACCTGCTTCTCTAATTTTCTATTTCTAATATATTCCAAAAGAGGTGTGGTTCTTCTAGCTAAAACACAAAAATTGTAATATAGTATTCAACTTTAAAATAAGATTTCTTTTCTTCATCTTAAATACTTGTTTCCAATTTAATCTTTAGTCAGGCTGGCTATTTCGGAAGAGCATGCGACTCTTGATCTCGAGGTGGTAAATTCAAGTCCCATGTTGGGTGTAGAGACTACTTAAAAATACAATCTTATAAACCAATAAATAAAATTTAGATGAGCATACATTGTATTGGGGGGAATTCCTATTCCATCACTATAAAGTCAAGTAATTTGGAGGCACTGACAACTCTACAAATAGTAGGCAACGAATTCCTGATTCTCAAGGGAGTCTTGATATTACTTACAAAGATGCTATAAAAGCAAAAAAGAAGAATGAGTACAACACATTAGACTTCCCAAACACTATGAGCATCTTCCCATTTTTGCAGATATTTTAAAACATTACATAACATGGTTATAGATTCACTTTGATTCAACACATATTCTGGAAATTTCTTCCTTTTCTGCTTTCCAGACAATGATGTTAAACAATGTACATTCTTGTCATCTCTTGTATACACTCCACAAACCAAAATAACCAGATGTAAAAGTTTAGACAGTGACTCCCCAGGGTACTTCATCTAAGCAACACTAACCACCCAGGAATGAATCTCTCTGTAAACTCAACCTCAATCCTCAAGCTTTCATGCCCTGGATGTGTCTGATCTGCCCTGGAATTTGGTGCCCAAATACCAAATATGGCGGGCCTCAAGGCAGTCTCTCCAGGAGAGTGGTTTTGAGAAACATGTATTCTCCATGGCAGTGGCTCACAACGCAGGTGGGAAGTTGGAAGATGGTGTGGGTCTCTTCCACAGCTCTTTTAAGACCTTAGATTAAATGAGGGAAGGAAGAATCCCTGGATGCACTTGAAGACTGGCCATGAAATTTCCCGAATTCTGAGGATCTGGAATTAATCAGGAATTTTATAAGAGAGCCCCTGGGCAGGGATTCTTAACTTGGAATTAAGGACTCCTCAACACCTTGACATAATGTGTCAAATGGCTTCTGCCAGGAAAGCTCTGCCCCAGATTTAGGGCTGTGTAAATGTCCACATTTCATCACAGGTGCAGGGCCAAGAAGAGCCGATTACCTCCCTGGATGTCTCCTATGCTAATCACGAACTCTGGCTCAGGATGAGCACAGCTTATGCCCTCTGGAACAGGCAGTTGCCTCAAATTAGGGAGGACTCTTGCTCTGCACCATGGGAGTTTTGGACTTGTTGGCAAAGAGCAGGAACAAGACCTCCCTGGGTGACTGGAGAAGCTGACAAGATGCCACCCACCTACTCCCTTCGCCAATGAACTACCTGCCTTGTTACCCCAAAGGATGAATATGACAAGGGTAAATGAGACCCTGTATTAGAAAGTGCTTTACAAACTATAAAAGTGTATCATTTGTTAAACAGAAGGTGCATGGCCATGTTATACAACGCTAATTTAACCAACAACCTAACTGCTACCACTTACAGAAAGCTGCTGCATCCTGGGCACTGTCATGATGACCTGGGAGGACATGGGGATGCTAAGTCTCAGGGCGGGAAACTGAGCCCAGGTCTGTCTGCTCTACAGACCCTGCTATGCCACTGTATTAACCTGCAGCTTCAGAGGGAACTAATATTTCCATTTATTAAATAAAAGGAAATTATGGAATTTCAATTATGGAAATTAGTATTTCCAACCCTCATTGCTCTGACTAGATCACAGAATCCAGTAAAGGCCAAAATCTAAGAAAAGGGCAATTTGCCTTGAATTGCCAGATTAAGATCCAAACTTTGATGGGCAAACAGGATCACAGAAACAAAGCTCCACAGCCTCATTCTGGGCTACTAATTGTGAATAGCACTTACTTATCCCATAAAACACTACAATGCACCTACTGTGCACCAGGCACTGGGAAAGGGGCTGGGGATGGGAGAGGATATCTCTCCAGGGTTGGGGGGGGTTGTCTGGCCACCAAGGACTATCTCAAAACTGCCCACAATTGGAAGACCCTGGTCCTTTTCTGTGGTTATCCTATACAAGAGAATTTACAGCAAGGTGCAGGGGGCGGGGGGTGGGGAGTACTATAAATAATTTCTAAGCTGCTTTTCTTTTTTTTAGCTCTTCTTAAATTTAACATGTTCTACAGTGATATCCTGATTCACTTCCAGTAATGTTTCTTCCCTCCCCAGTCTGCCCCTGTCAGTAATGGTGCCTCCACCCACTGATCTGTTCAAGTCAAACTCCTGGAGGCCTGAATTCTTTCTGTTTCCTTTCTTCCCACACCTAATCTGCCAGAGCATATGCAGACTCTGCCGGCTAGTGTAAGAAGCCCTCCCTGGACTGGAGCAAAGTCTCCCCACTCCCCAAAGCCTGGTGTTTCCTCAGGGCATCCACAATCCATTCTGTATGGAGCAATATGCATGCAGTGATGGGGGAAAACTAATCAGGCTCCCTTAGCAGTCTCAGCTATCTCTCAAACTCCAAATCTCTTCCCCACCTGCCTCTCCAGCCACTCTACCCCCGACCCACCACATATCAACCACATAGGAATATATCCTGTTCCTACAGGCCTGCAGCTCAGCTTCCACCTCGGTCTCTAGTCCCTTCTTCTTCCATGTCTTAGCAGGGCTTCTCTCAGAGGGCCTTTCCCTCCCAGGACTGTTTCATCACACTGTGGCACTGATCACACGGACATGCCCTGGCTTAAAGCCTGATTACTGCTGCAGGTGTTTACTTCAGTTTTTCCCATGAGCAGGGCAGATATCTGACGGCACAGGCCTCGTGTGTCCCATTCATGCTCACCCTGCACACCTACGCTGAGTCAGTATCCACCCAACCCGTGCTGACCAAAAATGATCACATGCATGCTAAGCAAATCTTCATAAGTATTAACTTTAGTGATTAAAAATCCTTTGCACTACACACGCAGTAAACCAACTGCTACAAAATATAAAACTCCATTCTCCACTCCTCACCTGGGAGCATCATAACTGTGAACAAATAAATGTAACTAAAACCTCTGGTGCTCTCCCTTAGTGGACTGGACAGATGCTCAGAAATATTTTTCCAGGTTGCCATAATTTTTTTACAACCAGAAAACACTCTACATCCCTGCTAAGCCTGTCACAAGTGTGAATTTTTAAATAATCCTGAAAAGGAAATAAATATATATCTCAGCAAGTAAAGAGAAGAAATGAGCAAACCAATAAGTTCTCTAGTCTTTGCCTCTATGTCTCCCAGGAGAGTTTCAGGATTGGCATTAGGTTTCTCTTCCTCCACACAGTAAGTTTCCAAAAACTTCTTATATTCTGGATCTGTAAATTAAAAAAGAAGAAAAGAAACATACTCCTTCCCACATACGGGAGAGGAATTATATTTGATTGGTGTATTTACTCTGGCGGTTTCATAATGCAGCCTTTGTAAAGGGACTCACCATCTTCAATGCTTCCAGTTTTGGCATCTTTTTTCTTTATTTTCTTTTTGGCTATCTTCTGGAATGGGGCAAACTCTACCACCGCAGGATATTCTAGGCCTTTAACAGAAAACAAATTGCAAAAACCATTCTAAAATTCCACTATATTCATTTTGGAAAATAATGATTTAGATTTCTTTCTTTTTGCGGGGGGAGATGGGGAGGCAGAGGGAGAGAGAATTTTAAGCAGGCTCCATACCAGCAGAGCCCAACATGGGGCTCAATCCCATGACCCTGAGACTAGAGCCAAAATCAAGAGTCAGATGCTTAACTGACCAAGTCACCCAGGTGCCCCGTGATCTAGCTTTCTTAAAGATTGACCATAACAACTTTACTGTTTAAACTATTATTTTCAAGTACCTGCAAACTTAGCATGTCAAACTCCAGATATGACCAAAGGACGAGTACTTACTTATTAAAGAAAATGATTTCTCACGTTGCAGTAGTGGTTACATAACTGAGTGCATTCAGAATTCATCAAGCTTCACACCTTAAAATGTCAATAAACCCTTCTCTCCATTCCTAAAGAGTTTATCATAGAATTCCTTTAACTAGGTTCGTCAGTCACTTTTTTTTTTAATTTTAAAAGGTTAATTCAAATGATCAATCTGTTATATGAATTCAAGGGAATTATTATGCTTAGAAGAGATACTTGGCTAAAAGAGGGGCCTCAGAGGGAACACGCAATACTCAGACAAGGTTTGCTTCAAACAGAAAAGTTCAGAACAAAAGCCAAGAGAAACTGATTTGGTTATTACGTGTGGGTGCGTGGGAGTGGGGTCCAGGGAACATAACGAGAAACGTTCACTATTTACTTAACTGATGGAACACTTCCATGTTGGTACTGAATCCTTTATCCTTGTCAGGAATGGTCAGGTGACCATGATATTGCAACTCTTATTTATCTGGACAATAATCTTGTGTTAACCTTAACTATTCAGAATAAAGTCAAGGACCAGCAGGAGAGCAGGGCTTTGGACAGTCAGGAACAATGTCTGATTCCCTGCTGCACCCACATGACTAGTACCTAGATATTTACTAAGTAGGAGTTGACACACTTCCTGACTTCAAAACTTCTTACAAAGCTATGGTAATCAAAACAGTATGGTACTGGCATAAAAGAAGAAACAGATCGATGGATTAGAACAGAGAGCCCAGAAATAAATCCTCACATACATTATCAAATGGTTTTCTATGAGGGTGCCAAGGCTATTCAATAGGGAAAGGACAGTCTTCTTTAACAAATACTGCTGGAGGGCACCTGGGTGGCTCAGTCAGTTAAGTGTCTGCCTTCTGCTCAGGTCATGGTCCCAGAGTCTAGGGATCGAACCCTGTGTCAGGCTCCCTGCTCACTACAGAGTCTGCTTCTCCCTCTGTCCTTCATATTGCTCATGCTCTCTCTCTCTCTTGCTTGTGCGCTCTAATAAATAGAATCATAAAAAAAAAAAATACTGCTCAAGAAACTGGATATCCACATGCAAAAGAATGAAGCTGGACTCTTACCAGATACCACAGACAAAAGCTGACTCAAAATGGGTCAAACACCTAAACATGAGACCTAAAACTTTAAAACTCTTGGAAGAAAACAAGGAGGAAAAGCTTGACCTTGAATTTGGCAATGATATCTTAGACGTAACGTCAAAAGTGCAGGCAACTAAAGTAAAAACAGAAAAACTGGACCACATCACATTAAAACCATCTGAGTGTCACAGAATATGATCAACAGAATATAAAGGCTACCTATGGAATGGGAAAAAAATCATACATCTGATGAGGGGTTAAGATCTATAATATATACCAAAAAAAACAAACAAACAAAAAACTACAACTTAACAAGAAACAAATAACTCAATTTAAACATGGGCTTTCCTCCAAAGACATACAAATGACCAAAAATCACACAAAGATATTCAAAACCACTAAGCATTAGGGAAACATAAGTCAAAATCACAGTGACATACTATCTCATACCTATTATGAGGTCTGCTATCAAAGAAACAGAAAACAGCAATAGGTGGGAGGATGTGGAGAAACTGGAGGCCTCATGCCCAGATGATGAGGATACAAAATGAAGTAGCCTCTAAGGAAAACAGTATGGCTGTTCCTCAAAACATTAAAAACATACTTACTATATGATCTAACAATTCCACTATGGTTATACCCAAAAAACCTGAAAGCAGAGTCTCAAAGAGATACTTGTACACCATGTTCACAGCAGCGCTATTCATAACAGCAAAGAGCTGGAAGCAACCAACGTGTCCACTGACAGATAAACAACTTGTGGCATATACCCACAGTAAAGTATTATTCAGCCTTAAAAAGGAAATTCTGAGACATGCTACAGCATGGGTGAACATAGAAGACACCATGTGATGTAAAATAAGCCAGTCACAAGAAGAGAAATGCTATCTGATTCCACTCATATGAGGTATGTAGACTAGTAAACTCATTTAAAAAAAAGAAAGAAAGGAGAATGCCAAGGGCTACGGGTCAGGGAGAGGTGGGGAATTATTTAAAGAGTCCAGAGTTTTAGTTTTGTAAGATGAAGAGAGTTCTGGAGATGGGCTGCACAACAGTGTGAATGTACTTAACACTACTGAACTGTGAGGAATGCCTGGGTGGCTCAGTAAGTTGAGCACATAGAGCATCTGACTCTTGGTTTGGGCTCAGGTCATGATCTCAGGATCGTGGGACTGAGGCAATGGCCTCTGCGCTCAGGCACAGAGTCTGCTTGTCTCTCTCCCTCCGCTTCTGCTTCTCCCTTCACACGTGTGTGCTCTCTCTCAAATAAATGAAATCTTAAAAAAAAAAAAAAAACTAAGATGATAAATTTATGTTATCTTTACCATAACTTTTTGAAAAATAAAGGAAAAAGGCACTTGAACAAAGAAGGATTCAACACAAACATCGAATAGTTCAAGATTACATCTGCTTCTCCTCACAGGACAGACTCTCTTGGCCTCAGCCTAGTCACTCTTCAAGGCTATTTTGTTAGCTCTCAGTGAGGAAGAAAACACTTATCACCAGTGGAGTTGGGTGCAGTGGGAGGAGTTTGGTTGGTGAGGTGGATACAGAGAATACGCTCTTACAGGTGTAGAGGCTTGGTCACAATGGACACAACAGGTGACAGTCTGACGGGAAGGAAGACAAAGGCAAGATCCAAAAAGCACAGAGAACCAGAACCATTTAGAGTGGAGGTAAATATCCCTGTCTCAGCAGGCAACGCTGTTCAACAGAGTCAGAAACTTAAGTTCATTATTACAATCCCCTCCCCCATGACATTGTCCAGTAATGGTAAAATTGAGGAGTGCTCTGTTTAACATTCTTATTTTTTAAATTTTTTTCAAGGTGTAAGTTTACTTATTTTATGGGTGCTGGACTGTTCAGTCGGTTAAGCCTCTGCCTTCACCACAGGTCGGTCATGGGATTGAGCCCTGCCTGGGGCTCTCTGCTCAGTGGGGAGCCTGCTTCTCGCTCTCCCTCTGCCTGCTAATTCCCTTGCTTGTGCTCTTTCTCTATCAAACAAATAAAATCTTAAATAAAAAGATGATTTACTTATTTTAGTGTGGGAGGAGGGGCACAGAGAGACAGAGAGAGAGACTCTTAAGAAGCCTCCTCATTAAATGCAGAAGCTGATGCTGACAGCATGACCTGAGCCAAAATTAAGAATCACATGCTTAACTGACTGAGCCGCCCAGGTGCCCCAAGATTACTCTGTTTAAAAAGACAGAAATGTAAGTGAATAATATACTTTAGAAAATTTCTGTTGCACAAGAGTAAAGTGATTTGGTTTTGGAACATAAGAAAGTGAAAAACCCACTTATATGAAAAACAATATATATATATAAAATATATATATACATAGGTTGTCTCTGATACAAGGAATTGATGGGAGTTCTTTGGTTTATGTATCTTAATTTTCAACGTAAGCACATAACCACAGCAATACAATTGAAATTTATGAGCTTATTTTACACTGGTATCCGAGAACTTATTTATAACTCACAAACATTTCCAGCAAAACTTAATTAAGGTACTTGGAGACTATATTAAAGAGTTTAGAAAGCCAAAGATCCAACCTTTACTGTCGATGAAGATATAGCCATCGAAACGATCTCTAAAAAGAAGGATGTCATCAGGATTTCTAAAATTAATGTATGCTCTTGAGTAAAGATGAGGATAAAGACTGAAATAAGAGAGAACAGTGAAAACAGTTAGTAAAAAATGTAAGACTTCTTTAATTTTGCTTCTTTTTCTTTTACAGATACAACAAACTGAAACCTATACGTCACAGAATACCTCAGCTAATTGTAATCTGGGTATTCTTTAGCAAAAAAACAAAACAAAGCAAAACACACACACACACACACACACACACACACACACACACACAATAAGGAAACATTACCCAAGATCTTTTTAATGACTTGGGAAAGACGCTTAATGTCAGTATCTTTACTACAAAGAACCAGGCTTAAAATACTGGTTTTCCACGGCTGAAAACCAAAGGCAAGGTCATTCAAAGGTCATTCCGTATCACACATCAGGACCGGAGGCAACCGAGCTGGGATCATTCGTAGATGCAAACGTGGCATCGCACGAGGGAGCCTCCGCTGACCCCGCGAACACCTTTAGGCACTCTAAAGGGGTCGAAATTGCAGCGCACGATATGGCGACTGCCAAGAACTAAGCTTTCTCCTCCACCTCACAACCCACTTCCTTCGTCCGCAGGAACTTCCAGCCCCTTCCACAGAGGAGAACACTGAGGCTCAGACAAGCTCAGCACGTGCAAAGGGGGCAGCCCGTTAAAAGCTGGCGCTGGGACCGCGACCCGCGTCACTCCGGGGCCACCGCCTGTTCTTCAACCGCGCCAGTTTTCTTAAACTTCAGTCACTCGAAGCGCATCCATTCTTCTTTGAAACCAAACCCGCCCTTCCCCGTTAGTGGTCTCTTCGACGGGACCGAGCCTTGTCACTTGTGCGCTCGGCAGGCCTCACGCGGCTCCGAGGATAACAGGGTACCGCGACGGCCCAGGGCGCGGTGACACCGCGAACCGCAGCGTGCCCGCGAACTGCCCCCGCGGGACGTCTAACCCGAGGTCCGCGTCCTCTGCTCGGGAGAGAAGCCGCGGGCGTTCGCGCGTCCTCGGCGTGCCCCTCCTCCGCGGCGCGACCGGGAGCCCGAGGAGAAGCGGAGGTGTAGGGCGGGCGTGGCGGAGGCGGGCGCGGGGCACACGGGTCTGAGCCTGGACACGGGCTCCCGCTCCGGAGCCGCACGCTCTGCCGCGGGAACCGAGCGAGCGAGCCCAGGTCGGCCGGCGCGGGCGGGCAGACGCGGACACGGCTTCCGCCGCTCCACAGCCGCACCACAGCCGCACCCGCGTCTCACTGCAGGCCGCGTCTCCCTCAAGCCGCGTCTCACCTCAAGTCGGCCGTGAAGAACTCGAAGTAGTCGTGCGCGGGCAGCGGGTGCAGCTGCTCCTCCAGCTGCTCCTTGGTGAGGCCGGGAGGCAGCCGCCGGATCACCACCTGAGGAGACGACGGACGGGGGGCTCGGCGGCCGTCCCCGCGCGTCCGTCCCGCAACGCCGCCTGCGCTCGGGCTCCGCGGGGCGCTGCGGCGGGCGTCCGGCGGAGACGGCCCCCGTCGGGAAGGCCCAGAAGTCCGCGCGCGGACACGGCACGGCCGGCAGAAAGGGCTGCGCCTCACACAGCCCCTGCCTCCGGAACCTCGACGACGGTGCGCAGGACCGGACCGGACCACCCCCGCGGACCTTGCCTGCCCCGGGCGCAGCTCTTCCTCCCCACGCCAGGAAAGGCCGCGTGAGGCCGGGCGGCAAACGGTCCCCGTCAGTCCGCTGTCCGCGGTGCTGAAGCTGCCGGCCACCGCCTTGCCCCCTCGGCTCCTCCCCAAACCCCGAGTCCTCCACGCCTTCGCGCAGGACCCTCCCTCTTCTCGCGAGCTTTGCCCGCTCACTCGCCTCCGGAACACACCACCCTTAGCTCCGCCCCCCGCCTCCAGCAGCATCCCGCCCACCCTTGGCTCCGCCCCACCTCGCTCAAGAGCACCCCTCTTCTCGCGAGGTTTGCACGCACCTCTCCGTTTTTGCTTCGACCCACCCTGTTGAAGACCCTCCTCCTATCGCGAGGTTTGCCTGCCCCGCCCCTTCCCCAACCTTGCTCAGAACTGTCTTCTTCTCCTCGCGAGGTTTGCTTGTACTGCCCCCACAGCCGAAGGACGAGGCTGGTGGCACCTCTGGTTCTCGCCGCGGCGACTCCCGGCGGAATTGGACTTCCACAGCAGACACCTTTTCCCTCCCGCTCGGGCCCCGCGCGGCAACGGCCGCCCCGGAGCCTCCCGCCCCCTCCTTCTCTGAGCGCATCTTGCACCCGCTGCGGAGTCAACGCTGCCTCCCACCCGGGGCCGAAACGTCGCGAGAACTGGGCCACCGCCCCTCCCCCCGACCCATGATGCTCCACGTCCAGCACCCCACCCCCCCACTGCCCCACCAACGCCCCAGGGCCGCGGGCTTGCAGCGAACCCGAACTTCTAGACCCGGAGTGCACAGAGTCAGAAAACCGCGACGGGCGCGGGCACCCGGGCCTCGGGACGGTCTGGGGGCGGCTAGGCGTGGGAAGGCCTCGCCCAGTAGCCGGTCAGCGGGAAATCAGTGACCAGCAAGGGGACTCGATCACAGGACCCCAAGATTAAGACCCCCGCCGAAGGCAGACGCTCGACTGACTGGGCCACCGAGGTGCCTGCCCCTCAGTAACAAGGTTCTAAGAAATGGTTTCACAAAAGTCACAGAATTTTAGAATTCAGGTTTGACGAAATTATTCTGAAAATAAAATCTAATACAAATTTCAGGATCTAGTGAATGAAATATACTTGTAAAATAGCTTAAGATTTTATATAAGAAATAAGTATATCACAAAATCTAGCTTCCTAGACGTCATCACCGAGCCTATAAAAATGTTTTACATACACTAGAACTACAGACAAAATAAAGCCAAATAATCTCCAAATGTCAGGAGCATAAAGTGAATGAATAAAGTAGGTTAACTCTGCCACACATGAATGTGGTCCTGGAGTAAATGCCGGTCACATTTTACTTGGGAGCACATCTAACTGGTAATGGCAGTGGGTACCATATTCCTCTGAAAGTAGCAGTACAGTCACTTTGAAGTTGGCAAGAAGGATGCCTGTTTAGGAAGCTACCATTGTAAGAGTACAAAATTGGACAATAATAAAAAAATACTTGACAGTACAACTACACATTACCTTTCTCTGACACTCTCTGAAGCCTAAACATTGGCATTAACTGCTGATCTGAAAAACAGCTTGGCTCCTGCCTTTTATTTCTTAAAGCACTGACAATATGGTAATGGCTCCTTTATCAGGACTGTGGTTTTTCAGATACGTAAAAAAAAATCATACCACATGATCAGTGAAGAAATTACACAAAGAAATATTTTGGTCTGGAAGGCAAAATAAATGTGAAAACTATTACTATTAGTACCTTAATTTTTATCTATTTTAAAAATTACTATTTTAAATTCATTTGGTTTTCTAGCCCTAACTAAAGAGGAGAAGCCTAACAATAAGCACATGTGATCGCTGACAGAGAAGAAACCAAAAAGTCATTAAATAAAGATGAAAACTCAAAACCTCCGTATTTGAGTCTAAAGTGCAAGTGCATTATCACTGCATTAAACCGACATTCACTGTGGTAAGCTGAACCAGAAGAGCCTGGATGCTGGGCTCCAGAATCATTAACAGCTGCATTCGGACTCCTCAAATGTACAAAGCCTTACTCAAAGACCTCCTGGAGTCAGCAAGTTGGGAATCTCAAGGAACACAAGCCATTATCTTTCTGCCTTGGCTTAAGGTAGATGTACATGGAATACATTTTAGGTGAAGATAAAAGTTGTGGTGTTTAAGGGAACATTTCAGATGCCAGGAAAAAAAAAAAATTAAGTGGGCTCCACTCCCAGCATGGAGCCCAATATGGGGTTTGAACTCATGACCCTGAGGTCAAGACCTGAGTTGAGATCAAGAGTTGGTTGCTTAACCAACCAACTAAGCCACCCAAGCGCCCCAGAAAATTCATTTCTGTACAATACTTTGTTAATCATGCTCTGAGTAAATGTCTCAGAATCCATTAAAAAGTAGATACTATAGCTGCTGAAGTCAGAATGAGGGCTTGCAAGATTTTGACAAATGAACCATACAATCCTATCTCTATTGGATGACATATTAGATGAATGAGAAACAGTCAACCAAAAACTTCATGTCTGGCAAAACTGCTCAAGAAAGAAGGAGAAATTAAGACATCCTCAATAAATAGAAGTCAAGAGAGTTTATCACTGGTAGAAAAGTAAAAGTGCCCTTCAGAAAAAGCTAAAGGGAGCCCTTCAGGCTGAAATGAAAGAATGTTAAACCATAATTTGAAATCCTATCAAGAAATTAAGAACAAGGGTAATGAAAACTACACAGGTAAATATAAAAGCCAGTATTAACGTATTCTTGGTTGGTAATTCTTTTTTTCCTGTATGATTTAAAAGGCAAATGAATAAAGCAAAAATTATAAAGCAATGTTAATTGGAACAATGAATAAAGATGTAATCTGTGACAATAGCAATATTAAGAAAGGGGGAAAGCAGGGCGCATAGCAGCAGTGTGTGGATGCTATAACACTAAATTGGGATTACTCAAACGAGGTGCTTATAAATTTAAGATAGAAAATGTAATCCCCAAGGTAGCCATGAAGAACAACAAAAATACAGAAATACACAGAATACACACAAAAAAAAAAACAACTATAAAATAAGGCAATGAAAGAGGAACTGAGGAACCAGAAATACACAACACACATCAAAAACAGACAGCTGCGTGGCAGCTCAGTTCCTTATCAGCAACAACTTCAAATGTAAATGATCAAACTCTCCAATTAAACCCCAAAATAGATTTTAAAAATATGATCCATTTGTATGCCGTGAGTAGGAGACTTGCTTAGAAACAAAGACACAAAAGGGTGAAGATAAAAGGATGAAAAAAATTTCCCATGTAAATATTAATGGAGAGAGCTGGGCGGCAAAACTGTTTTAAGAGATGAAAAGGACATTATATACTGATAAAAAGGTCAATCCATCAAGAAGCTGAAAAGTACAACAAAAATGCATCCGGTAAGAGAGCCCCAAAATACATGAAGCCAAAATTGGCACAATGGAAGGGAGAAAGACACAGTTCTACACTCAACAGTTTCAGACTTCAACACTCCATTTCAGTAACAGAGTAAGGAGGCAGAAGATCAACAAGGAAATAGAAGACTTGAAAAGTACTATAAACCAAACTACTCCACCCAATAAAAGCAGAATACACAATCTTCTCCAGTGAACACTGTATGTTCTCCAGGAAGGACAATAAATTAGGCCATAAGAAAAGTCTTAAAAAACTTAGAAAGACTGAACTTACACAAAGTATCCTTTCCCATTACAATGGAATAAAACTGATAATTCATAAGAGAAGGGTCACTGGAAAACTCACAAATATGTGGGAAATTAAACAGCCAACGGGTCAAAAAAGAAATCAAAGGAAAACTGGAAAATACCTATACACAAATGAAAACAAAAATACAACATAACATGGAAGGCAGCAAAAACAGTGCTCAGAGAGAAATTTATAGCTCTAAATGCTTATCTTAAAAAATAATCTTAATTCAATAATAAAACTCTACACCTTAAGGAACCAGAAAAAGAATAGCAAACTAAACTCAAAGCTAGCACAAGGAAGGAAATAAATATTCAAGTGGAAATGAAATACAAACTAGGAAAACAACAGAGAAAGTTAATAAGTACAAAAGCTGACTCCTTGAAACAATCCACAAAATTGCTGAAACTTTAGCCAGATGGACTGAGGAGAAAAAAAAAAAACTCCTCTATTACTAAAATCATAAAATGGAGGAAGAGAAATTTTTACATAATAATTACATAATAATAATAATAACAGGACACCATGAACCAACAAATGGAATAACCGAGATGAAACAAATTCTTGGAAACATACAAACTACCTAAATTGACTCAAAAAGAAACCGCTGTAACAAATAAGGAGACTGAATCAGTAATCAAAAATCTCCCAACACAGAAAGGCCTAGGACCAGATGGCTTTACCCGTGAATTCCATCGAATTTAAAGAATTAACACCAATTATTTTTTTAAAAACTTCCCAAAAAAACTGAAGAGGAGAGAATACTACTGACCTCATTTTATGAGGTCAGCATTACCCCAATACAAGATCCAAAGGCACTACAGACCAATAAATACCTCTACAAATGTATATGTAAATTTAACAAAAAATAATTAAACTGAATTTAGCATTATACTAGAAGGATCATACAACATGACCAACTAGGATTTATCTCTGGATCGCAAGGCTGGTTCAACATAAAAAAAAATCAATCAGGCTAGTATATCACAATAACAAAATGAAGGAAAAAGCCTACATGATGTTATATAAATGAACCAGATATCCCCCGTATATCGACCTCTATGTTGTTTACTTCTTCACAGCAGGCGGAGATGGTTAGCTGAAGCCCAACGATACCAAATCCAATTTTTACACATGCAACTGTTTTAAACATAGCTTAAACAAGCGTATCTTTAGCCATCTAGAGCCTGCTTGATTTGCATACCAGGCAAATCTACACCCAGCATCTGCTACCTATAAAGAAGATAAACCCCAGGACTGTGAGAGACCACACTGCCACTGCACTTCAGACTTCTCTAATCCGAGACTTCCTGTCTGGCTGCTACCACACTACCCGCAAAGAGCTGCTGAAACACAGCTGCCCAAATGAAATGGGCTACTGCCACTTTACGGTCATGTTTTTCCCTCAACAGCCCCCAAATCCTAGAACTCATTACCCTTCACCATCACAATTGATGCACGCACACACACACACATACACACAAAAGCATCTGACAAAATCTGCAGCCGTTCCTGATAAAAAGCAGTAACAGAGCATTCAATAGGCTACGAATAGAAGGGAACTTCTCCAGCACCGTGAAGGGCATCAGTGAGAACCTGCAGTTAGCACCTCTCTCAATAGTGAAAGACCAAAGCCTTTCCCTAAGATCAGGAGCAGGACAAGGATGCCTGCTTCTGTTACTTCTGTTCAACATAATCCTGGAATTCTAGCCAGAGCACTTAGTTATGCAAGGATAAGAAATAAAGGGAATCCAAATTTGGAAAAAGAAGCAGACCTATCTCTACATGCAGATGACGTGATCCTATTATGTAGAAAACTCTAAATAAATATATGTATGTAAACACACACACAAACTGTTAAAACTAATAAATACATTCAGGATATAAAGTCAACACCCAAGAACTGGTTGTATTTCTATACACTAGGCATGAACAATCCAAAAAGGAAACTAAGAGCACAATTCCATTTACAGTAGCATCCAAAAGAATAAATACTTGGGAATAAATTTAACCAAAGATGTGAAAGACTTGCACAATGAAAAGTACAAAACATTGCTGGAAGAAATTAAAGACAGCATAAATAAATGGAAAGACAGCCTGTGTCGATGGATTAGATGACATGATACTAAGAAGATCTACAAATCCAATGAAATCTCCATGACAATTCCAATGCTTTTTTTTTCTTTTACAAAAATGGGAAAAAAAAGTAAATGCACATGGAACTGAAGGAAACCACAAAACACCAAAGCAATTCTGAAAAAGAACAAAGTTGGATGGGTGCCTGGATGCCTCAGATAGTTAGACGTTTGCCTTCAGCTCAGGTCATGATCTCAGGGTGCTGGGATCGAGCCCCACATTGAGCTCCCTGCTCAGTGGGGAGCCTGCTGCCCCCTCTCTCTCTCCCTGTTGCTCTGCCGACTTGTGATCTCTCTCCCTGTCAAATAAATAAATAAAATCTTTTAAAAAATAAGAAGAAGAAAAACTAAAATTATAGAAATCTTAGAGGAAAACCTAAGTGAAAACCTGCATAACCTTGGATTTGGCAGTAGTTTTGTTAATATAATACCAAAAGCATAGTAAACAAAATAAGAGAGAAATTAAACTTCATTAAATTAAAAATTTGTGTATCAAAGGACACTCTCAAGAGAGTGAAAAGACAGTGGAAAGAATGGGAAAAGATATGTGCAAATCACATATCTGAGAGTAACCAGTGGTAAAGGACTCCAAGAGCTCAAGAACAAAAAGATAAACAGCCCAATTTAAAAGTGGGCATAAGATCTGAATAGACATTTCTCCAAAGACCTATAAATGGCCAAATAAGATGCTAACATCACCAGTTATTACAGAAACACAAATCAACTAAAAGAGCTACCACTTCCCACCCACTAGAATGATTATAGTAACAAAGAAAGAATAAAAAGCCCTGGTAAGGATGCAGAGAAACTGGAACCTCATGCACTGGTCATGGGACTCTAAAATGAGCAGTTGCTGTAGAAAGTTGGCCAGTTCCTCAAAAAGTCAGGCACCAAATTAGCACATGAGCCAACAATTCCACTCCTAGGGACACATTCAAAGGAACCAAAAACAGGGCTCAGATATTTATACACTCCTGTTCACAGCAACATTATTCACAATAGTCGAAAGGTGGAAACAACCCAGGTGTCCATCCACTGATGAATGTGATATAGGTGGTATATGTTATGAAATATTACTCGGCCATAAAAAAGAACAAAGTTCTCATAAAAGAACCTTAAAAATATGCTAGGTAAAGTCCAACACAAAAGGACAAATACTGTAAGATTCCCCTTATATGGATTGGTCTAGATAGGCAAAGTCAGACACATAGTAGATTAAAGGTTATCAGGGGGCACCTGGGTGGTTCCATAGTTAAGCCTCTGCCTTCAGCTCAGGTTATGATCCCAGAGCCCTGGGATTAAGTCCCACATCAGGTTCTGTGCTCAGTGGGGATTCTGCTTCTCCCTCTGGCCCTCACCCGACTTGTGCTCATTCTCTCTTGCTCTCAAATAAGTAAATAAAATCTTAAAAAAAAAAAGAAAAAGATTTGAGGTTATCAGGAGCTGGCAGGAAGGATGAATATGGAGTTAATGCTTAACAGGTACAAAATTTGTTTGGGATGATGAAAAAATTGGAAATCAATGCCACCGAATTGTACAGTTAAAAATGGTTAAGATGGCTATCTCTCTCTATAAGCACACACTCACACACTTAATTTCTTAGAGCAGTTTAGATTTACAGGAAAATGGAACAGAAAGCACAAGCTCCCACGGACTCCCCGCCCATACCCGTATCCATACCTCGCACTGGTTTATTTGTGTCAATAATGACGCATTATTATTACCTTAAGTCCTTAGTTCATGTTATGCTTATTTTACCAGAATAAAGACAAAAAACAAAACAACAAAAAAACAAACGGATGGGGGTATATCACGGGGACAGAGGAGCCAAGCTGAAGGAGCTCCCAATGGCCAATGTTGAAAAAATTGAAGCCCTAAAATAATACTGTGTAGGATTAGAATCTAAAGTGAAAGTCCACACTAATGATTGAATAAATAGGAGGAGAAACAAATTTTCATTACAGAAGAATTCCAAATAATATATGCAGATATTCTCCCTTCCGGAGATGGAGCTTAAATCCCTTGCCTTCTAAAAACAGACTAACTCCCAAAAAAAAACCTTGGTCCTGTTGAGGACAGGCTGAACTTCATGACTTGCTTCTAAAGCATGCATTACGGACAGGGAAAAACAGTAACCTCACAGCGGGAAAACCTGGTAGACACCATCGAGATTAACACCATCTGTTGTAAGTCGTGCTGATACTGTGTACCTCAGGTATGAGAATAGTACGTCATCCACATCGGTGGTATTTTCTTCCCAAAACCAAGAAGTCTAGTCCAATATGAGAAATACATCAAAAAAACTCAAATCGAGGGACAATCTACAAAACAGCCAACCAGTCCTCCTCAAACCCAGCTAGGTCATGAAAGACCAGAGAAGCCTGAGACATGGTCACAGCGGAGAGGAGCCCAAGTGCAGTGTGGCTCCTAAACAGGGTGCTCGGGCAGCATGAGGACATTAATGGAAAAACGGTGAAATCCCAGTAAAGCCTGGAGTTACGTTACTTGTAGTGTACTGGTGTGCACTTCTTTATGACAAGGTTCCTTGGTCACTTAAGATGTGAATGGGAGAAACCCGGTGAGGGGTCTGTGGGAGCTCTCTCTGCTACCTCTGCAGCTTTTTTTCATAAACCTAAAATTAGTCCAAAAGAAAAGCTGATTGAAAAAGGGGGAAAAAAGACATAATATGCAATTTACCTCTTTATTTCTCTACACAGAACTGTTTTGTAGGATCAGAAAACATATGCTGCAAAGGTGTCTGGTGTGGTCTCTTCCGGCAGGTCTCCATTCCTAAATGGAGAGGAGAGTCTGTATTCGTGCCAAGAAATGGGGAATTCTGAAGACGGTACAAGGATGTGAGGAAACCCTGACCTCCCGCAGGAGGACGGGAGCTGAGAACTGTCTGCAATCATGCGCTGTGGTCTGACATAGAGGTCTCCAGCATCATGTCACTTTCATTCATTTCAATTTCGAAGGTTTCTTCCAATGAAGGTCTGGGATCTGGAGTTTTCCTTGAGGTTTCTAGTGGTGCAAGCCCTGCTTCTTCTGTAGTCTGTTTCTCTACTTCAAATTCCCTGAAATCCCACGGAGGTGAAATAATGTTTTTTAGTGTCTTCATTGTATGCACATCAAAGTCATAACATTTTAACTTGTCTTTAATGTCTGCTCCTAGAAGGAAACAACACAAGGAGAATAAAATAAACTCTGTCATTTATCTGTCATTTCCATGGTTACACAGCACTACCTCCATCATTTAGTCATTTACTTTTAAGAGGATGAATATAGCTCAGAAGAAAAAATATGCCAATCACTCTCCTCTTCTTTTTCCCTTTATTATCAAGAGGGGTTGCTGGGGAGACTTAGAAGCACATGTTGTTTCAGCTCCCAGTGGCTCAGCAATGCCTGTCCCTAAAGCCCTCACACAGGAGCGGAGCCAGCCAGCAGGCACCTGCCCTCGCCTGCTACGAACCAAGAACCGCTGGCCGGCATTCTGGCACAACTACAGTCACAAGCCTTAGGCACACAGGAACCACAGTGAAAGGAAATACACTCTCCGTACATCAAAATCTTAAGACTAATGGACAGGAGCCTTCCAACAGAGAAGGTAAACGAGGGTCAATCATTTCTGACATAAACAATATAATCTTACACAGTTCAAACTAACAGCTTTCAATAATAGGTGTTTTGACAGATAACGACATGCAAGTCTTCTAAAAATAAAAATAGTGAAGCATGGTGATTAATCATACTGCATTGTGTATTTGAAAGTTGTTAAGAGAGACTTTAGAAGTTCTCAACAAAAGAAAAAATTTTCTAAGTATGCATGGTGAAGCACGCTAACCAGACTTTAGGTGATCATTTCACAGTATATACAAATACTGAACCATTATGTTGTACACCTGAAACTAATATGCAACATGACAATTTCACCTGAATAAAAAAAATAATAAAAATAGTACATGATGACTGATATACTCGGGAATGTCCTCTTCAAGACCATTAGCTTCAAGAGAACAGGCAAAATGTCTGTCTCACTCAATTCTCTACCTCCAGACTCTCCGTAGCTTTATGGGAATTTTGCATTTAGCCTCACAATCCTCCTTGAAAAAAAGAACCTGAGGCTCAGACTTGCCCAAAGCCACACGGCTGAGCGGCAGAGCTGCGATTTTAACCCAGGGTCTTTAGGATGCTTTAAGCTTAGGGTGTTCAAGCTTTATGCTTTAGCTTTAAGGAAGTGAGTTATAAAATACACACTAAAAAGTGTGCATTACTGGGCTAATCTTCATATATACATACACCCACATAACCACCACCAGCCCAAAAGAGAACACACTTCCAGCTCCCAGAAAACCAACCCGTGCCCTTTCCAGTGAATACCTTCCCTTCCCAAGTCAGAAGTAATCACTGCTCAAATTTTTCTATCAGCATTGATTAGTTTTGCTTATTACTAATCTTCACATAAATGGAATTAATCAGTGTATATTCTTTTTGTCAAAATGAGATTCACCTATATTACAGGATGACTTAATAGTCCTTTCAAGTGTGTAGTACTCTACTGCATGAGCTCGCCCCAATTTCTTTCTCCATTCTCCTATGCATGGCCATTCCGTTATTTCCAGTTGGTGTAATTCCAAACGTAGCTGCTGGAAAGAATCCTGTGTGTGAGCACTGGCCTCCTGAGGCCCTTGAACACTGGGAACACACCTGGGAGCAGTATTCCTACACCCTAAGAGCAACATGGTAGGTCACCACCCTAACACCCCAAAGAATCACACCTCTTTAGCCCCCACTCAGGATGACGCACTGAGTCCTGGAACTTGTGCTGAACAGAATGTGATCGAAGTGATTTGTGACACTTCCAGCTTTCAAGGTCTTGAGGCTTTAATTCTCTTCCTTAGAACCTGAGACCTCCACGCTACGAAGAAGCTTGAGATAAGAGACCCATAAGCAACCTAGCTGTGTCAGCTACGGTCCCCATCTATGCATGAGGCCATCTTAGACTTGTCAGTCTGTCAAGTGTCTGCTGACCACAGCTGCATTAGTGAATGAGACCAGCAAATGGGCCACCAATCAACCTAGAGAACTCTGAGAAATAATGCGGCCTAGTGGGTTGGAGCGGTCTGTCAGGCAGCAACAGATAACGGACTGAACAGGCCCGTTTAACCATAGCAGACACGCTCAACAGTGTTCCAAAGTGTAGTACACCAACAGGCAACAATACACCAGAGTACCGGCTACTCCGTATCACCACCGACGCTAGGCACTACTAGTGTTCTCCACCTGCAGCCAGTTTGGCAGGTGCGCAGTGACATCTCAGTGTGGTTTTAGTCTCACTTCCATGATGCGTAATGATACTGAGCACACCCATTTGCAACATCAGTGGATCTCCTCTTTGCTGAAGCTCCTGTTCAAGTATTTTGCCCGCTATAGGCTTACCTTTTTTCTTTTCCTTTTCAAATTTTTATTTAAATTCTAGTAAATATATAGTGCAACATGGACCAATTTTTAACTGAACTTTTTCTTAATGATTTATAGATTTTTTGTATTCCAGACAAGTTCTTTGACCAGTTTACAAGTTGTAACTTCCCCTAGTCTATGATTTGCCTTTTCTTACTCTGTTAACAGTGTTTTTGATGAACAGAAGTTCTTCATTTTATTGAAGCCTAATTTAATTAACTTAACCCTTTTCTCCTCTCATGGTTTTATGTCTCGGTCTCAAGGTTTAACCTCACTATACCCTCGTTACCTTAAAAAGTTTATAACTAACTGGGGCACCTGGGTGGCTCAGTGGGTTAAAGCCGCTGCCTTCAGCTCAGGTCATGATCTCAGAGTCCTGGGATTGAGCCCCGCATCGGGCTCTCTGCTCAGCAGGGAGCCTGCTTCGCTCTCTCTCTCTCTCTCTGCCTCTCTGCCTACTTGTGATCTCTACCTGTCAAATAAATAAATAAATAAAATCTTTAAAAAAAAAAAAAAGTTTGTAACTAAGTGCCCAAATACAGCATTTCCATCCAAATTTATCTTAAGACTTGCTTATTATTACAAAAAAGTTATTTAAAGAATTACAGAGCACTGTAATGTGAATGTAAGCCAACTTAATATCCCACTGAAATATAAAAGTTAATATGCTATTAATAGGCTTAAACCCCATTTTATAAAGAATTAAGGCCAGAGATTTTCATTTATTAGGAATTAGAAATTATTAGAAACTAAAAGTCTTTAAGACTTTTTCCATCAATTAAATTGATTCTCCTGTATCGCAGCACTTTACACACACTCTATAGGAGTATTTTGCATTTACCAAGTGCTCAATTTTAAAATGCATGAATACTTAGTAAGTCCTTAATTCCCACAGCATTGTTTCAACAAAATAAATGGAGTTTCTTGATATCATTAAATGGTTAGAAAGATAACTTAGAACCTTACAGGAGATTTACAGAGATACACAACAATCCAAAGAATAGAATACAATGTCAGCCAAAGTAATTATAATCTTACCAATGTAAGCTTCAGAATCACCAATGTACATCTCAATGCAATGACCAAGCATCGTGACAGAAAATGTATCATCTCGCCTAAGACCAAGGGCCTGTCAGAAAAGATTCAGCATGGTTATTAGAAGAAAATGTATTTCCTTCTCTTTCTTTTAAAAATATTCCTGCAGGACTCAATGCAAAACACTCCAGGGAATCAGGAGGAGTGGGGAAGGGGGGGCTACAAGAATAGCCATGAATTGATGTCTGCTGAAGTTGGGTGATGGCCACGTGGAGGGTCATTACACCATTCTGTTTTAGGTTTGAAATCCCACTTGTCCAAAAAGATTTTCAAAACCGTATCTCCACATAGAGACTTCTAAGCCTTCTGTATTAATTATATAAGAGAGGCAAATTATCCCATCTTCACACACATTTGAAAGATCACACAAACCAGAAAAGTTGCTAGCTAGTCCACACTTCTCAGTAGCTCAGTATTCTGGTTATCATAGTGGCACTTACAGGACTTGATCTCACCTGAAAATTTTAACCAATCCTCTGTGTTTTCTCCTATTTTATCTTTCTCTCCAGATACCATGATTTCATTGATTCTAAGACCCATATATTTTTTTCAAATTGTAACCTTTCTGAACTTGGGATGTCTTAAACAACCAACAACTGGTGGTTTCTTAATACTGCTGTCAGCTGCCCATAGCCATAATGAGTGTCCTGCGACGTGGCAGTGAGTAGCTGGACCTGGCAGCCATGGAGACAGAGACTAGACCACAAACCACGTGAACGCTCTCAAATACAGGAACTGCCATTGTTGTTGACACTTCCTGGCAGCCTAAGATCTGCAGAGCCAATGTCTTTGTTTGGGAGAAACCTAGTCAAGAGCGGAGTCTCAATCCGGCACCGAGAGCAGACACATTGACTATCTGGTACACAAGTGATTTAGAAGAACCAAACTCTGATAGAGTACCTTGAATATCTATTTCACTTACATTTTATTTTTTATGTAGATAACTAGAGTGATCCCCGATGAAAATCTGTATGTCCCAGTATGGCCAAAAAGAGCACTTTTTCCAAGTACCAAAAATCAGGGAGATAAGAAAAAATCATGTAGGGGCACCTGGGTGGCTCAGTGGGTTAAGCCTCTGCCTTCGGCTCAGGTCATGATCCCAGGGTCCTGGGATAGAGCCCTGCATCGGGCTCTCTGCTCAGCGGGGAGCCTCTCCCCCTCTGCCTGCTTGTGATCTCTGTCTGTCAAATAAATAAAATCTTAAAAAAAAAAGAAAAAGAAAAAAGAAAATCATGTAAAGTTTCAAGGTTTATTTGTGTCTGTGTTGAGTGTGTGTGCGCGTGTGTGGTCCACTTGCTTATTAATGGTGTCTTAGATTTGGCAAAATACGGCATGTGGATTTAGGAAAAATTCTTTCCTTGTGATGAACACAGATTGCTTTGTTCACTGACCAAAGTGATCTAAGGGCACTAATTACAAGTCCTAAATAGAGAGACTGGAACTTCTTTTTTCCTGTTTAAACGGGGCCAATAAATACCACAGATACATGTATGTCTCATTGTACATTTAGGACAAGTCTCATATTTATCTCTCATTTGATGAGACTGCAAAATGCACACATGCTTTTCTCTGCAAAGGAAAGAAGAAAGCACAAGGTCACCTGAAGAATTTTAAAATGGCAAAATAAACATTACCCAGAAAAACAAACAAATACCCCAACACTGCCTAGAAAAGATCTTAAAAAAAAAGATCTTTTTTAAAAAAAGTGGTAAATGTTAACTCGACATACCGTGTGGAAATAGTCAACAGCATTTTCAAAGTTGCCCATCAGACTGTGGATATACCCAATGGCAGAATAGGTGGACGCATTCTGGGGAATTAACACCAGTGCCTGACGGTGGTAATCCAAGGCCTCGGCGTATTTTCTGTGAGAAGATGAGAGAGGGAGTTGGGAGTGGGAAGAACAGGAAGAAAGAAACAATTCGTAGGTACAGTGAAAGCACTCATTTGCTAGGTCTAAGCAATCCATATAAAAACATCAGAAGCACTTTGGGAAATCAGAATAACAGCTCTGGCTGGTAACGGCTCTTCAGATCTACCGTCTACCTGGACACCTCCCTGAAATAGACCTTCCTGCTCCGCCAGCCAGCCGAGGGCACTCCCACAGGGACCCAAGGCTGGAGCTGGAGCCCCACGACACTGCAAGGCCTCCTCTATGGCAAGACAAACCCCCCCACACCACTGCTGGTTAAAAGAACCAAAGGTCCACAGAAGTTACTTGGGACAGTATTTCCCAAAGCTCTCTGGAATACCTGCCCTGTACATTTTTTTTTTAATTTTTTAATTTATTTTCAGCATAACAGTATTCATTGTTTTTGCACCACACCCAGTGCTCCATGCAATCCGTGCCCTCTCCAATACCCACCACCTGGTTCCCCCAACCTCCCACCCCCCACCCCTTCAAACCCCTCAGGTTGTTTTTCAGAGTCCACAGTCTCTCATGGTTCATCTCCCCTTCCAATTTCCCTCAACTCCCTTCTCCTCTCCATCTCCCCATGTCCTCCTTGTTATTTGTTATGCCCACAAGTAAGTGAAACCATATGATAACTGACTCTCTCTGTACATCTTTTGTGAAGAAAAGGTTCACTAAAGTTTGGGAAATGCTGCAGCTCACAATGAACAGTAAAGACTCCAAGAGACCCCGAAACAGAAAACCCTGTTGTATTTTGAGTAGCCTGGAGTTTCCCAAATTTATTTAACCAAAAAATCTATTCTTCAAAGGCTGCTGTTTAGCACACCATAAACCTCGTACCTACAGAAAAAGAGTGAGTTAGATTATGGACATGGTTTTAACTAAACCCTACTATCCTAATTCTTCCAAATTAATTTTGAATACAAATTTTTTTAATCTAAGAAAATAAAAGTGTAATTCTTTAAACTTCTAGAATTATACCACCAGAATATAAAAATAAAGAAGTAATAAAAACCACTAGAGATAATTATTTTGATGCTTGCTATATCTGAACAGCAAAGGACCCAGTTGGAAGATCTCAAAATGAAAGTACGGAAAAGAGTACATGGCTGGCCCAGTCGGTGAAGCATGCAACTCCCGATCTGGGGGTCCTAGTTTGAGCCCCACACTGGGTGTAGAGATTATTAAAAATTTAAAAATCTTTTAAAAAAGGATGGAGAAGGCTACACAAAATTAAGTAAACTTTCAGTCACAAAGAGTATTTTTTAAAACGTCCTACTTTACTTACTTAAGCTTCCTGCAGACGTGCCCCAAGTTGTTCAACAAAGGTTCCCATTTGTCAACCGTAACCTGAAACACAGCAGCATCAAACCCATGACTCAGGAATGCTACCTTTCAGATGGACCCATTCAGCCACACCATCACACGCGCCCACGAAGGCTGCCCTCTCTCCCGGTGTCTACACAGCATGAAGGAGGCATTTGTTGGATTCTCCCATCTTTCTTTCCTATTAGGAGACTTCCTGAGGACACTGTTATTATTAACACAACTTTGTTAATGAGCCACACCATAAAGAAGTTCAACTTCTGTATCTCCAGCCCAGAGCTTTCCATCTGCCTACTAAATATTCCTACTTAGAAAGCTCACAAGCACTGCAAATCCAATATACCGCCCACTAAACTCTGATCCTGCCATCCCAGCTCCCCAGCCTCAGGCCCTTCTGAGCGCCTGCCTCTCATGCCCCCTAGGAACCACCAAAGACTCGCTCATCAGCTGCCTCATTGTAACACCAACCCCCATGTAACAAGTCTTGTCTGGGCCCCACCACCTCAGGATAAGGTACAAGGCCCTTAATGATCAACACTTAACCCTCTTGACACATTTCTTGATGTAAATCCTGTGAACTTAAATCCTATGAACTTAAAATCCAGGCTGTAATCAATTTGCTCCAAGTCGGCACACACTGTTCTCTAACCTTCTATAACCTTTTCCTCACTTGTGTCTGGCTGACGTCTGCGCCTGCATTAGGACGGAGGAGTAAGAGACCGTACCCAAGAGGCGTTCTTGGCCCACCCTCAAGTCTGGGTTAACTGCCCCTGGTGGGTTCCATTATTTGCTCAATCACAGCGTTTTTTGTGCACTGTTTAATTACTGCCAATTTAATCTACAATCCCCAACAGGTCTAAGGGTAGGAACTATCACTCCAGTTTGCTATTGGCTCCCAACACCTGGCTCAGAGCTTAGCACACTGTGGACACACGATCAGTCTGAGCTAATCAGACAACATACCAAGCCACACTCTCCAGCTCCCGAGCCTGGCTCCAGAAGCCAGAGCCCAGGGGAACAAAAAAACACCCTTCATTCATGATTCTTAGGCACCACTGCTCCCCTATGGCTATTTTGACATTTGCTACAGTTAACAACTAAAGTCAAACAGTATTTCCCCATCTTCATTTCACTTTTTAATGGGCATTTTATCAATTTCAGAGTATTGTGCATTTGTACTTAAACCCATTACTATAAATTTCTATAAGACTCCACAGTGCTCTTAGATCATCAAAAAATAGTTTCAACTCTCAGTGTGGTTTGTGATAGTGTGTCTTAAAGTTTTCTGTGCCTGAGAATCATCTTGGGATCTTGCTAAGACCGCAGACTAGGATTCAGTGCATCTAGGACTGTGCACTTCTAGTCAGCTTCCAGGTGATGCTAAGGCAGCTGGTCTCGTTAGAGCAGCAAAGCTCTAAGCTATTCAACTCTGAAAACTGGCAAGGTGACATGTGGCAACCCCATATGAACAAAAACACACTCATTATATACATACTTGTATCAACATACAGAAATAATAGTGTTTTTAAGTTCCTAGGACAAATAAAAGACCAAAAGAGATAAAGCTGTGTGTATGGGGACAAGTGGACTGCCCCTTGGCAGGGATCCAGAGGGAGCTGGGTCTGTCAGTAGAGGAAGCAACAGCCAGGGAAGATGTGGCTACAAACAAGGCTGCCCCAAAAGGAACAAGGTAAAAATGGGAAGTGGCAATCAGAAAGGAATAAAACAAAATAGAGGTTAATGAGAGGAATCAAGAACCGGAAGAGCAGCAATATGCAAATCCCTTACCTACAGAAGTTGACAGTATCTAAAATTGTTAATTTTAAAATAATACCCAGGTTTATACATCCAAGCTAGCTGGGAAGTTAATTCATGAGCACATATCTTTCCCATGGTAAAACCTAGTTAACTATTTCAAACCTGAGAGATCTAAGTATATTTTAAGTACAAGGGAAGAAAGAGCCATGACAGGTCTGACTAAAGTGATGTCCGGCCTTACTCCTACAGCAGTGGGCACTGTCTGTCTACACATTAATCAACGAGGGGGCACTTCAGTTCCAGAGAAGGGTATCGTATGTTAGAGGATAGATACAGTGCCCACCAGTGTCCACGATCACAACACTCCCCATATCAAATAATCAACAAATATATTCTAATTACTCCCACATATCAAAACTATAGTCTCTTAGGAAGCAAACAATTGACACTTACCCTCTCAATTAGAAACAGACCCGATTTATACCATGTAGCAAAATAAATGCCTGATATCTAAACATTAACAAGCCATTTGCCAGGATAAGTATTAGCCCATTGTCTTAGGCAAGACAGATTGTCCTTATTATTGTTCTCATTCAACAGCAAACACACTTAAGAGTTACAGATATTATACAGAATACCTCATTTCCAATTGCTTTAATTTTTTCCAAAGCATCAAGAAACCATTTTTCTGCTGTTTTCCATCTAAAATAGAGGAGAAAAGTGTGCAGATTATTCAAAATTAGCAAGCATAAACATAGTAAGAAAAATGAGGTAAACTTCTGTAAATAGTTTATTAAAATTCAAATTCAAACCAAATACATGATTAATTTTATGGCATTAACATCACAGGTCATCAGATTTTAGAAGATACAGTTAATTCTCTTTATTCTTGGTACTTATATTCCATTAAGTCACAGTGAACACTTTTAGCAAATACTAAACTATGGCTCCTGGCAGATGATAGGGTCAGGTTCCTACAAACCTGTGGTCAACTATTGAACACATATCCCGTTTCCCATGTGCTTCTGTTGACTGATACCTTATTTAACATACATGCTAATCCACTGACACTGAACACAGCCAGCAACAAAACTCATCTGTAGCCCTGTTGTGTGTAGGGTCACAAACAGCACATCAGTACCAGGCTTGGGATCATTTTAAACAGTTACACCATCAAGAGAAAGCACAAAAATGTGACAAATGTAACACAAAATAGACTGCAAAAAACCAAAATGCTCGGGTGCCCGGGTGGCTCAGTGGGTTAAAGGCTCTGCCTTCAGCTCAGGTCATGATCCCAGAGTCCTGGGATTGAGCCCCGCATCGGGCCCTCCTCCTCTCTCCCTGCCTGCTTCTCTGCTTACTTGTGATCTCTGTCAAACAAATAAATAAAATCTTAAAAAAAAAACAAAAACAAAAACAGAAAAACCGCTCATTTACAGTATGAGAGCACTAATAGGAAAGCAGAACGTCACCTCTGCGTCGTCTGGGAATGTGCATCTCTCTGCAAACAGGAAAGTGCTGACTGTGGCTTACAAAACCAATGGATTGTATATTAAATCATCACTGTATATTATTTTAAAACAGCTCCAAACTTGCTTTCATATATACTAGATCATCCAATTTTTAGAAGATACACACATACACCATAAAAAACACTACAGTAGTACTGATTCGCTGTTTTTAAATTAATGTATAATTTAGTGCAAAGGACTACAAATATTTTTCTCTTTACAGTATGACACTGAATTATTCTACAAATATCCAAGGACAGAGTAATGTCTCAAGTGACCAGGAAACTCAGACTGAGCCATTCTAATTAGTTTACTTTTTGGTTTAACTGGCAACTAAATGAACAACAACAGTTTTGTTTCACAATTGTGGGAAATCTTCCTCAAATGTACGACTCCAGATCCTAATCAAAAAGGAGAAGAAGAAGGGCTCCATGATGCCTCCAAGCCACCCTATGGGGTGCGGTCACTTCACCATGGGCAACAACTGTCCGGTTTTGGAACTATGAGCTTGTGTAGCCCGTGTCCAAAGGGACCAAACCGTTAGCAAATTTAAAGAAATCCAAAGTAACATTTTGTATTTTCTTCTTTTTTTTCAAACTATCTACCTCCATCTCCTAAAATGGTATGTATTTAAAAACAAAAATCTAATAAATAGTGACTGAGGTTTTACTTCATTTATAGAAAAAAAAAAAAAAGGAAGGATTTTGGGCCTCTCAGTACTTACTCTCCATTCTGAAATGCAACCACGCCAACCTCATGCATAACAAATGGGTCTTCTGGTGCAATGCTTAGCGCTTGGCCAAAGAATCTTTCAGCCAATTTTGAGTTATTGGTCAATCCATATTCTAATCCGATGTACAGCATTGGCAAATGACACCTAAAAATAATGGAAAATTTCACATATTCAACACCTAAAACTTTATAATTCGGCAGAAATTAACTTACCAAGTTTAAATCCTGTCTGCAAAATAACTTACAGCTGAAAAACAAGGTGCTTACTTTTTTTCTAACACTTCATTTACTGATATTTAATCAAGGTCTAACAGGTTTTTACTGCTTATCGGCAAACAATTCATCTTTTTCATCATTCTACAGTAAAAGCAAAAAAATCAAAAACCCTCTGAAGCAGAAGGGCATGTGTGTGCTTCCTGTTTTCTTCCATGATGCTAAGGTCAGACCCTTAGCCCGGACTGTCTTCCCTCCTCTCCTCTTCTGATTCAGTACCAGGTGTCCTTTGGGACGTATTCAAGTTCCACTCCTCTTTGTTAAATGCTTCTGCCTTTCTAACCTAAATGGCTCTTCCTTGTATGGATTCCTGTTATCTCAATTCCTATCAGTTCTATGCCAGCGAGTTCAGAAGTATGTCATGTATACCCCATTTTTACATCCTCTGCAACAGTTCTAGGCACAGACTAAGTACTAATCACTTAACTGAATCTCCATCTTCTGTCAGACCAGTAATTACATTAAAAGAAACAGAACATTTCCTTGAAGATGGGTCTAAGAAAGTCTATAAATAGTAACCAGCTGGTTGGTATGTTCTTCGGTTTTAATCAAGAATCATGACTCAGATAAAGACTCTATCACCTACAGAACAGTCATGAAGAACTTTTTGTTTTTTTTTTTTTTAATTTCTTTTCAGCGTAACAGAATTCATTTGTTTATGCACCACACCCAGTGCTCCATGCAATACGTGCCCTCCATAATACCCAGCACCTGGTTCCCCCAACCGCCCACCCCCCACCCCCACCGCCCCTTCAAAACCCTCAGATTGTTTTTCAGAGTCCATAGTTTCTCATGGTTCATCTCCCCTTCCAATTTCCCTCAACTCCCTTCTTTTTATTATTATTATTTTTTTAAAGAGAGCTCCCAAGGAGGCAGAGAGGCAGGCAGAGAGAGACAAAGGGAAGCAGGCTCCCTGGATCCCAGGAGCCTGAGATCATGACCTGAGCTGAAGGCAGAGGCTTATGAGCCACTCAGGCGCCCCATGAACTCTTTAAAAGGATTTACCTGGAGAAAGTACTTCCAAAATGGCCAAGTAAGGACCTCTAAACCTCTCCTCCATTAAAGAAACAAGAGCACTGCCTAATTATCAAAATAAACTTTTTCAAAACTTTGGAAGTTACAACAATCTGAGGGGTGTTTGTTCTAGAAAAATAGCTGACATGTTCAAAAGACACACAGAACAATTAGCAGTCTGAGAGTCAGAGGTGAGGGGGGAAATCAGTCAATAGAAACTGTCTGAGACAAAGACCAGATGTTGGATGTAGTAGACAAACATTTTAAATAACCTATTTTAAATATGAAAATAGAAATAAACAGAAAATCTCGAGTTGAAAAATAAAATAAAATAAATCACTAGAAGGGCTTGACAGCAGTTTGAAAAGGCTGAAAAACCAGTGAACATGAAAACAGATCAACTGAAGATTACCCAATCTAAGGAACAGAAAGATAAAACGATGAAGAAAAACGAACAGAGCTTCAGAGACCTGGGGGATGCCGCCAAGCACACCAAAATATGCATAATGATGCATCTGCCCCAGAAAGCAAAAGGAGACCGTAAGGAGCAGAAAGAATATTTGAAACCAAAGAATATTTGGGCCAAAAACACCCCAAAGCCAAAAAAAAAAACCCTTCCAAGTAGGCTACTCAGAGGTCCACACCTAGACAAATCATAGACTACTGAAAAGGCGACCCTCCCATCTTTAAAGCAGTGAGAATCCTCAACTAATAGCACACAAGAGTACAAGGTAGCTAACTTGAACTAAGGGCTTTCTGCACATCAGGTGTTGCTGAAAGTCTGTAACTGGTATTGTCTCAGTTTGTCTTGAAAAATACATCTATTTTTCAAGAGGGGGCATTATTTGCCAAGATCATCAAGCAGTCTGAGCTACTGCACTCCTACCACCTCCCCAGAGACAGAGGCAGCCCACATAAAAGAACAACGCACGGCAGGCCTAGGGCTGGGGCCACATGAGTCCAAAGAGAGTAGACAGGGACAATAGCAACACTTCAAGTCCCAGAGTAAGATACTCTTAGGGCACATTTACGTCACTGAGTATCGATATCCTTAATATTGATATAAACCTAGAACACTGGCAAATACAGTCCTCTAAGCCCACAGCAAATCCCTTCTGGACTTAAATAGGATATAAACAACAACTGGCATATGAATACGTTCATTCTTGCATAAGCATGAGAAGGGTCGCGTCTCTTCCCTCAGCTTAATTTCCTGGTTCCCTTCTGCACTGGTCAAGGTGAGCTGCTAGACACAATCACTACACCAGCCTTTCTTTCCCTCAATTTCCAGTTATTTTACAATCATAAGCTACTAACAAGACACAGGTAAGGTACTTTTGTTTAGTTCAGGAACCCAACGGCAGTGACAGTAATAATGGAATTGTCATTCTGTGAGCAAAGGCAATCCTTCGTGGATTTTGCCACATGCTCTGCAGTACCCTTTCATCAGCTGTGCGGCCGTGAAGTAGGCGGCCATGGCCTGGTCGTGCTCACTCTCCACCGCAAACGAGTGCCCGTATGCTACCCACGCAGGCCCGTAAGTCTTCTCAAGTGTTGTCGCTTTGCTGAAACAAGAGATGTCATCCTAGTCATACAGTCATTCTTAAAATTTTTTCTTTTATATTAAGCTGAAGGCTTCGAGGATATTAGAATAAATGAGCTCTCAAGATATTAAATACTTGCATAACAACTGCATTTATGCATTTAAAATAACACAATGCTTAACAGTAAGCAAGCAAAATCTTAAGAGAGGTCCACGACTTTTTAGGTACAATAACCCACTGCCATCCTGTACAGAATTTACGAACATTACTTAATACAGGAGCTTTGTTTCACTAATGGTGGTGATAGCAACCATTTAATGAAGCACCATCTTACAGGCCTTATATGCACCACCTAATCCTAATGACTCGCAAGATGAATTACACTGAGCCTGGGAAGATGAGGTGACAGCCCGTGGATGGTGGTAAGAGGGTCACTCTGGCTCTGCAGACTGGACTGCATGGTCTCTGTCTTAAGTAATCCCCAGTCAGCAGACACACTGGTAACCCGTATCATAAAACATGGAAAACATAAAGGATGAGATTCCCATTTCCCAGCAGTTTATTTTCTACATTTTCCATCACTCAAATGTTCCTTGCTTCATGTGGAGCCCATCACTTAATCAGAGAAGCATACCTTCCTACTGAGAAAGCACAAGTTCTTCTAAAACACGTAACATTCAACTAACCAGGGAACTCCTATTTTTTTCCTAGTGAAAGATCCTCACATGTCATCCTCCTAGTTTTCCTAACAAGCCTGGGATACAAGTATTGGACCATTCCCATTTTTAAAGAAGAGAGGGTCAGAGAAATTAACTTTCCCAAGGAATTACAGCTAGTAAGTGGCAGGACTTGCATTAGAGTTCAAATCTGGGTCCAAAGTTTATACACTTTCCCTTAGAGCCATTTTCTATTTTGTTCATATGGAAGAAGTCAGTTATTATAAAACCTTAAATTTGTAGTTATTCTTCCCACACTGGACATTCTTCTGTACTTCAGTAATTGAATAATACTGATTAAAGAGCTTGAGTGAGCTGCATGGAGCTCCTAAAGCTAAGACCTCAGCAGATCCTTATATAAGCTAGCTCTCACTATGCCAAGAATTCTGTTCTACAGTCACATTTAGTGATCCCAATCTCACGTGGTCTCACGTAATTTCACAACTGTTAACAGTATCTCTGTAAATAAAAAACAGGCTTCAAATGACATTATTCTTTCATATTTCTTCTCATTTATAAATAATTTAAATATATCATAAGTTATTGAGAACAAGGTCCACACCACTAATCTCCCCTCATGACATCTTATAAAAAGGTACATAATTGATATAACTGAACCGAATATGCTAAAGAAATCATTCTTTCATACTGCTTTTAAATTAACTAGTTATTGTATTAAAAAGGATGAACAAAAAATCAGTTCCTATAGGCTTATTACAGAGGAAAACAACAGATTCATACCTGAGATATCTTCTGGCATGTTCATTTTTATGACCAACCATAAGATAATAGCATCCCACTGCAAACCAAGACACCTACAAAATTCAAAATTTACTGTGACCAAAGATGCTTAACTTAGAACTGGAAATCTCTAACATATTAGGTCAGAGACGGGACTAAATGTCCCATCACATGTTCTAGCTCAAGTTATTCTAGTTCAAGTTGGAAACTTCTGTAAGACAGGCTGTCTATCAAGTCCTAGATGAAAAAGAATAGATTCTTCCTCAAAGTGCCTTCAACGATGCTCCTGCAGCATTCAAGATGAGGTCCCTAAACGCTTAGTTCAAACACCAGTCCGCGTCATGGCTGCCCTGGCTCGACCTTGGCTCTAGCAGGCACTCACCGGGATCGACCTCATTAGCTGACTTCTCTTGCACTGGTTTTGCCTCTTTCTTAATTATTTTCATGCTGGCCTAAGGTACAGATTGTGTACCTTGTGTGGGCCTTAGGCCTTGATCCCTGACTTCTGTCTCTAAAGACATAGTTCCTGATTCCAGTTTCAACTTCTGGGTCCTGGCTGTGACCCACAGCAATGTGGGAGACACAAAGATTCAATCACTACACAGTTCAGTTAGGTATGTTACACATGCAACATGAAAGAGCATTACTCGCGAGAGGTGACATGACTTTCACTTTCAACATCTTATTTTTCTTACATCAAGTATTCTAAACTAAGTATATATAATTTCCATAACCAGAAAAAAAAAGGATTTTTGTCTTATTTGTGTCTTTTGTTATTGTCTGAAGATATCTAAAAAAAGAAAAAAAAACCTTCATGGACTGAAAAATTTAATGCTGCTTCTAATTATCATAGCACTAGAAAGTTCTCCTCCAACACCTTGAAATAAAACATTATTCACTCGAACTTAAATGTGAGTTACTACTTAAACACCAATTAAGTATTTTTTAAGGTTCAGGTAACAAAACAAAACAAAAAACAACCCACCAAAAAAAGGTATACATTATACATGTACTTACAGGATTACTAGGATATAGATCCACCAACTTATGAGAAAGATAGAAAAGTTCTACATTAGAGAAAAAGAAAAAAAATTACATCCAATGAATTTTAAAATATGACTTTCCTCTAGTTACATAGAACAAAATCACATAGATTTTGTTCTCACGGCAATAACTTCATACTTCTCTTTCTTTCTACCTAATGAGATACATGAACCGCACAGGGCAGCTGCTACAGCTGCTTCGTTCACCTCCACCGTCCCCACTCCTGACCCCGTAAGTGAGAAGGGATGAACCAGATGAACGACACATGACACAGCCCGTCATGTTGCTTAAAAAGTAAGGTCTCAGCTCTTCACCTGTCTTAAAAACTGGGGGCGCCTGGGGGCTCAGTTGGTTAAGCAATTGCCTTCAGCTCAGGTCATGATCCCAGGGTCCCAGGATCGAGTTCCACATCAGGCTCCCAGCTCCACAGGGAGTCTGCTTCTCCCTCTGACCTCCCCTCTCAGGCTCTCTCTCAAATAAATAAATAAAAAACTTAAAAACAAAAACAAAAACTGATGTCTCTGACTCCATGGCCTTATTACGGACCATCTTAATCACCCACAACCAATCTGCATAACCAAACTTTCTTCAGTTTACCAACTCAGCAAGATGACTTCTTGATAAATAAGTCCAAGTCCTAAAACACCCTGGTGACATTTCCCACATGCAGACTTGGACTCATTAGACCAGGAGAGCCAGAGAGACGGCATCTGCAGAGAGCTCCAGGAGACGGGACGCTGCTGGTCCATGGGCTGTGAGCAGCAGGGGTTTGGAGCTGCAGTGTCTGGCTCTTTAAACTCCTGGCCGATTTCACTACTCAGTTTAAAAGATTTAAGGGCAAATAGCATCTAAATGTAACTGAATGTTTCTGAAATGTTAAAATATGGAAAGCACAAGCAAAAAAAATCTATCCCCCTCCAGTTTCTAAAGAGTTACTGCCTGCTATCTTATCAATTTTCTTACGGATTTTACAAAAAAAGGAAAAACAGAAAAACTGCCCCCCAGTACTCTAAAGCTTATGTAACCTAGGGCACCTGGGTGGCTCAGTTGGTTAAGCAACTGCCTTCGGCTCAGGTCATGATCCTGGAGTCCCAGAATAGAGTCCCACATCAGGCCCTCTGCTCATCAGGGAGCTGGCTTCTCCCTCAGCCCCTCGCCCCTTTCATGGTCTCTCTCTCTCTCAAATAAATAAAATCTTAAAAAAAAAAAAAAAAAAAGCTTATGTAACCTAAACCAGAAACTACATTGGAGAAAACGAGGCAAGGATAAAGGAAGAGTGTCCTGGTTGACCATCAGTCATTTCGATAAGCCTTTCTTACCCTTATTCCTCACCCTCACTGAAGAACTCCACTATGTTGTCACCTGCAATCTCAATTATCCAGGATTTATGAGAGAAAATTTCCAGTTACAGAATTTTTTTGTATTAACAATTATTATTTTTTTAAGGATTTTATTTATTTGCCAGAGAGAGTGTGTGTACGTGCACAAATGGGAGAGCAGCAGGAAGAGGGAGAAGCAGGCTTCCCAATGCACAGCTTGATCCCAGGACCCTGGGATCATGACCCACGCCAAAGGTAGACGCCTAACCACTGAGCCACCCAGGCACCCCCACACCCAACCATCCCTTAACAATTATCATTTTATTTATTGTTTGGTTTTAGGTAGGCTCCACACCCAGCATAGAGCCCAACACAGGGCCTGAACTCATTACCCTGAGATCAAGAGCTGAGTCAAGAGTTGCACACTCAACCACACTCAACAAAAGGAGCTACCCAGGCACCCCAACAATTACTATTTGAATCAAAAAAAAGTTTACCGTTCGCTTTATTCAGCTCCACAAGTGTTCCTATATGTACAGGCAAACAGTTTGCATGGAAAGGATCTTTCTCCATTACTCTGAAAGTCAAAGCAACACATTTACTACACCAGAAACAGTATGTAACAGATCATAACTCATCAAAATCAGCTATGCCTAAATACTCATTACAACATTATGTAGAATACTATGGGTTACAATACTTTACTTTTTTTCTTTAAGATTTTATTCATTTATTTGACAGAGAGATCACAAGCAGGCAGAGAGGCAGGCAGAGAGAGAAGGGGAAGCAGGCTTCCTGCCGAGCAGAGAGCCCGATGCGGGACTCGATCCCAGGACCCTGAGACCATGATCCAAGCCGAAGGCAGAGGCTTTAACCCACTGAGCTACCCAGGCGTCCCTCTTTTTTACTTTCTTATTCATCTTCAGGTTGGCACAGTTAAGGTAATGATTATCTTATAGATGAAAGGAAAAATTCTGGTTTATTTGTTAATAATAGAAATAAATACTATCACATATATTTAGTTCAAGTCAATGGAACTATAACACATAAAACAAGCAATCCAATTATTTAAAAGGATTAAAAACAATATGAACAGATATAAACAGATCATAAGCATTTGTCAATTAAAATTTTTGTGGTATCAAGGATTTTAAGCAACCCCAAAGATCTGTTAAAAATAGCTTATGTGTGTTCACTTCAACAACACACACATTAAAAACAGCATATGTAATTTAGCTAAAAGACAAGCTTGAATCGTGTGCACTTGAAGACTGGTATGGGGGGAGATGGATGGACTAGTTAGTGAGCCTGACTCAGCAGCCAGTACCTAGAGGAATTCACCCGTCCCTACTTTAACAAAGAATGGATTTTACAAGACTACGTCCCAGAATCATAGTTCCAAACTTGCAAATTGTAAAAGACAGATGAGGGGCATGTCTATTCCCAAGGTAATGGAATAAAGCAACAGTGTGCATAAACCTGTGTCTATAAATTGCTCCTTTAAGACAACAGGAACCCTCTAGTACTCAGCAAAAGGTAAAGACAACTTAATTTATCATCAATTAGTTCAAGATAACTCGGAAAGCAGTCCTGACCCTTCTTAGGTACAAATGGGACTGGGCTCTATGCTCCCACACAGAAATGAGTAGATATACTTACACAGAAGTAAGCTTGTAGCACATTTTAAAATCACAGTTATAATAATGTCTTTCAGCTAAAGACACTACCACATCCAGATTCTCTTGCAAACCATCTACAGACTCGGGGAGGACAGTTTCACTAGGTTTATTATACTGCAACAGAGAAGGTAAACATGAACTCAGTGAGTAGTACAAAACAAATGGCAGACTCCATCTGGCCCAAGGGCTTGGGTTTGCACAGGGCAGGTGTGAGCCTCTGGAAGCTCTAACTTCCAGTCCCATCCATCCTCCTCTCAGTTAGCTCAACTCTCTTCTCAATTTTGTCACGGAATTCCAGGGTAGGAAGTAATTTACAAATTACAAGTTCAGGAAGCATAAGAAAAAGTCCTCATTTTCATACATCATCATCCCATTTATGTGATAGTTTAATTAGTATAACGAGTCCCTAGGAGAAAGACATGTTTTTGGAAGCTTTTTTATTAATCACATCATATATTTTAAGTGATCTAAATTTATTCTTGTAAATATGCTAAATTAACAAAAATTAACTTTTAAAAATTTAACCACTAAAAGAACAGAGGCCAAATTCAGGGAAATATTTACACAAAGCAAAAACTACATGTTTTTACTTACCTTTTTTAATTTGTTCTCAAAGAGAAAGCGTAGCAATTCCTGTTCTTCGGTACAGAGCTTGCTAAGAGGTAGTGACTCAAGAAGTTCTTTTTCTTAAAAATGTTAAGAACAAAGAATGTCCTCACAATATTTATGGGGGGGGGGAACATCAGCAATGAAAAATATTCTTCTATAATTCTTGGTCTAAGCAAATCAAACTCAGAGGAGAAAATAACAAGATCAAAATGTACTAGAAAAACTAAGACAATGGTTCCAGACCCAGAGGACGAGAAGTACTTGGAGGGCTGAGCCATGAAGCCTTTTAGGTAATGTTGGTCATCACGAGGTGCAAGGACCAACAAGCTGGTTTCCCAACCTCACTCTGTGTGGACAGAGTTGGCCGTCCTAGCACCACAAGACGGTTAGCAGGATCTCTGATCTCTACCCACTAGATGCCAGTAGCAACCTCACACTCCCAAGCCCAATTTGTAAAAATCAAAAATGGACCCGTAGGGGGCAAAATCAACCTTGCTGAGAACCAAGGCACTAGCCTAAACTATGCTTGAACCTCATTCATACAACACCTCCACTTTCTCTCTGCTTCTTGCATGTCTCCTCCTATTACTGCTCACATATTAAGTCTATGGTTCTCAGCCCTAGTTGTACCTTCAGGTCATCTGAGAGCTTTAAAACATCTGATGCTAAAGCCCCACCACCAGAGATTTTGTTCCACTTGCCTGGAGTTGGGAACTGCACACTGATGTTTTCAAAGCCCCTCAGGGCTTTGAGATATACACAGGTCGGGCACCTCTGAATCAGATACTCAGTTTGCACTACCTCACTTCTCCAAAAGATGGTCTCATCATATCAAAACCCCTAAAGATTCTGATAACAATGTGCTCCACATCTGAAGATGCTAAGGAAGTTAATACGTCTATTTAAACCTGCACATAGTCTGCTCTTGATTCTACAGATTTCAGAGGAAAAAACATCCAACCAATATTAATCGTGTTAAATGTGAAAACACCTGAGTTTCCAAACCTTCTTGGGCTGTCAACATGTGATGTGATGTTAAAAGATCAAATGCTTCAAAACAGTAGGCATCGAGCTTCAAAGCTTCTTTGTAGCTACAGGTAGCCAGGGCTCGGTTGTCCAGGGCATCATAGATCTTCCCTCGTAGGAGACAAATAGAACTCTTTATCTGTTGGAAAAATGAGTCACACACTAAATCAATACTTCTAAGCTTAACTTTTGATCAAGAATTATATATTATCTGGGGCACCTGGGTGGCTCAGTGGATTAAGCATCTGCCTTTGGCTCAAGTCATGATCCTGGAGTCCCAGGATCGAGTCCCACATCGGGCTCCCCACTCAGTGGAGAGTCTGCTTCTCCCTCTGACCCTCCCCACCCTTATGCTTTCGCCCATGTGCAAATAAAAAAATAAAATAAAAGGAGTTATATATTATCTGAAAACTGAGACTCCTCTTACCCTCTAAAAGGACTTATTCCATCCCAACCATCAGATGGCATAAATTAACAGAAACAGGAAAGCAAAGTAAAACTTTTCTAAGCTGTTTCTCCCAGGCTCTTCTCATTTTAACAATTTTTATAGAGCACATGCCACAGCTACTTTGTTCCTTATCTGTTCTGTCTCAAAAAGGGTAATGATTTAGATAGCAAACAGCATACAAATATTAAACTCAGGCAGTTTGACAGGCAGCTCTCAATGAAAGGTTCTTAGTTAATATTGGAAAATGTAGCAACATAGCACAATGGTCATGGATTTGTAGGACTGGATAGATCTAAGTTCAAATCTCAACTCTGATGCTTACTAGTAACCCCAGACAAGTTTCCTTTCCCCTTCTAACTTACAAGGCCTGAGGACTAGAGGGAATCATTCTCTGCACAGCTAGCACATGCTACGGTGTTCACACAGTAACCACCACACTACTACAGTTAACATGAGTAATTCAACTTATATTCCAGACTCTGACCCTCAAGAAACATGTAACTAAACTTATAAATGATCCAGAAACGGGCAGCTGAAAGGGGTGAAAGGCACAGAAAAGTCATCAGGAATTCCAAACCTAAAAATATTAGAAGATATAACAAGCTAAACTTAGACCCAGTCAGTACCCTATGACCTGTGGGGGGGGAAAAAAAAAGTAATTTCATAAAATAATAACACATTACAAGTAAACCATGCATTTCTTAGCAAGAAAATTAATGGATAAACAGTCCAAAATAATAATGGTAATACCAAGCTCCCTCATAAATATCTTTCTTAGTGGAAAAATTAATGCACTTCTTAGCACATAGATATCTCAAGAAGGCTGTTAAAAAAAAGAAAAATAGAACAGTTCAGACTAAAAAACTGTGAATATTATTTATTATGTTACATAATCTCCACCAACAAAGAATTTACAACTTCAGGCAGATATGAAGTATACAAACTGAAATATATACTAAATAACATAGTAACACCAGACCACTCCCTGCAAAGAAGCAAACTAAGGTAACCAAGGTTTTTTTTTTGGGGGGGGGGGGGGTTGCAACACAGTAAGATGGGGAAAGGTTTAAGGTATCAAAAATGAGAAGAAAGATCTCAGGTGAGCCTCTTCCAGATTCAAACATATGAGGACATAACTACAGCTTCCAACTAAGGACGCAGAAATGTTCGGGATCTTTTTGTGTTTCAGTTGCAAATAAGTTGGGAACCAAACTGTTTTAACGTGGTTATACTGAAATAAAAGAAAGTGATTTACGTTTGCCATCATATGTGAGTAATTCTCACTGATGTTACGGCAGCATGCTAACTGCATGACTTACCGAAGACTGTGACATTTCCCAGTCACTGGAGGGGTCTTTCAAGGCACTTTCATCCTTCAAGTATTTTTCAAATAACCTTTTGTTGATTGGCTCCTCCATGTCAAGAATGTCAAGAGCCTGCTGATGCTCTCTCGCAGCATACTGTGTAAAACCAGAAATCCTGTCCATCACCCATGACTGCTAACGGTACACACACAAGTACTGTAGACTTTAAAAGGGCAATATAATATCATACCCATTACCTGAATTTAAAACGTAGAGTTTAAAATTTAAAATTCTAAAGCAAAATCTTCTTCATGCATGTCAAATTCCAGTAAATGGAGAATCAATATTTTATAGCAAACAATACTAAAGAAAACATTTCCTCATGAACTACTCTACTGCCAAGCTTGATCACCAGAATCCTTACACATCCATAAGGGATGTGTAACATTCACATAATTAAATTTTTACCAAAGAAAACTGAAACTGAGAGCATACTTACATGGCATCTAGCTGCAAGGTAGCGACAAGCTTCATACAGCTAAGAAACAAATCAATCTATTAAAAAAGAGATCAAGAAAATATACACCCTCATTCTAAGAGAAAACTATAAACATAAAATTAAGAAAGTTACTTTCATAATGTCCTTTTACTCTTGCAGAAAATCCAAATCCAGTCTTTTTAACTCCTATTCATCTGTTTACCAGGTACTAATGATTCAAAAAGGAGTAAGGAGGGACACCCATGTGGCTCAGTTGATTAACTATCAGCCTTCACCTCAGGTCATGATCCCGGGTCCTGGGACAGAGTCCTGCATCGGGCTCCCTGCTCAGCTGGGAGCCAGCTTCTCCCTTTGCCCCACACTCCCCCCATGCTTGTGTGCGCCCTCTCTCTCTCTCTGAAGTAAATAAAATCTTTTTTAAAAAGGTAAAATAATACAATAAGATGGTTAAGAATAAAAAGGAGTTGGGATCTGCCCTCAAGGAGGTTTTGGCAGGAAGACATAAACACAGCACTATGTAAGGCATAAACAACATAAAGTCTGAAAGAAGAGCATGAGAAATACTAGCCAGTTAAAGAAAACATGTGCAAGGGAGAGAAAAGTGAGAGGTTGGCCAGCATTTCAGGCACTGAACATGAACAGCTGTCATATGTCCAGGGGACTGCAAGTAGTCAGCAAGACTGGGTTGCATGTGACATGTAGTGGTCATGGTGCTGGGTTCCACACAGACTGCAGAGAAATCATAAAGGACCTTTGGTGCCTACTGATTTTACCCTGTAGGTGATGGGAGATCATGAGTGATATTGTGAGTGCTAGAGCCAGGCCTGTGTTTCTGTATTTTGTGATAGTTTAAAAGACTAAAAGACTTGTGATAGTTTAAAAGACGGTTAAAAAGAGGGAAGGGGCACCTGGGTGGCTCAGTGGGTTAAAGCCTCTGCCTTCAGCTCAGGTCATGATCCCAGGGTCCTGGGATCGAGCCCCACATTGGGCTCTCTGCTCAGCAGGGAGCCTGCTTCCCTCTCTCTCTCTGCCTTCTCTCTGCCTGCTTGTGATCTCTGCCTGTCAAATAAATAAATAAAATCTTAAAAAAAAAAGAGAGAGAGAGGGAAAGTAGAGTGGGATAGATGTTACTAGAGAAAGCAGACAAAAGATTAAAACAAAACAGACAAGTTAAAGACCTGACATGTATAAGCAGTGATGACAGTGAAGGGAATATCCATAACTCCAGGGTTATCTAGAAAACAGAATTTTCAAAGCTTAGTGACTAGATGGGGGGGCAAAAGTGACTGAGATTAGGAATAAGATCATTTCCCTTCACATTCAGTAAGAAAAACTGAACCCTTTTCAATAACTTTGACATTTAATCTAATGGCAATTTTGAAAAGCTTTGGGAAGCTTTAACGTTCAACCAACACTTACTTTATCCAGCTTCCGGGACCGAAGGGCGTGAGCTGCTCTATGGTACTGCGCCGTTAGGTAAAGACACTGAGCCAGCCAGTAAATGTCCTGGGGTTCCTCTGGAAGGAAAAAAGGCACATAAAGTAGTAAGAGGTACAAGGAAAAGTAGAAAGGTGTTTAAAATACAAAAATCAGGAAAAAAAATTAGAAGTTGTCACTTACCATGAGAGAGTGAAGCTACTTTATCTGCCCAAAATAGAGCACTTTGATACTGTTGCTGTATTAAAAAAAAAATTACTGTTATTTCAATAGTTTCAAACAAATATCTAATATTATTAGAATGCTATATAGTAAATCAACATCTTAATACAGTAACTGCTTGCATGTTGCGGGGGTCCACCAATCCTATCTCCATTTTACATCTCAGCTGAGTTTGGTTCAGTGGTACAATTAAAACATTGTTGTAAGATCTTTGACAATATACAGCTCAAGAAGGTAGGATTTCTTTTTTAAAGTTACACATTGGAAAAATGTTATCAGCAGGTCCCTAAAACACTCGACAGTTTAAACAATTCTTTTACAGTATCTCCTCATTAGCAACGTTCTCCGTCCTTGAACGCAAACTGCAACTCTGTTGCCTGTCAATCCCCCAAGAGGAATGCTTAGGGAATGGTTACAAATTGGCAAACTTCAAGTGCCCCAAGGGTGGACACCAGGCCCGTCTCACTGCTCACCAGTCCCCAGGGCCAGAGACAAAGTGCTCAGGGCCACCCGTGCCGTTCTGCGGACCCACCAAGGTACCGCGCTCCGGCGCACCGCGGGCGTCGGCATCTCACAGCCACTGAACACCTCACACGCGCGTGGCTCCCTCCCCTTCTCGTTCCCAACTTTACAAAACCTACGTGACCTCGCCGGTTCCGGAGTCGCTCCTGAACGCCGCGGTTCTCGCGCACAGCGCGCACGACTAGTTCAAAGCCGGGACGCGACAAAACACGGTCACCCGCGTCTTCGTTCACTTAGATTCTGCCGAGCGAGACCTACCACTTCCCATCAACCGGCTCAACTCAGAAGCCGCCTGCCGCCGTCCTCCCACGGCAACGTCCCGCCTCCAGCCAGCACCCGCTCCGCGCGCAGCAGTCGGGCTCCGCGCACGTGTGGGGCCCGCGGGCCGCTCAGCGGCGTCCACTCCGGTGTCCCTCGTCCCCGCCGCTGCACAGCGGGCGGGGGGGCGGGGCGGGGCTGGACCCGTCCCTTCGGGGCTTTAGCCCAGGGCGAAGGCCCAGGCCCGGCCGGACCAAGCGCCACCAAGGCCGCGACGACAGTCTGCCCTGCGTACCGGGGCTCCGAGCCGGCTTGCCTCCCGCGCGCCCCGGGGCCCGCGCTCCCCGCGTCGGGCCGCCCACCTGGTCCAGGTACTGCCGGACTCGCTTCCGCAGCCGCTCCAGGTTCATGGCCGCGGGGCCGGGGAGTCCGACCGAGCGCCGTCCACCGCCGCGGCGCGCGCCCGCCTTCCCGCTGCCCGCCGGGCCCGCCCGGAGCCCGCGCAGCAGCGGCCCGCGCCCACTCCGACCCCGCCCGGCCCCGCGCCGGAGCTTCCGCTCCCGGCCAGACCCCGCCCCGGAAGCCGTCCGCGAATGCGTCCCGTCTGGCGCCGGAAGCCGGGGTCGCGCCTTCGGTTCCGAGGCGCTTCTTTGACCCTCCGGTTGCCGGCGGTTTGGGGGCCATGGACGCCTTTCCTTTGCACTCACCGTCCCTGGTCGCGCGGCGCGTCGTGCCGTCCGTGCGCCGTTCACTCATGCGCTCGCCCTGCGGCCGGCGGGGGCGACCGCGGACGGGCTTGGGGTGTAGGCGGCGACGCCGGCCCGGAGGCCCCACGTGTCCCCGTCCCGCCGCGGAGGCAGAAGCCCCGGGTCGAGGAGGCCGCGACCGAAGCCCGGGGAGGAGCCCGGAGGCTGCCCGCGGAGACCGATTCCGGGCCGGGGGGTGCTACGGGGCCGCCGTGGGCGCCCCGAGCCCCGCGATCGCGCCCAGCCGACCTTGGGGCGCCCGCGGTCCGTCCCGGAGGCCCCGCTTGAGCGACCCTCCCGCACCCGATGCCTGAGCTCCGCGGCGCGCGGTCCGGAGAGCCCTGCGAGCGGGGTTCGGGCGGGCCCCCGCCCCGCCGTGACCCCCCGCCCCGCCCCTCGTCCGCCCCGCCGTGACCCCCCGCGCCCCCCGCCCGCCGTGACCCCCCCGCCCCGCCCCTCGTCCGCCCGCGGTGGCCCCCCGCCCGCCGTGACCCCCCCGCGCCCCCCGCCCGCCGTGACCCCCCGCCCCGCCCCTCGTCCTCCCGCCGTGACCCCCCGCCCCGCCCCTCGTCCGCCCGCCGTGACCCCCCCGCCCCGCCCCTCGTCCGCCCGCGGTGGCCCCTCACCTGCGGGGACGGCCTCCCGCCTCGCGGACGGTCCCCCCGCCCCGCCGGCACGAACGGCCCCCCGCGGTTCTGGCTCCGACCGCGCGCGTGGGAGACGCGCAGACCAGGCCGGCCGGCGAGACGGGGTGGAAGTGGTTGTGCGGCTGCCGGGAGCGGGGCTTGGGTGGGCGGTCACCGGGGAGGGGACCGGAGGCCACGATGACCCAAAACGGGCCGCAGCGGTTCCCGGACCCGCGGTTTCCCGGCGAGTGCGGCGCGGCCGGAGGAACCTGCGGAACACGCGGTGGACCGTGTGTGCGAGAGTCGCGCAGCGGCCCGTGGCGTGCCCCGGACGGAGCGCAGGGACCGCGACCACGTAAGTGATGAAACTGAGCCTTTCCTCCTCAGAATGAAGTTACGTTCTTTAAGCAAAGCCGATGCACTCTCGTTACCAAGAAGAAAAAGTGTGTAGATGGATGAACCGCGAATGAAGTCAAAAGACAAGAAATCAAGTGGAAACTTGCCATAACATGCCAGTTTCCTTCAGAGGTAAAGCCTCTGTCGAAAGACCAATGATTCGGGGGCCCGGGTGGCCCAGTCAGCTGAGTACCTGCCTTTGGCTCACAGGTCTCGGTTAGGGTCTGCGGATGGAGCCCCACAGGGGCTCTCTGCTGCGCGGGGCGCCTGCTTCTCCCTCTTTCTGCTCCTCCCCCAATCCCCCCCATGGTCGCTCTCTCACTCTCTCAAAAAAATAAACAAAATCTTAAAAAAAAAAAAAAAGTGGCTCAAGAATTAAAATGAGCAAATTACTGAAAATATACTTCATCAGGAAAGAAATACAAATAGAGTCTAGACATATGAAAGAAAACTCAACTTCATTCATAATAAAAACTAAAATGATAGTAGGGTGCCACTTTTCATACATCAGCAAAGATCAGAAAGATTGGTGATGCTTTTTTGACAAGAGTGTGGGGAGGGGTGCCTGGGGGGCTCAGTCGATAAGCGCCTGCCTTTGGCTCAGGTCATGATCGCAGGGTCCTAGGATCAAGCCCTGCAGATCAAGCCCTGCCCAGCAGGAAGCCTGCTTCTCCCTCTCCCACTCCCTCTGCTTGTGTTCCCTCTCTCACTGTGTCTTTCTCTGTCAAATAAATAAATAAAATCTTAAAAAAAAAAAAAAAAGTGGAGGGAAACAGGCTCATATGTTATTTTTGTGGGTGATGTTGGTATGCTGTCTATGGTGAACAAGTTGGAAAGTCTTCCAGAACTAAATATGTATACTCTGCCTTAATGTTTCCACTTCTAGAGATACATGTTGCACATGTGCTGAATGACCTGCTTCATAAGGATAGTCATTATAGCACTGTCTGTCAGAGCAGAAGGTTAGGGACACTTTAATAACCTGACAGATAGGAAACCGATTCAAGAATTCCCAGTGTACTCACATAGTGGAATACCATGCAGCTGTTTAAAAGAAGAAGGCAGGGGTGCCTGACTGGCTCAGTCAGAAGAGCATGCAACTCTTGATCTCAGGGTCATGAGTTCGAGTCCCATGTTGGGTGTAGAGATTACTTAAAAATAAATACATAAACTTCAAAATGTATAAATGAAATTAAGAAATAGAAGAACAAGGCAGTTCTGTGTATGGATATAAAACAATCTCCAACATATGTTAAGGCGGGGGAAGCAAGGTATAGGAAACTGTTTCTCACATGCATCCATTTGGGTTAAACAGGAAACTAACTAACGAATAGGTAAGAAGATCCTTAAACTCTCCCCTGGAGGACAAATCAGAAAACGAGCCACAGTGCAATGCCTTCTGGGATGAGCCCTGGAAGCTATGAGAGGACTTTCCCTGGGTGTCTTCTTTGACCCCTTGAATTTCAGACCATGTACATGTAGTACCTTTTAAAGGTAGATATAACCTTTATAAATATAAAAGCCCAAGAAAGAAAGAAAATGCAGAGAAATGGAAAGAACATAAAACTTCCCATAAAGAATCCTATCCACTCAATTCTTTTCTTAGCACTTTTGTGAATAATCTGTCATCTCCTCTATGCGCGCGCACACACACACACACACGCACACACACACACACTGGTAACACACTGAAATTTCTTCTCCTATACCTTTCTCTTCACATCGCTTCTCGGCCTTTTGGCTAAGATCAAGTGTACCTTTCTCTTCACCTCTTCCCAGAAACAATCACTGTCAACTATTGCTCTACACTTCATACTCTCCTTTCTGTACTTTGAATGTACATATACACATTTATAAATATCTTTTTCTTTTCTACAAAAAAGGGATGGTGTGATATGTAATTATTTTGAGATTTGCCTGGCTCACTGGTATACATTAACGATCTTTCCCTGTCAGAACCTGCTTTGTTCTTTCCAACAACTGAAAAATGTTTCATGTTATATTCATCAAACTAGGCTCTGGGATGTGATGCTATACAAACTAACACTTCAGATCACACCTGAGTGTCCGTGATGGTTAATTTTATATGTCAATTAGACTGGAGCATAGGATACCCATATCTTTGATGGAACATGATTCTGGGTTTGTTCATGAGCTGTTTTGGATAGAATTAATATTTGAATCAGGAGACTGAGTAAAGCACATTGCCCTCCCCCAATGTGGGCCTCATCTAATCCATTAAAGGCATGAATAGAACAAAAAGGTAGAGTAAGAGAGAATTTGCTCTCTGCCTAACTGCTTAAGCTGAGACATTCATTGATCTGCCTTGGGACTCAGACTCAGACTGGAATTCACACTATTGGCCCTCCCAGGTCTCCATCTTGCCAACTGCAAATCTCGGGACTTCTCAGCCTCCATAACTGTATGAACCAGTTCCTTATAATAAATCATGTATACACACACACACACACACTCCTCTCCTATTGGTTCAGTTTCTCTGGGAAACAGATTAATACAATGGCCATTTCATTTAGGAGATCTTTGAGCTCCCCAAGTTGAGCTTATGTGTCCCTCATACACTTTTTAGTAACACTGTATTTTCATCATTGAAACATGATTGTAATTGCCTGTTCATTTTTTCATATCATATGCCCCGTAATCTGTGTGTTCCTTGAAGGCCAATACTGTGGGAGAATGTGAGGAGAAGGAAATAAATAGAATTTCCTCTATTAATCAAACCATACTTGTGCATTCAAACATTTGGCAGAGTTCTAATTTTGTTCCTAACCTTCGATTAGTACCTGAAATGAGTCTCCCCAGACCAGTGTCACAGTTTGACAGGGCTGCTTTCCATCTAGAGGCTCCAGGGAAGAATTCAATTCCTTGGCTTTTCCCGATTCTAGAGGCTGTCTGCATAGCGCATTCACTAGGTCAGGAATTCCACATCTTTGTGGCTGTTATTACAACTGAACCACCCAGGCACCCCAACAATTGTCTTTCAAATTAACCTCCATGTAGATAAGTAATGTCTGATTAATGTTTGTTAACTTGAGGTTTTATGTTGATTCATAAATGTACAGCCTAGGGGTGCCTAGGAAGCTCAGTCAGTTAAGCATTTGCCTTTAGCTCAGGTCAGGATCCTGGGGTCCTGGGATCAAAGGCCCCCAGCCCCCTCCCCTGTGCAGGCCCACTCCAACCAGGCTCTCTGCTCAGCTGTGGGTGGCTTCCTCTGCCCTTCCCCTCCGTCATGCTTGTGCTGTCTCTCTGAAATAAATCAATAAAAACTTAAAAAAAAAAAAGTCAATGTACAGCCTTGTGACACCTGCTCTCATGGAAAATGAGATCCTGCAAGGATAATTTTGCTGCTCAAGGTCACAGAGCCAGTCAGCACAAAGCCACAGCTAAAAGCTGGATGTCAGGGCAACAATGACTTCTGTTGTCTTATCTGTTAGTGACTGAAGTGTGGCTTTTAAGGCAACTACAAGTTCTGGAGGAAATAGCTCAGGGTGAGTGACCATCTCAGAATCTTTAGGACATTGCTGATCGCTTGCTGTGACCCTGTGTTCACTTGAGCACGAGGAATTGAGTCGTTCTTTGTTGTGCAGGGCCTCTAACAGTTGAGCATGTGTGGTATGGTAATTTGAGCATATTTCCATCATGGAATACTGTTGCTTCATTGATTGTTTTATTCATTTGGTTCTAAGTCAGGGCACGTGACCCGGGGACATGTCACATATCTGTGTCAGTGGGAGTCAAAGTAACTCATGCCCACAGAAACTTGACTGGAGATTACCGTCTCTGCTTTGGAGCCTTCCTGCTGGGGAGCTGAGTTTGAGGGTTGGGAAAATGACCATCAGCAGCATCCCCCTTGCAGAGAGAGAGAAGATCTTAACTGGAGGGTCCTTGGACAATTTGGAAGTGCCCAGTGGTTTGAGCCTACTGCTCCTCTGGGCATCTGGGTTCAGGAGCTGGAGCGGCAGTACCAGGGAGCACCACTAGTGACCGCCACTTCTCCATGAATACTTGGCTTTGCTCTTTGGGTTGTAGGGGACCATAGCTGGCCTGGGACTGGAGATTGGTTAGTCCAGGGATGTCAGAAGGTTGTCATGTCAGGAGCCTGAGAATCATGGAAGGCTCCAGGCTAATAGTTCCTAGGGTTCTTTCTGTTTCAGCCACTGTTTTGAGGGTCAGTACTGTGTGTAGTTCACCCATAATATACTTGTGGGTTATATAAAATTTCTCTGTTCCCAAAATAGATTTGGGAGTTTTTGGCAGTCCCATGTCTCACTATCTTTGAGAAACCAGTGTGTGGTCATTTGCATTATGGAGGTGCTGCTAGAGGCTGGGTGACATAGAGGAGGGACCTAGAGGTCAGGAAGGAAGGAGGCCCCCAAGCGCAGGCAGCATGACACACAGATAAACCCAGCCTCTCCTCCAGCCACTCCTCTACCCCCACCAACCCATCCTCTACCACCCATCACTGTCCCCATTCATTATACTTACGGTGATTTTAAAGCATTTCAAAGTCCGATACATTGAAACTAATTTGATGCACAGTGTAAAGTGGGATTAAAAACACACCCGATACCTTACTTTTTCAAGTTATCTTTAAAATCAAAGCTCCCGGGTGCCTGGGTGGCTCAGTGGGTTAACGCCTCTGCCTTCAGCTCAGGTCATGATCCCAGGGTCCTGGGATCAAGCCCCGCATAGGGCTCTCTGCTCAGCAGGGAGCCTGCTTCCCTTCCTCTCTCTCTGCCTGCTTGTGATCTCTGTCTGTCAAATACATAAATAAAATCTTAAAAAAAACAGAATAAAATCAAAGCTCCCTAAGAGGCATGTGTGAAATAAGACCCATTTGCCGACTAAAGACTCTCTGAGCAAAGTTCAGAGAGGAAAGAGCCAAAATCACCCTGTTGTGGGAAGACCTGTGCTGTTTCCCAACAGAGAGCTCTTTCTTGATGATGTGGAGTAATCTGACAGCCTTTTTTTTTTTTTTTAAGATTTTATTAATTTATTTGAGAGAGAAAGAGAGCACAAACGGGAGCAGGAGGCAGAGGGTTATGTGTTCTGGAGTCTGGTGTAGTTTCTTCACATGGAGTTTTAATCTGATTTATTTAGATATTTGTTAAAGTTATGGTCACAGGTTTTTTAAGGTAAATTATGCAAATCCACCTGCGAATTTTAAACAAATGCCCAACAGCACAATGATAGTAAAGTATCATGGCTAGAGAAAAACCTCCGTAGCTCCCAGTATTACTCCTCTGTGTAACTGGTTTACAGTTATCAGCTGAAGAAGCACAAAAACTAGTTTTGCTGCATCATCTGGTCAGGGGTAGTCTTGGAGCGCTGTGTCACGCGTGCACACAGCTGTCCTCAGTGTGATAGCGGTGGGGAGGACCTAGCCGGCACCCGAGAGAACCAGGACTTGGGGGAGTCCGTGGCCACTTGCCATTTTCCCCGCCACACTTCTCACATTTGTCTTCTTTTCCCAGTTTGTGTTTGGAGTCCTTCCCTCCCCCTCCACTCTTTGGGTTCAGGCTTGGGCGTGGCCTTGCTAAACAGCAGTACCAGTTCCGGTTGGATTAAAAGTACATATTGGACATAACACTTTCCTTAGGCAAGGACAGTAAAATATCAATTTACTAGAATGTGAAGGAAATACAATATTTCAATTTACTGACAATTCTATTTCATTTAGAATCAATCATATCATCTTTTTCTTTTCATGTTTGCATAATATTCCTTTGGATGGTTAGATCACATCTTGCTTACCTGCTCATCAGTCGATGGACATTTGGGTTGTTTCTACTTTTTGGCTATTATAAACAATGTTGCTGTGAACATTCTTGTACAAGTTTTGTGTGGCCATGTGTTTTCAGTTCTCTTGAAAACAGTGGAATTTTCGGTTAGATGGTAACATTATGCTTGACTGTTTGAGGAACAGCTAGACTGGCTGCCCCATTTACCATTTACATTCCTACCAGCAAAGGATGAGTTCCAGTTTCTCCATGTCCCTCACCAACACTTGTTATTTTCTGTCTTTTGATTTGGGTCAACTAGTGGGTGTGTAGTGAGGTCCTATTGTGATAGGACCTCACTAATAACACTGAGCTTCTTTTCATGGGCTTACTGGCCATTTGCCCATCTTCTTTAAAGAAACGTCTATTTAGATAATCAGATAATCATGTATCCTTTTAATTTTGTTGTTGAATATCTTTCTAAAATGCATTAAAGTACTCTTACACCAAATCAGTCCTTTCACAATTGCACTTTGAGTCCCCACACTCATATCCATACATAGACACATACATCTGTACACAAATACACACATACATCCATACACATCCAGACACCCACACAGACCCATACATATTCTCTCTCTCTCTCTCTCTCTCTCTGTCTCTCTCTCTCTCTCTCTCTCTCACACACACACACACACACACACACACATTGGCTTATTGGTATTGGGTGGCTCTGGGTCTCAGGACACCACTGGCCAGGGGTTTTTTTGTTTTGTTTTTTTGTTTGTTTGTTTGTTTGTTTGTTTGTTTTTTTCATTTGTTTCCTTCATCCTCTGTAAAGGCTGGGCTGGAAACCATCTGTGGAAAAAGTCTGGATGGTGGGACCTAGTTTTACGGGTCACTTAGGGAAAGAGGAATAGGGTTTCTTGCTCTGTTACAGTACCATCTGGACTTGGACAGGGTAGAATTAAGGCCACGTCCTCCGCTGCAGATAGTCCCATTCCCCTGACCTTCCGCAGCAGCAGTGGGGCCTCAGTGCACAAGTCATCTGAAATGCTAGAAGTGGAGTTCTTATGGCTCTTTTTAATTTCATAATATAGTTAAGATATAATCAGGCAAAGAACCCATCAAGGGACGGCCAAGATGATCACAAAATATTATCCGAACTTACATAGTCAGTCAGGCTGAGTTGAAAGCCACCTCAATAAACACAGTAACAGATCACTATGGCTTGAAATAAGTCAGATTATTTTCCAATATCTTAAATGGTTAAAATCTTTTAAAAAGAACCTATTGAATTCTCTTCTGACCCTAACTGCAAACCAAAACTGAGAAGTCACTACTGGGAGCTCTGCTGAGTGTATGATATGGCAGGGTCTGGAGGAGTAATTGTTGAATGATGATGCAGAAATATTTCAGTAATTAAATTCTGATTCCAACTACTGATGTAAAAATGTTCCCTTATCCCTGGGTTGATTCTGTCATATAGAAATAACCTTGGGACGCCTGGGTGGCTCAGCTGGCTAAGCATCTGCTTTGAGCTCAGGTCATGATCTCAGGGTCTTAGAATCAAGTCCAGCATTGGGCTCCCTGCCCAGCGGGGAGTCTGCTTCTCCCTCTCCCTCTACGCCCCCCACTCATGATCACTCTCCATCTCTCTCTCTCGAATAAATACATACATACATACAGTTTTTCAAAAAATTGAATAACCTTAATAGAACACCTACTTTTCATCATCCCACTTCTTTCCAAACCCACTTCTCTAACACACATACATACACAGACACGCACATCCACACATTCACACACACACACACCTAGTTACACACAGTCACACACACCCATACATGGACACTCACATGTATACACAAATACACACACTCACACATTCACACATTCACACACACATCCATACATAGACATACATGTCTATACACACATATACACACACACTGAAATTATAAAATCCTTGAGACGAGTCAATGTCTTAACGTACCGTTTGTCTATAACATGTTCCTTTGAATGATTTTCTATGAACAGAATTTAGGTTTGCAGGAATATTAAATGCCCTGTCTCTACTATTTTTTTTTCACCTTTGACTCTCTTTGTCTGTCCACCCCCCCCATCACCATGGCAACTGCCTGGCTGTTCTCTGTATCATCTAGCTTATTTTTTTGGTTTTGTTTTATTTTTAGATTTGACATATAAGGAAGATTGTATTGTGTTTGTGTTTCTGTCTCACTTACCTCACTTCGCACAATGCCCTTGAGGTCCATCCATGTTGTCATAAATGGTAAGATTTCATTCTTTTTTATGGCTGAGTAATATTCTATCATTGTTTATGTGTGTGTGTGTTTATGTATATGTATACATGTATGTATGGATGTGTGTGCATGTATATATGGATGTGTGTGAGTGTGTATGGATGTGTGTGAGTGTGTGTGGATGTCTGGATGTGTGTGTGGATGTGTGTGTGGATGTGTGTGTGCAGGTATGTGTGTGTGTGTGTACCACATTTTTTTTTATCTGTTCCCCTATTGGTGGACACTTAGGTTGTTTCCATGTATTGGCTACTGTGAATAATGTTGCAGTGACCGTGGGAGTGTAATAATTTTCAAAAGTGGGGTTTTTTTATCAGTTAATATTTTTATTCTGTGTGAAGATGCAAATGACAAGGAAGGAAAGAAAGAAATGATATTTCACTACTTGCCGAGTAAATGTCAGGCACGTTTATCATCATTTTCTTGCAAATGTTACTCGTTTATCCCTGACCTGAGTTCTGGGAGGTGGTTCCTATCCTTTCCTCGCCGGTGAGAAATGCAGGCTCACGGGCAGAGTGAACAGACGCCCGCCTCATGCCCCCTGCCCCCAGCACGCCCCTCTGCGCAATTTGTATCAGCTTCCTACTGATGCTGCCTGCGACCCTGGTGTGGGTTTCATTTGTGTTTCCTTCTCGTGTGTGTGATTATTTGGGGCTGTGGCACTGGATTAGAGGAATACATACTTCCAGTCAGCTGAGGGTTCCTGTAAATTTCAGGGTGGCTAATGAGTTTTATTGTTTTTTAAGGTTTTATTTTAATTCCAGTTAGTTAGCACATAGTGTAATGCTAGTTTCAGGTGCACAATGCACTGATTCAGCAGTTCTGTACATCAGTCAGTGCTCATCAGGACAAGTGCCCTCGTCATACCCATCCTCCATTCCCCCCCCACCCCCCCCAGCCTCCCCCTCCTCCCCTCTGTTACCCACTGGTGTGTTCTCTGTAGTTAAGAATCTGTTTCTTGGCTAATGAGCTTTATGGGATGATCTTATAGAAATCTTATCCTCTCTGGGTAAAAACAGGTACCAAGTTAGCTAAGTAATTTCTCTTTGGAGTTAGGGATAAACGAGGAGGGAAGTTGAAATCCTTCCTTCAAAATATTTAGATATTTTGCAAGCTAATATTTAAACAAGGAAAAAAAAATGCTGAGGCTCCCAGGGAAGCTGGCAGTGCAGCCATTCAGCAAATTAGGACAGTAAGTGTTACTAGAGGAGATGCAGCTGCAGGAGAAGGGACCAGGCTCTCCAGGAGAAGAGCCATTTTCTCTGCCAAGTCAATGAGAGGCCCATTTCTGGAGTTGTAAACTGTGGTGTACCCTGTCTGGAGCAGGTGAGCACAAGTCCCAGGCCCAGCTGACGGACATTAGGGAGGGGTGTCCTCAGGCAGCTGGTCAAGGAGGGCTACCGGGGGTTTGGGAACCATTTTCTAACCTTCTGGTCCTATGGAACAGCTCTTTTCTCCCTAACCCTGCAGTTTTCAAATAGCTTGGTTTTGGTTTTCCTTCTGAAGGAAAGAGTCCTCCCATAAAAAGGGTCCTGCTACCTCCATCCCCACCTCCGTGCTAATTCCCTAATATTTCCAAGGCTGGGAGGCAGGGCTTGTCAGGGAAAAGCACAAGCAAACCCTCAGAGAAAGTTCTTCTACTTCAAACCCTCAGACCCAAGAGCAGGGGAGGGATTTTTGGCTGAGGAGTCCCCATAGCGGGTGTCCTTCCCTCTGCCCCTGTGCCTGTCACCCTCTTCCTCCTGTACATAGACATGTGGAAGCTGAAGTTTCTGGGAACTTAAAACAGGGGGGTGCAAGCTGCTTGTGACAGAGCTGTCCTTTGGTTTGGGACACTCAGACCACAGTTCTTTCTGACTTGGGATCCAGAAGCAATGAGTTGTTTCCTTAAGCTATCCGTGTTTGTCTTTCCATGGAGAGCAGGGATCACCTCCCCAGGAGGCCTGGATCCCTAGGGTCTGGTCTTGTCAGAAGCCCAAGAGCTTCCGCGCCAAGGCCGGTTTCCGGACAGCATCAAGCCAGTGCATCAAGCAGACACTTCAAACATAGTGTGGTCTCTGCCACTGCTGCAGGAAACCCTCTTTCTAGGAGCTTCTGTTTTCCCTCCCTTTGTTTGACTTTATCTTAACATCTCCCTTCGCCCTCGGGCTTTACCTGTTTCCTGTTATGTAAAAGAGGAATTTCAAGAGGGTCAACACAAATAAGGAAGGATGGATTTGACCCATAGGTTCCAAGCATTTTCTTGACATTTGCTAAAGAAAACAACATAATGGAGGAGAAAGAAAGGAAACAAAACAAGGGAAAAGGCAGAAGCGAGGGAACAGGATACTTAATCAATAAACATAAATGGATGAAACTGAGGGAAAAGCCCCTGAGGCGAGAGTGAAAAGCGGAATCAGTGTTCTGCCTGAGGACACAGACCTGAAATAAAACGGCACAGGTATTGGGCACAGAGTGACGGCAACGGACGAGTGAGCCTGCGGAGACCAACCACAGGAGGCAGCGGCGGCAGCAGCACCCAGAAAACGGTAGGAGGGGCCCATAACTGAATAGAATATGATCCCATTTTTGTTTAAATAAACAAATATAATGAATAAAAGTCACTGCTCACTAGCAAGCCAACAGTGATTACTTCTAAGGAGTTCAGTCCAAGAGAATCCCTTCTTTTACTCACGCACTTTACCATTTGATGTTTCATTTTTCACAGTAAACAGACATTAGTCTCGTAATTACAAATAACGATTTGAGGGGCTCCGGGGTGGCTCAGTCCGTTAAGCGTGAGCCCTGAGATCATGCCCCACATCGGGCTCCCCGCTCAGCAAGGAGCCTGCTTCACCCTTTACACTGCCCCCCACTCATGATCTCTCTGTCTCACTCTCTCTTTGTCTCAAATAAATAAAATTCTTTTCTTTAAAGATTTTATTTATTTATTTGAGAGAGAGAGAGAATTAGAAAGAGAGAGCATGAGAGAGGTCAGGGGAGAAGCAGACTCCCTCCCGGGCAGGGAGCCCAATGTGGGACTTGATCCCTGGACTCCAGGATCATGACCTGAGCCAAAGGCAGTCGCTTAACCAACTGAGCCACCCAGATGCCCTCAAATAAATAAAATTCTTAAAAAGACACAAAGATTTGAGATGAACTATTTGAGGTTTCAATATAAATTGAAAAATAGACTTTCTGAATGCCTCAATAATTAGTAATTATTAGCTATGCATCTTTGGAAAAGGCATTTGTTCCCTCTGTGCCTCAAGATTGTGTAGGACATGTCCAAGTCAAGTATGTAGGAAGCTGGGACTTAACTTCCCTACTGTTGCCCACACAGATGTCTGTGGGGCCAGCAGCTCCCTAAAGGACCAGGGCCCCTTGAAGGAGGGAATTGGGCTGGGGGCCCGTGGGACCTGGGGATACTCGGGGCAGGGTTTTGGGGCTAAGGGTGTTTATTTAAACTTCAGTGTCTACGCAATGTCTTACCATTGAGTAGACTTCAAGAGAAAGCAATCTGCTGAAATGTACCACAACAGGGCAGCTCACAGGTGTGGGGAGTAAGTGAAGATTTTCCAAGTCTTTAATACGATTCATTGGGACATTAATAAACAGGATAATTAATGACAAAATGAAAATCTTATTTATCTTCGTTCAGAATTATGGTTTTGCCAGCAGCAAGAATAAGATGAAGAGAGAGAGTTTAGTTTTTAAATTATCTGGCAAACTTTTCAAATTATTAATTTTCTCTGCCTCTCGACAAAGTGTCTACAGCTAATTCAGGACTCTCAGATGATTTCCTAGTGATATTTTACGCATGCTACCCCGCCAAGTTACTATTTTTCACCAAATCTCTCTCCCTCAACCTATAGTCGATCGGCTGAGCTTGTTTCCATCTCCTTGTAATTTTTGTGTGTGAGGAAATGGCTGTGTTCATCAGTTGAGTCATTGTTCCATGCCATCTGTTTTTAGGATATGACCATTTGGCAAATGCTTGCAGACAACAGATAAAATGCCCTAAAAACTGCAAAGAATCAGTGAGTCCAAATGAGCGATAAATCTGATGCAGCGTACACAAATTTCAAGTAGCTACGGATTTAAACTGAACAAGAAACTGCAGGCACCTAGTCACTGTGCATGTCTGCAGTCTCTCGGGACGCCCTCTGCCAGCGTCCGGGTACCTGCCAGCCTGTCCCGGTCTCCTGCCACCTCTGGGCTCTGTGTGACGATGGCTCGGGTTTCTGGTCCTTTCCAGAGTGTTGTTTTCTCTTTGCACTCTGCGGAGTTCCTGTTCTTTTCTCCACCTGTTTAGACTCCAAAAAACAGTGCAGATGGTTCTTGAAATCCTGACAGAACCCCCTTCTGCACTGGCGAGACTGAGCCTGAGTGCCCACAGGGCCGGCAGGGGTCCCAGAAAAGGAGTGTTTGCTCAGCTCACTTGTTGGACAAGCATTTGGTAGCCCGTCCTGCTCCAGGTGTGGGGTTTGGGAGGGGCCGGGCTTCAGAGATGAGCAGCTACCTCACAATGCAGGTATAGGGAAGACGGCCAGCAGACACGATGAAGGTATAAAGGAGAAAATGCAGCTCCGGCAGTCAGTGCGCTGGGGGCAGCGGGGTGGGGAGGCTCAGGGCTTCCTGAGGGCACTGGGAAGAAATAGCAACCCGAAGTGGTGCTGGGACAGAACTCTGAAGTGACGTTTGTGCGAGGGGGCAGGCAAGCAGAGGAAGGAGGTCCCTGGTGGCAGGTGCATTTAGGAGGTCTGCAGGGGCTGGACTCTGCAGGGCCAGGTGCAGCTTGAGGAGCTCTGACTTACCTGGAGGGCAGTGGGAAGCCACAGAATGGCTGTGAGGCACGTCTCTGCCACTGTAGAGAAGGGGAGAACAGATGAGAGAGAATGGGAGTGGAGGGGAAGTCGTGGGACCCCGCGGCAGGGACCCAGGTGGGAGATGTGAAGGCTGGAGGCAGGGCTACGGGGAGACGTCGAGAGGAAGAGGCAGGAGCAGGGACTCCCACGGGCTGTAGGAGAGGACAGGCTGGAGGGTGGAGCACAGGCTCGTGGAAGCGGCTGGGTGGGTGTGGGAAGACGTGTCAGAACAGTGTGGGCAGTCGAGTGTCATCCTTGCCATCCTCAGAACACTTATACACACTGTGTTTCACTGACAACAGCTTGCCACTGTTGTCGTATATGCCACTGAGAAAGAGAAGTTGCCTTCTCCAAAACCGTGCCCTGCCAGCCGCCGTGAGATGTGTTCCCGCTTCAGAGCCCTTAAGGGGTGTGTGTGTGCGTGGTCTATCTTAGAGTCTGTGAGTTACGGTTATCTCACTTAACCCTTAGAGCTGGGAACTAGTGTTAGCCTTACTGAAGTTAAAACTTTCCCAGAGTCACAGAGAATGGGTAGTAGCTGGATCCTGAGCACGAGGTCTAACTAGGTGGGACACAGAGGTAGAATCAATCACCTGTTAGATACAAATGGCCAACGGACACATGAGAAAGTGCTCCACATCACTCGGCATCAGGGAAATACAACTCCAAACCACAATGAGATCCCACCTCACACCAGTCAGAATGGCTAAAATGAACAAGTCAGGAAATGACAGATGCTGGCGAGGATGCGGAGAAAGGGGAGCCTCCTGCACTGTTGGTGGGAATGCAAGCTGGTGCGGCCACTCTGGAAAACAGCACGGAGGTTCCTCAAAAAGTGGAAAACAGAACTACCCCACGACCGGCAATCGCACTATTGGGTATTTACCGCAAAGATACAAACGTAGTGATCCGAAGGGGCACGTGCACCCCAATGTTCATAGCAGCAATGTCCACAACAGCCAAACTATGGAAAGAGCCTAGATGTCCATCCACAGATGAATAGATAGGGAAGATGTGGTTCATATATACAATGGAATATTACTCAGCCATCAAAAGGGAAATCTTGCCATTTGCAACGACGTGGGTGGAACTAGAGGGTATTATGCTGAGCAAAATAAATCTGTTAGAGAAGGACAATTATCATATGATCTTGCTCAAATGTGGAGTTTACGAAACAAGACAGAGGATCATAGGGGAAGAGGAAAGAATAAAACTAGATGAAACCAGAGAGGGAGACAGACCATGAGAGACTCTTAACTCTAGGGAACAAACTGAGGGTTGCTGGAGGGGAGGGGTGGGGGAGGGGGTAACTGGGGGATGGACGTTGAGGAGGGCATGTGACATTGAGCACTGGGTGTGATATGCAACTGATGAATCACTGAATTCTACCTCTGAAACTGATAATACATTATCTGTTAATTAATTGATTAAATTAAAAAAAAAAGAATCTTCTAGTAGGCTTATGGTGGGTGGGGGCAGCAAGGCTAAAGACGTGGTCTGTGGAGGAACGTGCAGCAGCGGAGTGGTGTGGAGAGAGGGCGGGGGACAGAGGGGCCAGCACTTCTGGGCAGTCAGGAGACCTGAGGGCAAGACAGGCCAGAAGAGAAGTGTGAGGGACAGTGGAAAGAGCTGCACCTAAAGAGGAGTGAGCTACCCCCACAGCACAGGAAGCCGCACACAAGGGCCTCGCACTGGGGTCGATCGAACAAAAGGGACACTTGTGCAGGTCGGAAACGGTGAAAAATCCCAACGATTGCATCCAACACAAAAAGAGCAGCACGGGAAAGAGTCTTCGTGAGCACTGGAGCATCAGGGGGATCTCAGCTCTGTTTACAGCAGCAGGGACACTGTGTCACCTACAGCCCAGCTGCCGAGGGACTGAGCACATCCACAGCGGGGTCACCCCATGGAAACAGGCCGTGAACACATTCAGTGGTATGCAAGAAGACATTTTAATGAGGTGTAAACATTCTTTTCATTTAATGTTAGATGAAAAAATTTAGGATATAAGATTATATATGAGGAACAATTCTAACTATACTCAATACACTTCTATATGCACAAAAGCAAAACTATGAGAAAATGCAGACAAATAACACAAAAATTATCTCTGGGCGATGGAATTACACAATTTTATTTTTTCCTTTATATTCTCTGATATAAATGTATATTACTTTCTAATTAGGAACACCTGGAAATCATGCCCAAAACTTCAAAAGGAAGCAAATGAATTTGGCAACTGGGAAGTCACTAGTGAGTTCTTTCGACTGGTTGGTCAACAAACATTTACTCCACACACGCTGTGTGCCAGGCCCTGTGCTGGGCAGGTGGTCTGCACCTATGAACAGCACAGACAGTGCCCTGTGATGGTGAGGCTTGTGGTTTTCAGGAAGATAGGAGTCAACTCAATTTGGTAAACTCCCAAATCACAGAGTGTGCCCCATCTGATAAGGGTAAAGAGCATCATCAGAGTGAGGGTCAACGGGGGCATCTTTTAGAGAGGGTGTCAAGCCTTCCTCAGGACACACCGTGTGCACTAAGACAGAAGGCTGAAGAGAACTTTCCAGAAATCTACCCGCATACACAGAAAGGGCCCTGAGATACTCTGGGAGGGAGAGTGTTGGGAGACAGTGTGTTCCTTGGCAATGCTGACCCGCTTGCTTCGCACCGGTCTTGTTTTAGGAGACCGCGGCTCAGACGGTTGCGTCAGCGGGACGACATCCAGCCAAGCCTCTGCTTTTCTTCCCACGTTGAAAGGTACATGTACAGATGACCTGTAGCTACTCGAGGTTTGACAGGATCACATGGGTTTCACACATGTTAGGAGCTCTGTACATATTCTGGATAATAATCCCTTGTCAGATCATATCATCTGTGACCAAGATCATTTGACTTCTTCCCTTCCAATTTGGATGTGTCTTATTTCCCTTGACTAACTGTTCTGGAGGGACCTGCCAATACCATGTTGAATAGAAGTGTTGAAAACAAGATTGTCCTGTTCTTAGAGGAAAAGTTCTCTGTCTTTCAACCTCATGACATCCATGGCAGGTTTCATACATTACTTCTATCACGTGGAGGTATAGTCCCTTCTAGTCCTTGCCTACCGAGTATTTTTTATCATGAAACAATGTTGAATCGCGTCAAACACTTTCTGCATCAACTGAGATAATCATCTTTTCCCCCTTCCTTCTGGTGATGAAGATGATGTGGTGTATCATGTCACTTCATTTCCTTATGTTGAACCAACCTTGTATTCTAGGAATAAATCTCACTCGGTCATGGTGTATGATCCTTTTAATATGCTGCTAGTTGGTTTACTGGCATTTTGTTGAGGATTTTTGCATCAATGTGCATAAGGGATATACTGGTATCCAGTCTTTTCTTGTGGAGTCTTTGTCTGGCTTAGGTATCAGGAATGTTGCCCTCAGAATGAGTTAGGAAGTAGTTCCTCTTCTTCAATTTTTTGGAAGTTTGACAAGCATTGGTATTAGTTTTTCTTTAAATATTTGGTAGAATTCACCAATGAAGCCATTGGGTCCAGGGCTTTTTTGTTGGGGGATGTTTGATTACTGATTCAATCTCCTTACTAATTATAAGTCTATTCAGATCTGTTTTCATGACTTAGTGTTGGTAGGTTTTACGGTTCTATAAATCTGTCCATTCCATCTATGCATGCAATTTGTTTGGCATATGATTTTTCGTAGTATTTTCCTGTAATTCTTTTTTTCAAGATTTTACTTATTTGTTTGAAAGAGAGAGAGAGAACACATGCCTGTGCACATACACACGAGTGGGGGAGGGGCAGAGGGACAAGCAGACTCCAAGCTGAGTGCAGATCCTGGGACCCTGAGACCATGACCTGAACCAAACTACCCAGGTTCCCCCATTTCTTATTTTAGTAATTTGAGTCTTTTCTCTTTTTTCCTTATTACATCTACCTCAAGGTTTATTAATTTTTTAAAATCTTTTTGAAAAACCAGTTTTTAGTTTCACTGATTGTCTCTATTTTTTTTTCTACACTTTATTTCATTTATCTCTGCTCTGTGCTTTATGATTTCCTTCCTTCTGCTGGCTTTGAATTCAGTTTGTTCTTTCCCTGGTTCCTTGGGTAGTAAAACTATGTTGTTGATTTGAGACCTTTCTTTTTTTTTTTTTTAATGTATTTATAGCTACAAATTTCCTGCTTAACACCAATTTCCTGCATATCCCATGAGTTTTGGTATGTTGTACATTCATTTTTATTTGTCTCTAAGGATATACTAATTTCCCTTGTGTTTTCTTCTTTAACCATTGGTTGCTTAAGAGTATGTTGTTTAATTTCCAGAATTTTGTGAATTTTCCAGTTTCCCATTCTGTTACTGATTTATAATTTCATCTTGTTGTGGTCTGAGAAGATACTTTGTGTAATATCTATCTCTTTAAATCTATTGATACTTACTTTGTGGCCTAAAATATGATCTGTTATGGAAAATGTCACACGTACATACTTGAAAAGAATGCGTATACTGTTGTTGCTGGGTAGTGTCTGTGTATGTCTGTAAGATCTAGTTGGTTTGTTGTGTTAAATCCTCTGTTTCCTTATTTATCTTCTGCTTGTTCTGTCCATTGTTTTAAGTGAATACTGAAGTCTCCAATTATTACTATAGAATTGTCTATTTCTCCCATCAATTTGATCAGAGTTTGCTTCATATATTTTAGTGGTCTGTCCTTAGTGCACAAATGTTTACAATTTTTTATTTTCTTGATATACTAAAACTTTTTGAATACATAATATCCTTCTTGTCACTTTCTTTTTGTATCTAAAGTATATTTTGTTGGATATTAGAATAGCCACTTCTGCTCTCTTTTGGTTGTGATTTGCATGAGATTTTTTTTTTTAATCCTTTGACTTTCAATCTATTCGGTTCTGAAGTCAGTCTCTTATAAATGGTATATAGTTTGATCATGTGTTTTTATGCATTATGCCAATCTCTATCTTCTGATTGGAGAGTTTATCCATTTATATTTAAAGTAATTACTGATAAGGAGGGACTTCTGGTATGTTGCTATTTGTTTTCCATACGCCTTATAGCTTTATATTATTTATTTCCAGCATTACTATCTTTTTTTGTGCTTAGTTGATTTTTTGTAGTAAAACATTTAAATTATTTTCTTGTTTCTTTTTGCATATATTCTATAGCTATTTTATTTGTGATTATCACTAGGATTGCATTTAATATCCTAAAGTTATAACACTCTAAATTGAGTTTATACTAGATTAACTTCAATAACTTACAAAAACTGTTCCTTTACAGCTGTGTTCCCATCCTTTTTAGTTATTGATGTCATAAAATTACACTCTTACCCATCATGTGCCACCAAACATAAAATAACAAATCTTTTAAATAAATTAGTCTCTTAAATTGTGTATAAAATAAGATTTAGAGTTCCAAAATTCCCGTAATACCAGCTGTGATATTTGCCTTGTATTTACTGTTATTGAGATCTTTATTTCTCTGTATGGTTTTGATTCACTGCATCATAACTAGTAATTTCACTCTGAAGGACTCCCTTGAACATTTCCTGTGGGTCAGGTCTAGTGGTGATGACCTCCGTGAGCCTTCATATATCTGGGAGTGTCTTGATTTCTCCCTCACTTCTAAAGAACAGATTTGCTAGATATGGGATTCTTGATTGACATTTTTTTTCTTTTAGTTCTCAGAACCTATCAGACCACTGCCTCTGGTCTCCGAAGGTTCTGATGAAAAATATGCTAATTCTCTTATTGATGATCCTTGTATATAATGATTATCTTCTTTTTTGATGCTTTTAAGACTCTCTCTGTCTTGTCTTTCTAAAGTATGATTATAATGTGTCTTGGCATGGGTCTCTGTGAGTTCATCTTACTTGAAGTTCACTGAACTTCTCAGATGGAATTTGGGAAGTTCTTTGCCATTATTTCTTCAAATATTCTCTCTACCCCTTCCTCTCTCTCCTCTCCTTCTGGAACTCCTTTAATACATATGTTGATCCACTTAATGTTGTCACACAGGTCCTTTAGGTTCTGCCTGCTTTTCTTTGCTCTTTTTTATTTCTGTTCCTCAGCCTGGATAATTTCCATTGCTTATCTTCAAGTTCACTGATTCTTTCTTCTGCCTGCTTAAATCTTCCTTTGAATCCCTCCAGTAAATTTTGTGTTTTATTTATGAACTTTTTCAGCTTCAGAGTTTCTTTTGGTTTCTTTTTAGGTTTTATATTTCCTTGTTGATCTTTCCATATTGTTCATACCTCATTTTCTTGACTTTCTCCACATCTTCCTTCAGTTCTTTGAGTATCTAAAACCATTGTTTTAAAGTCTTTGTCTTGTATATCTAACATCAGGTCATTTCTCTGGGACAGTGTCTGTTGATGCATTTTCCCCCCTTTGGATGGGTTTTACTTTCCTGTTTCTTTGTATGCCTTGGTTGAAAACTGGATATTTGAATCAGTAACATGGTAACTCTGAAAAAAAAGATTCTCCCCCTTCCTCAGGGCTAACTGATGTTTAAAATTATACTTAGCTAATCCATTTTTTAATTTTTTTTTTATTGTCATAGACTGTCTCTGTGCTGAGGATCAACCTTAGCACATAAACTTAATGTCTTCTTATTTCTTCTCTGAGCCTTTTTCTGGGCATTCTTTTAATTTTTTTTTTTTCATTCTTTACCTTTTTTTCCTTTTTGGGAGTGAGACCACTCCCAAAAGGAAAAAAAGGTAAGGTGGGGGGAATGAGAAGGAGTGGCTAGAGGAAGTACGCTGGTCCTTTAAATTCCCTGGAAGTCACTTCAGCAGGAGGAGGATGGTCTTGCAGCAAAGAGGAGAGGGACAACACCTCTTCATCTGCACATTTGTGATCAGCAGCAGCAATCAGTGATCACAGAGTAGACCTGCTATTTGGAGGTAAGGTCCTTTGTTGCCTACTTTGGCTCCAGAAACACATGTGCCTATGAGACTGTGGGGGCCGGGGGCAGTAGGTACCTGCTACTTTGCTAAGAGTTATATTGACTGAAATTAACCACAATTTTATATCCAAGGCTTCCTCCTGTGTGTTATAGCTTTCAATAGACTCCAGAGTTCCAAAGCGGTTTCTTCATACAGATTTTGCTAGTGCAATTGTCTACGTGGAGAGATAGATTCCTGGTACTTCCTACTCTAACATCTTCCTACCAATGAATGGTATTTAGCATCATAAGACCTGTTCTTTTAAGATGAAAACCTCCTTTTTGATCTCATATAAGTATCTTGGATATGTGCAACCACCAGCATAGTCAATGAGAACATTTTCATCACCCTCAAAAAGAAACCTTGTACCATATTTTTTAAAATTTATTTATTTATTTTTAGAGAGACAGAGCAGGGGTAGGGGTAGAGGGTGAGGGAGAGAGAGAATCTCAAGCAGACTCCCCATTGAGCACAGAGCCTGACACGTGGTTTGATCCCACAACCCTGAGATCATGACCTGAACTGAAATCAAGGGTCAGATGCTTAACCAATTGAGCCACTCAGGAACCTCAGAACCCTTGTACCCTTTAACTATCAACTCACTATCCCTCCATGCACCCAACCCTAAGCAATCACTAATCTACTTTCCATTTCTGTGGAATTACCTAACCTGGACATTTCATATAAGTGGAACCATATAACGTATGGTCTTTGGGGACTGGCTTCATTCTCTTAGCATGATGTTTTCAAGGTTCATCCATGTTGTAGTATTTTCAATACTTTACTCCTTTTATTTTATTTATTTTTTAAAAGGTTTTATTTATTTATTTGAGAGAGAACACAAGTAGAGGGGAGTGGCCGAGGGCGGGGGAGAAGCAGACACGTGCTGAACAGGGAGCTGAAGGCAGACACTTAACCGACTGAGCAATCCAGGTGCCCAGTACTTGATTTAATTCCTTTTAATGGCTGAATAACATTCCATGTTAGGGGTTTATTCGTTTTTCGGTTGCTGAACATTTGGATCGTTTCTACCTTTTGGCTATTATGAATAATACTGCTGTGAATATTCATATACAAGTTTTGCTTTTGGACATGTTTTCATTTCTCTTGTGTATGTATCTAGGAGTGGAATTACTGAATCATGTGGTAACTCTATGTTTAAATATTTGAAAAATGGTCAGACTGTCTTCCACAGTGACTGCAGCATTTTACATTCCTATCAGCAGTGGATGAGGGCTCCAATTTTCCACATCCTCAGCAACATTTCTTATCTGCCTTTTATTCTTGTGGGAGTAAAGTTGTATCACACTGTGGTTGTGACTTGCCTTTTCATGATGACTAATGATGTTGAGAATTTTTTTGCATGTGCCTGTTGGCTTTTTATACATCTTCCTTGGAGAAATATTTACTCAGATCCTTTGCCTATCTTTTAATTGGGCCATTTTTCTTTTTATCGTTTGACTATAAGAGGTTTTCATAGATTCTTGATGCAAGTCTTTATCAGATATATGACTTGCAAATAGTTTCTCCCATCCTGTGGGCTGTCTTTTCACCTTCTTGATATTGTTCTTTGAAACGCAAAAGTTCTTAATAAAAAAAAAAGTTCTTAATTTTGACTAAGCCTAACTTATCCAAGTTACTATTTTATTTTTTGTTCATGGTTTTGGTGTCATATCTACTAACATTGCCAAATATGAGGTGAGGAAGAATCACCTCTGTGTTTTCTTATGTGAATTTTTATAGTCTCAGCTTTATATTGTGGTCTGATCCATTTTGAGTGAATTCTTGTGTATGGTGTGAAGAGTCCAAATTTATTCTTGTGCATATGAGTATAGAGTTGTTCTAGCACTATTTGTTGAAAAGACTGTTCTTTCCCCATCAGATGGTCCTGGCACCTTCACTGAAAATAATTGGCACAGACACATGGGTTTATTTCTGGACTCTCGACTGTATTCCATTGATCTAACCTGCCTTTACACTGGTCCCACATTGTCTGGATCACCATTGCTTTACAGAAAGGTTTGGAATCAGGACACATGATTCCTACTTTGTTCTTCTTTTTAGAACTGTTGTGACAGTTTGCTGTCCCTTGCAGTTCCAAAGAATCTTCATATCTACTTGTCAACTTCTACAAAGAAGTCAGCTGGGATTCTGGTAGGGATTACACTGAATCTGAGATTGGTTTGAGAAGTGCTGCCATCTTAACAATATGAAGTCTTCTGATTTATGAACATGGGTTTTTTTGCATTTATTTAGATATTCTTTAATTTCTTTCAACAATATTTTGTAGTTTTCAAAATGAGGTTTGCACTTCTTTTACTAAATTTATTCCCAAGTATTTTGTTCTTTTTGATGCTTTTGTGAATGGAATACTTCTCTTAATTTCATTTTCAAACTGTTAATTGCAAGTATATAAAAATATAATGGACTTTCTATTAATCTTCTATCTTGCTACCTTGTTGAACTTGTCTGTTAGTTCTAATACTTTTTTTTTAGTCATTTCCTTGGGATTTTCTGTATGCAAGATCATATCATCTGTGAATAGAGACAGATTTATGCTTTCCTCCCCAACGTGGATGTCTTTTATTTCATGTCCAATGAAGTTTGGAGCTTGCCCACACTCTGCTGCAAAAGCAGTCAGTTACTTTGAGGGGACATCAGGAGCCATTGGTTTTATGGCATGTTTATCTCCCAGGCAAAATCTCAGAGCTCTGAAGCTCAGAGTGGGGGGGATGCCAAGCATCCCCATACGTGACACCCCATTCCCTTCCACTGTGTACGGGAGGACACGTAGACCTTCATGGCTTCAAATCACTACACTAATTGAACTAGACCAAGGGGATCAGGCCCCAGGATTCTCAGCAACACCGCACTTGAGATAGAGCCTCCATTCTCGAGTGGGAGCTGAGCAGAAAGGAGCCCCCATCTCTGGGCCATACTCATCTGAGACTTGGTCTCAGTAGTAGGCAGCTGGGGACAGGATGATAAATGCTGAAGTCCTGCCTTTTCCAGGAAGAAAGCTCTCCAGCTGGGAGTAAGTGAGAGAAGGAGTCTGTGTTCTTGGCTGTGGCAGTCTGGAACAGTCTCTGCTTTGCTGAGCTGGGAGGGAGGGGAGAAAGAGTGGGTCCCAGTTCAAGTGCTATGAAACCTATCTGTTCTTGCCACATTTTAGCAGCTTTTCTTGGAAAAATGTTTCTTTATATGGTATATGCCCTTAGGACCATTTCCATAAACTTAAATTGGTTGTTTTAAAAATAATTTTTATCCGTTTTGCTGGGGAGTGGGTCCAGGGACCTCATTATGCTGTCATGCTTGGAAGACCTTCTCTGTGTGACTCATATTTGAGATTCTTCATTTATCATTGAATTTTCAGTCTTGGGCAGAGATAATAGTTTTTGGTTTTTTAAAAAACGTGAATACTCCTAGCAGCCTTATTTGTAATACCCAAAGACTAGAAACAGTCCAAATGCTCACCTATAGGTGAGTGGATAAAAAACTGTGAGGGCAACTCAGCACAAAAAGGAATGGTCTGTCGACTCGCTCAGCCACGACACTGCGTGGGGTGAAAGGCAGGAAAATGCAGACACTGCAGGGAGAGACTCACACAAAACTCAGAAAAATGCAAGCTTGTCCCTAGGGACACAAAGCAGATTGTGGATGCATGTGGATGGGAAAGAGGAAGGGTTGGGTGATTATTGATGGGAACAGGAGACCTTGGGGGGCAATGGATGTAGCTATTATCTTGGTTGTGGAGATAGTCTCCCGGGGTAAAGTGTGTCAGACTTGTCAAATGGAACAGCGCAAATACACAGTTTGCCATATGCCGACTACAATCTCAATAAAGCCCTTAAAAATAACAGGAAGAGTGAAAGCCCAATTGCTGGTTATGTAGTAGCTCTTATAGTTGTTGAGTAGTTAGGTAGCTAGGTAATTTTATACTAATTGAACCAACTGGTTTGCAGTGCTCTGGGCGGCTTCCGTTCCACACCATTTATTAATTTGATAAGTGTCTTTTATTAACTACAGGACAGAGAAATGAAATGGTCAGTTATCAGGCTCAAACTGATGCATTCTTTTTTTTTTTTTAAGATTTTATTTATTTAGTTGACAGACAGAGATCACAAGTAGGCAGAGAGGCAGGCAGAGAGGGGGGAAGCAGGCTCCCCGCTGAACAGAGAGCCCAGTGCGTGGCTTGATCCCAGGACCCTGAGATCATGACCTGAGCCGAAGGCAGAGGCTTAACCCACTGAGCCACCCAGGCGCCCCCTGATGCATTCTTTTTTTTTTTTAAACATTACCTATGCTTATGTATTTTTTAAGACGTATTTTATTTTATTTATTTTTTTGAGAGAGAGAGAATGAGAGGAGAGAGGTCAGCGAGAGAAGCAGACTCCCTGCTGAGCAGGGAGCCTGATGCGGGACTCGATCCCAGGACTCCAGGATCATGACCTGAGCCGAAGGCAGTTGCTTAACCCATTGAGCCACACAGGTGCCCCCCCACCCCGCGCCCCCGCTGATGCATTCTTGACAAAACTCATTGACTTCCATTCTTGCTGGGGTTCCAATAAACTGATCACAAGGAGACACATATTTTCTACTATCACCTTGTGATTAGCTCAGTGCCCTCTGCTTCAACACAGGAGTGATGCTGAAGTCATCCCGAGTCTGAACATGCAAAGCGACCACACTCTGTTCTCGGCATATGGCCCAGAGTTGAACAAAGAGAAGTGCGCAGGAAAGGCACAAGGGGGTCTTTGCTTTAAAATCCAAGCGGGTGAAGGAGGTGGCATGTCGCTTGCAGGGCCTGTTAAGACGGTTTCCTGGTGTGGGAGGAGCTGGTTGGCTTCGCAGGCCCCCTCTGGCCCCTCACATCCCTTTTGTGTTTCCGGAAGTCTGTCTGTCTGTCTGGCCCCTTGTTCAAGCTCGGGCACTTCCTGTGCCCTCTGACTGGCTGGCGCCTCCCCGGGATCACTTCTGCTCCCTCTTTTCCCTCCTTCTTCCCCCATTTCCTGAGTGTGACATATCAGGCAGGCGAGGAGGAGGAGGGGGAAGCCACCCGATGGTGTGGGGTGACCTGCAGGCTGGCTGGGACTTGCATTTTTCAAAGAGAATCCGGGCAGCAGGTGGGGGGCTCTCCCTGCGGGATCCTGTCCTGGATTGAGTTGCATGGAAATGAACTGTTAGTTTAGGCTACTTCGTTGCAGTGATTTTATACTCCAGCTAGTATCTGTCTTTAAAGCAGAAAGTGATTCCAAATCTAATGTAAACTAACCCAGGAAAATGGAGGTTAACCCATTCCTCCAGGTTTTTAATGGCAGGGGTTGGACATGGAGGCACTCCTGACACCCAGACCCACTCCCTGTCCCCCTACCCCCACCCTCCCACCTCCCCGTGAAACCTCCGTGGAACCACTGCTGGAGAACCCAGCGTCCAGGAGGCCAGCCCAGCTGGAATGCAGGGTCCGCCCCTCCTGTGGAGCCCTCCTCTGTGACACACTTCCTGGTGCTTGAGGGTCAACTAAATTTTAATTTCTTGTGAAATCTGGAAACCACTGTGAGCTCCTCGGAGACAGGCGCGGGCTAAAGTATGAACAGTTCTGAAAACCCGCCCGCCTGAAGTCATCCCTCACAGGCACTGCGGGACGGAAAGGACAGTGACGAAACCAGGGAGTCAACTCTGGGGATTTGTAGGGTGCAGGGGACAGGGGCTGTTTGCTTTAGGGAAGAGGGGCTCTTGGGGTTCATAAGTGTCTCTAAATATTTGTAGGCAGATTTTAAAGACTGTGGAGGCCTGCTGTCCTGCACCTCCACAGAGAGCCCCACTTTCGGTAAAAACAATGTTGTTGGTCGAGAGTAGCACCAGCACCAGGCTCCCCTGTAACAAACAGGAGCGGTCACCATGCCACGCTGGACACAAAGTCACATGACCTTCCATGCATTTTCCAGACGGACATCGGGCCGTTTTTGCACATGGAAGTGCAGGAGCCCAGCCTGAGCACAGGCCCTGGGGCAGGAATCTGCTTCCTACAACCTCCTGGGGGCCATCTTGGCCATGTTCCTCGCTGCCTGCTGCCTCCGTTTCCCCATGGCCCCTTCCTCATGGGATGCTTATGAGGGTTAGGCAGGAAGACGGTGCAGCAGGCTTGGGACAGCACAGAGGGACACTGAGAGCTGCCGTTGGTGTCTTTGTTCTGTTGTGGGCACAGAATTAGCCTGAGCCCCAGAAAATACTTTGATTAAGGCAGGACAGAGGAAAAGGCACAGGGCTCCCTGCAGGGTGGGCGGCAAGAAAACGTTCCAGCTCTGGGGCAGCTCCTCTGTGTGGGCCCTGGAGGGGCGCGCTCTGGGCTCTGCCCGGGTTGGTGCTGACTGTAGGGTGTGGGGGCCCCTGTACCTCTTGTGCGTGTGGTTGTTTCCGCTCTCAGTCTGTCCCCCAGTCCTCATGACGCAAGACAGCTTCTCCAGCAGCAGGCGGTTGTCCCTGTCGATGACGGCAAGCCGCTCCTCCTCCAGCTGGGGACAGACACACAGGGAGCCTCTGGAAGCACCAGCCACATCCGGGCCATGACTGCACAGACTTATTTAGAGGGTCACTTCAACCCCACACTTCCTTCGGCTTAAGCACACTGCGGCTTTTAAGGTGCTGGCAAGCATCAGCACCCCGTGTGCCACGGGTGGGCTCCTTTGTCTATGAATCGGAATACATTAGGGCGCGGCCACATCCCCTGCGCTCAGAGTGGGGGTAAGAGCGAGGGTGCCACGGGTCTTTGTGAAATTAGGTCACCCTCCAAAACTCCGAGATGGGGATGCTAATGAGGAAATCACTTCAGGTTTCAAGAGAGCAATTTTAGAAGACGAGATCGGAGCCCAGAGGAAACGGACACCCTCGTGGTTTGGGGCCGAACACTGACGGATCTGCCAGCTCTCTGGCCTGGGCCCAGTCCGTGCCCGTCCGCCCCCTTCGGACCTTGTCACTGGCAGCCACGTGGAGGCCCCACGGCATCCCTGTCAGCACAGCCATGAGAGTCTTATTCTCACTCGGTGGTTTATGCTTCCAGAAATAGTCTGTGGTGGGCAAGAAGTGGTCTTGTTTATTTTTTTTTTTTTTTAAATAAATGGTCCTGTTTAAAGGAAGGGTACTGACTGACCTCCTTAAAGCCACCGCCATCCACTCCCGCCCCTCGCCGCCCTCGCTTCCTGGAGACAAAGGGTCGGCGGGAAGACCAGAGAGGACTCCCGGCGTCCCCGCCGCCCCATAGCTCCATCCCGGCACCATGAGGTTAACTGGCCGCGGATGCGGCTGGTCTCGTTGATGACAGGAACCACGTATCCCTGACTGAGCCTGCATTTTCCACGTCCCTAGTTTCTGAGTTGACATTTCCTCACGAGCTGCACCAGCACCTGAGAGGTAGCAGAGAAATTACCTTCAGCTTCTTGAGTTTCAGGCGGAGGTGGCCAAGGCTCCAGGGGGCGCGGGCGTCCACGAGGGGCTGGGCATCCTGGACCTGCGGTGCAGGGCAACATGTGACCCTGGGCACACGTTAGCTGGTGATTACCATGAACCCAGATTGGGCAGCTCCTGGGCTGTGGCCCTGGGGACAAGTATCGGTGATTGTTTGTGGCACCAAAGATTCCAGGTCAGCCTGGGGCAGATGGTCCTGAATGAGGCTCAGGACTTAAGTCAAAACCCAGTTATTCCGTGGGGGAAACGGGCAGCCCTGGGGGATGAGCCTACACCGTGGTTTTCAAGTAGAGAATTAAGTAGGTACAGAGTAAGAAGTCATCAAACGTAAGTGCCAGCCAACATTTCTGTTCTGTTGCCGGAGGCCTTTTTTTTTTTTTTTTTTAAGATTTCACTCATTTACTTGACAGAGATCACAAGTAGGCAGAGGGGCAGGCAGAGAGAGAGGGAAGCAGGCTCCCCGCTGAGCAGAGAGCCCGACTTGGGGCTCGATCCCAGGACGCTGAGATCATGACCCGAGCTGAAGGCAGAGGCTCAACCCACGGAGCCACCCAGGCGCCCCTGCCAGAGGCCTTTAAGGCAGTGAGTTATGAGGCTGTGTCCACCGCCCCCTGATCTCTGGGCCTCCAGCAGAATGTTCAGGATGAGCCCCTGAAACACTGATGAACTTCCAAGTGACCTCTGCAGCTTCCCGTCAGAAAACGTGCCAGCGAGGGGAGAAAACCTAGCTTCCAGAACATGATGGAGTGAGTGCATCAGGGCTACCTGCATTACCATCTGCAACAAAAAGGGACCCCCCCCCCATATTCCAGACCCTGCTCGACCCCTAGCCAGACCACTAGCTCCCAGACGTATTAGCTGATGACCCGCAAGCGACTGTGTTGGGAAAGGCCAGCAGCCGGGTGACTCTGGAACGATGACGTGAGCATCATTCGCTCCTGGAGTGAAAGCCAGCGGGCCGGGCAGCGGGAGCCAGGACAGCACAGAGGGGCTAGCTGGCAAGAGGCTTGGACAGCACACTCAGGGATGGATGCGTGGCCCCTGACGGGAGGGGCAGACTAAGGAGCAGAAACAAGGCAGGAACACGGCTACATACATGACCTGGGGGCCCTCTGTCACCAGCTGTGGAAGCAGCCAGGACCAGAGGCGGGCTAGCCAGGGCTGTGGGGTGGTGAGCAGAGGTATGCCGGGGATGGTGGGATTAAAAACACACCCGGTACCTTACTTTTTCATGTTACCTTTAAAATCAAATCTCCCGGGCGCCTGGGTGGTTCAGTGGGTTAACGCCTCTGCCTTCAGCTCAGGATCCTGGAGTCCTGGGATCGAGTCCTGCGTCGGGCTCCCTGCTCAGCGGGGAGTCTGCTTCTCCCTCTGATCACCTCCCCAAGCTATCCCTTTCCCTCTCTCATTCTCTCTCTCAAATAAATAAATAAAATCTTGGAAAAAAAACCCTAAAACTGAAATAAATTGAATTAAGGGGCTGAGGATAAAAGCAAGAAACCTCCCCAAAGTGAGCCAGAAGTAGAGAGACGGCCAGGAGGAGAGAAAATGAAAGGACGCTAGAGACTCAGTATTGGGTTAGGGACATTGGACTAGGAGGGTTTCTAGAAAATGGAAGGGGACAGAATTTTCAGAGTCTCTAAAATGAAAGAATCTATCAGAATAAACTCGAAGAGACTCATGGAAGCATGTCATCATAAGATGTCAGAACAACAGTAGTAAAGAGGAGGTCCTTCCTAAAAGTTTCTGGGAAGAAACACCCACACACCCATGCCCATGGTCACACAGAAGTCACAGGAGTCTTTAGAGAAGGTGTTGGCTGAAGCAGAGGGCTGACCATCCGTTAACTCACGCTCACCCTACCACAGTCTTGAGCTGTCACTCCTGTCCAGACAGGACCATGCTTCCTAGGACTCCTGGCACTGAGGTGTGGCTCTCTGATGATTTTTTGCCAAAGCAGCATCAAAGATGTTCCAGTTTTAGGCCAAGGTCTCTACGAAGCAGGTGTGCCTTCTGTGCTCTACCCTGCCCCGCCCCCACACACACCCCTACGCACCACCCCCCCAGCAGGACCCAGGTTGTCACAGAGCCTAATGGGCAGAGGAGCCCCAGGTGAGTGGGTCTGGTCCGGAGCCATCCACACACGGGAATAGGCGCAGGGACTGATAGTGCTGGGGTCTTTATACATTTATAACGTATATATGTATATGTTATAACATGTATAACATATATACATTTTTATACATTTATACATTTTATACATGTATACTTTATACATTTAAGATCTATTTGTTATAGCAGCTCATATTACTCTAACTTATGATGAGGACCAATGCCTTCAGCATCCTAAGGGAAGGCTATTTCCATCCTAGAATCTCATACCAAACTTTCTATCAGGAGTGATAAGAGGAGGGCACCCAGGTTGCTCAGTCGGTTAAGTGTCTGCCTGCCGCTCTGGTCAGGATCCTGGGTTTGGGAGCTGAGTCCCGCATCAGGCTCCTTTCTCAGCAGGGAGCCTCCTGGTCCCTCTGCCCCTGACCCTGCTTGTGCACTCGCTCTCGCTCTTTCTCTCTCTCTGACAAATACATAAATAAAATCTGTAAAAAAAAAAAAAAAAGAGTGATGGGAGAATGAAGGATTTTTAACACGGAGACCAAAAAAAAAAAAAATCCAAAACAAAAGACGCCCCCCCCGCAAAAAAGCTCCCTGCCCCTGTTCTTAGAAAGCCACCCCCCGCATGTACTTCATCACGTGAGGGTGTAAGCCAGGACTTAACCTGGAGAAGCACTTTCTGCAGGGGAAACCAGCAAAGGGAGCCCCCTAGCCAGCAGTTAGGTGGGCCGCACAGCTGGGAGCAGAAGACAGAGGGGGGCAGAAGGGAGGTGGGCAGGGCTGATAGATTATGCGAAGTTTTTGAGTGTTTGAGAATTTATTCATCAGCATTTGATGACTAATGGAATATTTGGGAAAAAATAGCTACAAATATACAGAAAACTCAAGAACATGAAAACAAGGCAATATTAACTCTTACAAGAAATTGTAAGAGAAAGGAGATATAGTTACAACTTGACTCAACAGTAAAAGGTTTTGCATAGTCACCTTAACTATCAATAATCTACATTTCTTATTTAATTGGTTATTGACTGAATAAAAACTGATTCTTTCCATGTTGAGAAGAAATGGCAAATGAGCATTTTATTCTGAGAAATGGAGGTCAAAACCAAGAGAAACTGCTGGAAGGGCTGTGCATGGCTGCCTCAGAATCAGGCTTTGCTGCTTTTTATCAAGCTGTTTTGATACTATTCTTTTTTTTTTTTCAAAATGTATCTATATCACTCTTATAAAAAGTAAAAGGATTGCAGAATTATCAGACAGAGCGGGAGCTAGAATTGCGCAGGCTCCCGAGAAAGCAGGTGGCCTACGGTACAGCCCAGTTCCAGGTGCAGAGCCCCTGACCCCGCTGCCCGGAGAAGCGCCTGGGCCCTCAGGTTCCAGACAGACCCCCCGCAGCCCGCACGTCCCCCTCCTCTGACTCCCTCCCTGCTTCCCCATCTTTGCCGCTGGGAAGGCACTTACAACCCATCCACTTTACTGTCACCTTCTTAAATTTACGGAAACTGTTACCATCTATCATTACCACTTGGCTTCCTTTTTCACTCAAAATTATCGTTTCTAAAAAATATAAACTTTAAACATAAAAATGAGAAAAATAGCCAGTGGATTCCCACGTAGCCTCATGCCCCTCAGCCCCGCCGGCTGCCCTCCCTCATCTGAGAGGATAGCAAAGCAAACCAAGCAAATCCTTTTCACCCTCAAATATTTTAATGTATGTCTCCGCAATACAGGGAACCTTTAAAAGACACAGACCAGCAGTACCGTAAGCACAGCAAGGTGACAACAGTTCTCTCGGTATCCAGGCACTGCCCCTTTCTTCTACTGTCCCTCCCCTCCTCTCTCTTTCTCATTTGCTGGTGTGACTTGGGACCCAAGTAAGAAGGTCCGTAAGTTGCACTTACTTGATATGTCTCTTGCATCTCTCTCTTTGCTTAAAGCTTTATTGATTTATTCTAGAGTGAGAGAGAGCGAGCCAGGGGGAGAGGCAGAGGGCAGAGAACCGCAAGCAGACGCCCCGCTGAGCCTTGAACCTGCTGACAGGGGCTCGATCTCCCGACCCTGAGAACACCACCTGAGCCAAAATCAGGAGTCAGATGTTTAACCGACTGAGCCACCCCGGTGTCCCTGCATCTCTTTGAGTGATAGTTCTCCCTCCATTCCCCTCCAACCCCGCAACGTGTTACAAGGAAGCCAGAGAATGTGCCCTGTGCACATTCTCAGTTGGATTTTGCTGACGGAATGCCCGGCACCACCTGTAAACTGACAGGAATTCAGGTTTGGTTTTTTCCCTGGCAAGACTATCCCTTAGGTGGTGCTGTGATATTTTATCACAAGGTACACATGTCTGCTTGTCTCTGTTTTTGTAAAAAAGAGACATTCTAAGTCCATCATTCATTCTGTTTATTTGCGGGAATACTTCGATGAAGCCAAGCTTCAGTTGGCAGGATACATACTGGGCTCCTCTTAGGACTTGGTTCTTAACCCCTTGCAATGGCGGCCAATATGGTGTTTCTGTTTAATATCATTGGAAAATCAAAGACTCAGACCTATTTGATGGGTTTCAGCCCACTGCCATGGATAGTCAATGTGCCCCACCTGTGGCCCGTGAGAAGGTGCTAATAACCTTGACAGCTTCCTTGCCCTCTGGAGTGACAAAGTGATGTGGGGTTAATACGTATATATCCTATCTCAACTTGGAATCTGCCATTTCTACAGGAAAGCCTGGTTCTTCCAGTGGGGAATGGCATTTAGAGACCAAGTCTGGGTTCCCTGGAGTTTCGTTTGTACCAAGTTTGTTCTTTCAAGGTCTTTGCCATAGACAGAGCTCCCCTGGTCCTTCTAGCTTTGGTTCGGAACCCCATTCCCCTTAGCTAGGCTAAGGGGTCTTACTTCTGCATTTCCCTTCTCCTGAGCTAAAATCTCCAGTTCTCAGTGACACCAACATGACTACTCATTTGCTTTATCCCACCCTAAAGACACACGTAACCCATAAGAGTAATCCTGGCATCTTGTGGACGTCTGCCTCAGCCACAGACTTACGGGTCTGTCTCCACAGGCAAGGGGAACAGAAGCAGAAATAAACTATTGGGACCAAAATGAAAAGATTCTGCACAGTGAAGGAAACCTCCAGCAAAAAGAAAAGGCCACCTACCAAACCGGAGAGGATATCAGCAAATGACAAATACAATAAGGGTTACTATCCAAAATACATAAAGAACTTGTGTAACTCAGTACTGAGAAACAATCCAATTAAAAATGGGCAAACAATCTGAACAGACATTTTCTCAAAGAAGACGTCCAGGTGGGCCAACAGACACGTGAAAATAGGTTCCACGTTCCCCACGTCAGGAAAATGCAAATCAGAACCTGTCAGAATGGCTAGAATCAAAAAAAAAAAAAAAAAAGAAAGAAAGAAAGAACAAGTATTGGAGAGGGTGTGGAGAAGAGGGAAGAACAGAAACCTGATGCCCTGTTGGTGAGAAGGTAAACTGGTGCAAACACTGCAGAGAACAGTAGGGAGGTTCCTCAAAAAAATCAATAAATAAAAATAGAAATACCGTAGGGTCCAGTAGTTTCCCTGCGAGGTATTTCCCCAAAGGAAATGAAGACACTAATTTGAAAAGATACGTGCAGCCCTCTGCTCATTGTGGCGCTCTCTACAACAAGAGGCAGCTACGGAAGCAGCCCGAGTGTCCACTGACATACGACGGGATAACAATGTGGTGCATACGTGTAATGGAATACTACTCAGCCACAAAAAAGAAAGAGATCTTGCCATTTGTGGCGATGCGGATGGACTCAAAGGGCACAATGCTAAGTGAGATATGTCAGAGAAAGATAAATAGCATACAATTTCACTTATATGTGGAGTCCTAAAATCAAAGCAAACAAGCAAAAAACACAATCATAAATACAGAGAACAGGGGTGTCTGGGTAGCTCAGTCGTTAAGCATCTGCCCTCAGCTCAGGTCATGATCCCAGCATCCTGGGATCGAGCCCCGCATCGGGCTCCCTGCTCGGCAGAAAGCCTGCTTCTCCCTCAAGCCTGCTTCTCCCTCTCCCATTTCCCCTGCTTGTTTTCCCTCTCGCTGTGTCTCTCTCTGACAAATACATACATAAAATCTTAAAAAAATAAATAAATACAGAGAACAGACTGGTGATTGCCAGAGGGGAGAGGGGTGGGGGACGATGAAACAGGTAAAGGGCATTAAGGGCCACAAAATTCCACGTATAAAACAAGTAAGTCGGGGAGATGGAAATGACAGCACAGGGAATGATGTCGATAATATTGTCATAACCTTGCACGGTGACAGACGGCGACGACACTTGTGGAGCTGAGCATGGAGCGGTGTAGAGGGTCACGGAACCGCTGTGTTGTGCGCCTGCGACACGCAGAGCACCGGCTGCGGGCTGTGCTTCCACAACGAAAAAGAAAGACCCACACTAAAAAGACAAAGGCAGCTGCCACAGGCCCTTTCAATGTGGTTATGAAACCAATTGCTTCTACATTTTGGTCCATTTTATTTTCAGTATTTTGGAATGCTTCCCAAGTTTAATTTTGTTTAATGCTCTGTGAAATATTTACCTGTCTCCAGAGTCAGATCTGACAAAGAACTCTTTCTAAGAAGTCTAGGCTCCATCCTGTCATCTTTGCCCTTTTCCCTGTTGACAGACCTAGTTTTACTATCACTCCTTTAACTTCTGAAAATAAAGGACACACAGTATGTATGTGCCAATATATTTGTATGTATGTGTATATATATTTCCATCCCCTCTTTTTTAGGCAAATGTAGCATATTTTACACATTTTTCTTCACATTGCATTTTCCTTTTCACAACGCATTCTGGACGTAGTTCTGTAGTGGTATCAAGAGAGGCTTCGTGTCCCTTTTCGCACCTGCATAGCGCGTTGTAGTGTGAAGCACCCTAAGCGCCTCACCCGGCTTGCTTTGGATGATCATTTGGGTTCGCTCCAATTTTGCTATTACAAATACTGCTGCAATTAGTATCTTTTGCAATTTCTTTTCAGATCTTTGCCAGGGTGCCTTTGGAACGGGCACTGCCGGGTTGAAGGCTAAATGCATGTGCAGTTTGACTGTGGACCGCTAGACCCTCCGTGGGGCCATGTCTGCCACGCGCCCACCTGCACAGCAGACGGTGCCGCTCTCCCTAGAGCACGGCCAACAATTCGGGGGATCTTTGTCAACCTGCTAGTTGAGAAATCGTATTATGGTGCACGTTTAATTTGCATTTCTCTGTTACAAGTGAAGTAGACCAACTTTTATATTTTTTTTCCAACTTTTTATAGGTTAAGAGCTATTTGCAACTCTTTTTCTGTGAACTTTCATTTATCCCCCTTGCCCATCTTTATATGGAATGGTTTGCCTTTTTTTTTTCTTTTCAGAAGTTCTCTCTATATAAGGATATTAACCCTTTGTGCTGTAAGTTGCAATTATTTTTCCCAATTTATATTTGTTTTTCCATTGATTCTTCTGGGTTCTTTAGATATTTAATCATTTCATCTACAAATAGAAAGAAAAAAAAACCCAATACCTACTTCACTACATTTTCATGCCTAACAGATTTGTATTGTCCGTTTGCTGATACCTCCAACACAATTCAAAAGGTATACAAGGTAGCAGGCACCCTTGTCCTATTTCTAACTTCACAGGGAGTAAGTACCTTTAGTGTTTCCCTATTAATTAAGTTCTGCCTTAGGACTAAGACATTTATATTTTATTATGTTTGGGAAATATCAGTAGCAATGTCTACTTTATGAAGGTCATTTTAATTTTATTTTCAGCATGAATGGATGTCTAGGCTCTGAGACAGAAGGTCCTGTTGACCTTCCGTCCAGATGCTCGCTGGGCTGGGGACAAGGAGCTCCATCCTAGAGATGCTCTGGACACGGGACGCATTGAGGTCCTATATGTTCCCAAGGATTCTCAGCCAAGCAGTAAGAAACTAAGTAACCCCAAAGAGCTGACTCCCCTTACTCTTAATATGGAAGAAGAATTTGTTTCAAGCCAAGTTTTCGTGCCCACTGGTAAGATCTGGAGTTGGTTCTTGCTGTGGCCTCCAGGCAGCTCTGTGCGGCCGCCATCCCCAATGCCCTGGCCAACCCCAACGCCCGCGCTCCTCTTCTCCCTTCCTTCTTCTGCATGCCCATGTTGCCCCTCCTTCATGGGGGCCTCCACCGTCTGGATCACAGTCTTGTCTTCCCACAATGTGTTCTACTCCACAGGGACGGTGCTGCCCACTCCCTGCGCTCCCCTATCCTGACCTCTCCTCCCCTCTCCTCCCCTCTCCTCTCCTCTCCTCTCCTCTCCTCTCCTCTCCTCTCCTCTCTTCTCCTCCCCTCTCCAGGAAATCCCTGCCAAGACTCCTGACATAGTCCCTGCCTGGAATGGCCCCTCTGGCCCCAGTTGCTCCGTTCCACACCCACAGTTCCCTTCTTTTCAGCTTTCTTAGTTGACTGTATCTGAGACCTTCTCCCTGTCTCCATGTGGTCCCCTCCCAGGTGAGACATATGGCCCTCCCTTTAACACCTGATGCTGGGATCACGGATTCCCCGGCCCAGTGACCTCGGCTGCTGGCCACGTGCTATTGGGATGTCTCAGCAGTCCCTACTCAGACCCAGCAAGCGTGTGCTCCTGAGCTATCTCAGAGGTGTGCGCATCAGGACAAGGTAATTTCAGGCTCCAGCACCGCACCAAGGTCCTGCGCCAAATGCCAGGTTTCCCTAGTCATCAGCTCCCCACTCCATACGATGACTGGGTCAAATCTTCTCTGTCTCGTGTTTCTCAGGCGCAGAGCACGGTTACTCACTCACACTGAGGGTGTCACCCGCCTGCTGGTCCCTGGGACGCACACGTGAACAACAAAATGCTCATGGCTTACATTCTCATCTGCCCTTTGAAGAAGCCGTGCCTGTTGGTCTCGTTCTTACTACCGTAAGGGCTCTTCCAGTTTCTCCCCGCTGAGCACGATGTACTAGGTGCTCCAGGTGTCACGGACATCAGAGCAGCACCATGGGGCCACCCCCTGGCCAGGTGGGGGAAACAAACACGATAAGACGAATACATTACATCAATCACGTGGTGACAAGAGACAGCAGACCGAGGAACCAGAGAGCGATGGGGATGTGCTTCCTAAAAGAGGGCACAGAGAAGATCGCAGGAAGCCCAGAGGTCTGAGGAAGTGAGGATGAGCCCTGGGACGGCCGGGCTCCCAGGGAGGACAGCAGGTACAGGGCCCAGGTATGGGGGACACCAGAACAGCCTTACGGTAAGCGTGACCTCCCTGAGGCCACAGCGTCACCACCACTGAGGCACACAGAATCCCGAGAGGAGCAAAGGCTCACCTGGATCCTTGCAGGAACCTGGGGTCCCCTCCCTGGCGAGATGCCTTCAGAGCGTCACAGAGCGACGCCCCCTTCCCAGCTTACTCCCCTCTTAGAGCATTTCTCAACCTGGAGGGACGCAGACTTGGAGAGACTGCACCGGCCGAGCCTCGTGAAGGGGGATGGGCCCACTGACGTCTCGGAGGCATAAGACCACCATGGCAGGCCATTTCAAAAGCACAAGGTGACCTTCTCAAATGATATCCACATTTGCATCAAATAATGGAAATAGTAGCATATCTCCTAATGGAGATAAAAGGTGGCTTTTAGTTCCCATGGGCAAATGCTGTTTTGACAGGGGAGAGGGCTCCTCGCTTTTCTGTGTCTTAAGATACTTTCAAGTCAATTAGGAAAAATTAAGTACTTTATAAATGTGCCATAATTCAGAGTCCTAAAAGACCGCAATCCATTTAACGGAATTTTCATCGTATGGCAGTATATATGACCAAACTTCTAAGGAAACACCATTCCAACCATTCCATCTCTGAAAATAAAATTAGTTTTTGGTTTCCAGGGAAAGCCCTGGCAATCCGTGGGGGCTGCTTGGGCACCTGCTCGGAGCCATCTGGGCTGACATTCAGCTTTCCTACCTTTCTCCTGTGATCCTGGTAGGCTTTCTCCCAGGTGCACTGCAGGCACTCACTGACACAGGAAAGAGCTGGCCGGGGGGCTCTCCGCATTTCCAACAGCAAAAACAGCGGCTCCCTTCCACCAGCCACCGTGCAATCTGCAGAGGGTTGTGTTTGCTGGGTCAGCTGACCGTTGTCATGGCGTCCAAGCCTAGGAGGAAAGAAAGGGCAAGAAAACATCCTAACACAGGAGAACTGAAGATTCTTCTGCTCTAAAGGGCATTTTCTCCACAGATCTGAGATAGCTTCGTGATGCCGTCTTGATGCGCTCTGCTCAGCTCCCCCTTACTCATGGAAGAGGGCAAAGAGTTTCTTCTCCAGCTGACCTTCCCCTTCCCAGTCTCCCTTCTTTTCCTGCTTTCTTCCTTCTCCAACTGTTCTTTCCCTCTTCTCTCATATTCCCTTCCTCCCCTTCCTGCCTCCAGTCCTCGTCCCTTTTCCCTCCTATCTTTGAAGAACTTGTAATAATTTGGAAAACTCCAAATATTTTTATTTGCAGCTTAGGTGGGAGATCTTCATTTTTTTTCAATTGTCTTGAGGATTAGGTACAGAAAGTTTTAGTCATTTTAAGCCATTCCTCTCTCCGTGGATTTATCTGGCTGGGATGGGTTTTCCGGGAGGCCGATGAAGGGACAGTGGTGCCAGACTGTCTGTCGAGCTGTTCATCTTTGTCGAATTCATAGGCATCATTTCAAGATGACATGATTAGAGGAACTGGCTAATGACAAAATAGCAATATTATTCTTTTCAGGTTGCTGGTCTGACATCTCGCCACACTCACCCCAGAAGTGTGGTATACGGAATTCGTGATTTGGGGCTCACTGTTGAGCTGTTTGTCAGGAAGCAGAACACAACAGAAAAGAGGCATTTTATGAAGAATTTTGTTGTGCATATTAGCATGACTCAGTGGCTGTCAGTCTGAAAGAGAATTAGCTAAGCCTAAATTGAATCAGACTTTGGAAAAATAAGATGTGAATAAAATCAGAATATGACTTTCTCCTGTCTGGTATTAGGTGGCTGAGGTATTGTGGACTGAGCTGGTTCCAGAGCTCTACAGAAGTGGGCAGAAGACTTTGCAGCTGCTAAAATTGTTGATATACTGACAGTTTAAAAGTTGGGTTTTTCAAAATGAGTTTATCTTAGTTCACAATTAGGAAATTATGCATACATAGTAGAAGATAGATGTAAGAATTACTGCCTGAAAAATACAGATGGCACCTTGAGACATGAGGCTTTATTAAGATTTCTTAGCCTATCAGATCTACATGTCATATTTCTCTGAATATATAAAGAAAGAAGTACATGGTAATAATAAATAAATAATTTTCTCTGCCCAGTTACTGTCATTGCTCAGGCCCAATAGTCAATAGATGCTCAAGGAAACCGTACGGTTAATGAAGTCATGGTATTGATGATGACGATTTCCAAGATTTGTTTGTGCAGACTGTGGGGCTGGTTCTGTATGTTTCCCGTCTTTTTCTTGTCCCAAAGTCTGTCTGCCGCACATGCTGACACACTCCTGGCCGTGCTCAACGCCACAGCCGGTCAGCTGAGGAGGGGAGGCATGGCTCTGCCCAGCCTGTTCCTGCTCAGGATAGACCAGGGGCGGGCGGCAAAGTAGAAGCTGGCCGGGATAAATGATATGAAATGTTCTCCGGGTTTTCTCCTGCACTGTCGTGCTCACGGTACTGACGACACACACTGTTATTACCGCACCTTGTGCGGTGAGTCAGCGCACGTCGGAGTCTTGCCGCTGTGCTTCCCCTCATCTATGTTTACTCTTTAAAAAAAGAAAAGGATTTTATTTAATTACTTGACAGAGAGAGCACAAACAGGGGAGCAGCAGGCAGAGGGAGAGGCAGACTCCCAGGGGAACAAGGAGCCCCACATGGGGCTCGATCTGGGACCCTCCGACCACGACCGGAGCCGAAGGCCCCCGCTTCACAGCCTGAGCCATCCAGGCGCCCCCGTTTACGTTTACGCTTAACTGACTAACATTGTATCTAATTAACATCTGCTCTCTGACTTGATATCTGACCTGATGGTGGGGTCCCACAGCAGAGGATCTGGGGAAACTAGACGTACCCCACACGGAACCAGAAAGATTACTCTCAGCGGCACGGTACACCCACCAACCCAGGCTCCTACTTAGTTTGGTTTTTAGCATATTCTTCTTTTTCTAAATGTGTCTTTATTTTAGAGAGAGGGAGAGAGAGTATGCACGTGTGCATGGAGTGGCGGGGACGGGGAAGGAGGACAGGGATAGAGGGAGAGAGAGAATCCGGAAGCAAACACCCCACTGAACGTGGAGCCAGACCCACGACACTGAGGTCGTGACTTGAGCCAAAATCAAGAGCTGGATGGTCAGTGACTGAGGCCCCCAGCCTTGTGGTTTCCTCATATTCTTAGCAAGATGAGATCAGAAAAATCAGCTAGCCAGAAACTCCTTGCACTCTGCCCTGAGGAAATAATCTGAAACATTGACAAGGATTTATGCACAACAAAGAATTACTCATAAAAGTAGAAAATTGGGAAGCCTGGAGTTTAATTAATAGTGTCCATGTCAGTTTCTACTAATGTTCTCTTTTCTGTTCAGAGATTCAATACACAATATCAGTTTCTATTTTGTGAATTTTTAAGTAAAGAAGTTTTTTATCTTGAGCTAGGTTGGAATGCTTACTATTATACAGTTTCTGTTTATACTTTGTACAAAGTAACCCTACTTTGATTTGCTCGTTCTGACAATACCAGTAGGCTCAGCTAGCCTTAATCATTATTGGCTCAATGTTGACTTGAGTACTGGGTTTATTAGGAATACTTTGAAATGGCGACTCCCTGCATATGTGAAGGCTATTAGTGTGGTTGCTATCACATTGTATGTAATACCTGCTACAAAGCATTTGTGAAGTTATCTATGTTAATTAAACTCCTAATATTCTAATTCTTGTATGTGTCTTGTGATATAACCTGAAGTTCGAGCTTTGGTTTTTATGTCCCCCTGCTCTCCCACAAGGGCAGTGTGACCAAAACAAGGCAACGGGCCTCATTCTTATTCCACAGCACAGAGTAGTTTGAAAACCATCTCAAATTACTTCAGATTAATTCAGCGTTTGGGGGGCAAATATTGCTTCACATGAAGGCGTTTCCAGAGCTGTCTGTTGAGTGTCGGTCCCTGGAGAACCCTGAGCAAAGGACTGGGATAAGTGCTTTCAGGAAGGGTGGCCTGGGCTGCTCTCCTCCTAGTGAAAACAACAGAAAATCCCGGACATTGCCTTAGGAATAAAACTTCCCCCCCAAAGCAGCCACCAGGTTACCACAGAGCAGGGAGCGGAGTGGGGCAAGGTTCCTGGAGCCCAAATGCCCATTGCTTAGGCGGCACAAACACCTCAAATAGTGCAATGGGCTCATAGTCCTGGGCTGACCATGTCTCAAGGGGCCGAGGAAAAGTGAGGTCGCTGACCTTCCCAGCAGCCGCACACTCTCCTGGGGTCTCAGGGGCGTGAGCGTCTTGCCAAGTGAATGGCCCACGACTGGACGGAGCCGAAACCTCAGAACAGATTCCCAGGACCAACAGACACTGCAGAGTCATGAGACACAGATCACAGGAAAGCTCCCCTTCCTGTGTTTTAAGGGGGGAAAGACAAAATTGGAAATATCTGCAGGGTACAGAAACCACAAAAAATTATCAGTACAGGAGGACCATTTACAGACTATGCAAAATTTGACCGTATGCTGAGCTGTAAAAAAGTCTCCACAAGTTTCAAAGGGCAACATTCACGCAGGTAGCGTGGGCAGGAGGATGGAGCTAGGAATTAGCCACAGAAGGTAACTAGGAATCCCCTGTATTTGGAAATTAAGCCGGGCAATTCTAAGGTCAGGGGCGGGACAGGGATGTCCCTATGACCTTCCAGAGGAGTTCTCAGAATGAGCAGACACGCCTGCTGGGGGCTGTGGTTACCATTCGGTAATGTTGGGGCCACCTGTCGCCTTACTCACGCAGTGGCAGTCCTGAGAAGGTTCCTGGGGGCTTATGAAGCCTGCTCTGGGGGTGCTCTCAGGGAGTCCACAGAGGACAAGCGACACACAGGAACGACGAGGGTCAAGCCGGGGGAGAGCTGCAGGCCTCGTGTCCGTGGAGGCGGAGGCCACTCTCGTAACAACAGCAAGGCCGGTTGTTAATGGCTGTGGCCGGAACCCTGACAAACCCGAGAAAGCAGAGACGAAACAGCTCCTCGTACAGTTTGTAACGGTCAGGAATGTCCACCCAGCCCGGAGCACATCTCGGAAAAGCTGACTTGTTGTAGGTGGGGAATGAAGTGACTTTTAACTTTTAAAATCGATTTTATCATATTGGTGTGGCTGATTTTTTTAAAAAACAATTTTTACTTATTTATTTATTTGACAGAGAGAGTATGAGTGGGGGCAGAGGGAGGGGGGACCTGTTTCTCCCCTCCCAGCAGAGAGCCTGACGTGGGACTTGACCTCAGGACCCTGGGATCATGACCCAAACGGAGGGCACACGCGTCACCGACTGAGCCACTCGGGTACCCCTGTGCGGTGCATTTTGTAAAGCTCGATTTAGTGTGCACGTTAGGCCTCGCTCACCCATTCACAGCCCACGGCCTCCTCCCTGCGGCCGCTCTGTCACCCATGAACTTGGAGAACTCACAGACGGGTGACGGGTAACGCCGTCCCACCCCCCAAGCCGCTTTCCCCCGAGAGGTGAACAAGCCAGTCTTTGGCCTCGGTGTCAGGCTGGGCCCCCCGTTCTCACGCTCCCTGGGCCTGTGGCATCGCCAGCTCCACGCTGTCCGCATGGTGTCTGGCCATGCGGTGTGCCCGCCGTGAGGGGACCGCAGCGCGGGGAAATACTGAACCCTGGAACTGCTCAGGGCCGTGGAGTGTTCCTGGCGAGAAGACGTGGGAAGGATCTTACGGAGCCTTCTTCGGCCTTCCACCCTCTCCCACATCAGGGAGCAGAGAGCTGACTTGGACTTTCAGTCTGCTTTTGCTCAGAAAGTCAGGCAAAGCGGACGCCACAGGGCCACGGTGCCGAGTCCCCAGGTCCCAGTGTGGGGAAGGGAAGGGCACGGGCCTGCGTAGTCAGACGGGCACAGAGCTGGGGGCCGGCAGGGTGGGGCTCCTGTGCCCCACAGACTCTCCTGCTTGCAAGAGCGCCCTGTCCGCCCAGGCTCTCCAGCCCAGTGTGTTGATTATCTAGCAGCTACTTGTTGTCACTTGCTGTGGGTCCTCAAGTCTGTCATCTGCAGGGCAGGGTCCCTCCCTGGGGGTGAGGGGTCTGGGGAATGGGTGTGACCGAACACAGCAGCCCCAACCGCCTCCCATGGCCCCCCGGGAGGCTGCCACGTCTCCAGGTCCTTGCAGTCTGGGCTCCGCAGAGTCACAAACAGGGTATATGATGCTCAGAGCCTGGGAGACCCTGTCCTGGGAACCCTCCAGATGCCCCAGCACCTCAGGAGCCCTGGGGGGATGGGAGAAGGTCCCTAGGCTCTCTTGCTGCCATTTTATTGTATTTATATGTATTTAATTGGGGGGGTTGTGCCACAGGGACAGAGAGAGAGGGAGAATCCTAAAACAGACCCCTGCTGAGTAAGGCACCGAGCCAAGGACCCAGCGATCCCAGAGATCTAGACCAGAGCCCAAACCACCCACGAGTCACCCAGGCGCCCTCTTTGCTGCCATTTTAATGCAGATGTGACTCTAAAATAATTAAACCATTTTCTGGGTGCCTGGGTGGCTCAGTAGGTTAAGCCTCTGCCTTCGGCTCGGGTCATGGTCCCAGGGTCCGGGATCGAGCCCCACATGGGGCTCTCTGCTCAAAAGGGAGTCTGCTTCCTCCTCTCTCTCTGCCTGCTTGTGATCTCTGTCAAATAAATAAATAAAATCTTCAGAAATAAAATAAAATAAAATAAAATAATTAAACCATTTTCTCCATGTCTCTCCGGCAACACATCTCTCCTTTCGCGAGAAAGGAGAAAATGCAACTGGAAAACAGAGCGCACCCTCTCCTGCAATTCTGAACGAAGATGGCCTTGAGGCAGGGGAGCCTCCCCCGCCCAGCAAGGGACAGCTTGAGCTTCTGGTGGGGCATTGTCCCTGTGGGGCCATGCCTTCCTGGCATGCGTGTTCAGGGGACCAGAAGGAGGCTGTGAACGGGGCCTTCATCTCTCAGTGACAGCGGAGCCTTCCCTTGGGCACAACTCATCATGGATAATGCGACCTCCCCCAGGTGGTTTGGGTGGTGAGCTGTCTGCTGGTGATGGAGTTTTGGAACATAGGTAAGGTTCACTGGGGTGAGGTCCAGAGCCAGCAGCCAAGAAGGAATTCTCAAGATGTCTTTGGTGTGGACAGGCGGTTTATTAGAGTGCAGGGTAGGACCCGTGGGCAGAAGGACTGGGGCTGTGAGGGGCGGCTGACTATGTACAGTGGGGTTGGGGGGGGGGAGGAAAAGGGAGGTTTCAAGAGGATTTCTGGATGTTAAAGGAGACTCATAGGACACCGGAGGCCTTGCCATTCTCAAGCTAAGGTTGTCCTTCCTTCTAGGAAAGCATTACGTGAAGGCCCTTGGGAGCTTCCTGGAGGAATGTCATACACGTCCCACCCAGGGGGGCAGTTGTGGGGTGTCAGCTTCTGCTTTGTCCTCAGCCCGCCTTCTCCTCCCTCATTAAGAACTACTTGCAAGATCTTTAGGGTCACGCTGCCATGACCTGAGCTCTGCTCTGAGCCATGCTCTGAGCTGCCTAACGTATAAGTGTTCTGCTTGCTCTGGATAACAGGACAATCACTGAGTCATTAGAATCTGGAAATCATGGGGCGCCTGGGGGACTCAGTCGTTAAGCATCTGCCTTCGGCTCAGGTCATGGTCTCAGGGTCCTGGGATCAAGCCCCGCATCGGGCTCTCTGCTCAGCGGGGAGCCTGCTTCCCCCTCTCTCTGTCTGTCTTCTGCCTACTGTGATCTCTGTCTGTCAAATAAATAAATAAAATCTTTTAAAAAACAAAAACAAAAACTAGTCTCCCTCCTCGGACCGGCTCCCTCTTCCCTACCGGTTGTCACTTCGTTCAGAGTAAGCTGACAGGGCACTTAAGCTTCTCCCAGGACAAAACTGAGTTTTAAGTGAGAAGAGTGCCCTGCAGCCATCTTATCCCCATCCAGCGATGCTCCTGGGTTGCTGACCGTTTGCAGATAGGAGTGGCTGTGGATAGGAGGACACCCGGATCCAGTGAGCCGTCAGACCCAAGCTTCCAACTCACAAGGAAGGCCCAGACGGTGTGGAGACAGAGCTGGTCCCCAGGTGTTCTGATTCTTGGTCCAGGAATGCTCCCCTCTGCTTTGACCTTTGTGGTTGTGATGTGTTGGTGATGTACCTGGAGTGTTCCACAAGAATTCACCTTCCTTTGCAGACATCATAATAAATGACTGGTTTCAAGGACATAAAAGTCAGAAGTGTTAAAAAACAAAATTCAACTTAATGAATTGGAAGAGCTAATTGGTTTTATTCAGTGACTCACAAATCAGGCAGCTACCGTCCAGCAGATGGACAAGAAATCTGGGGAGCTGTGTGAGACAGAAAGCTGTTACAGGCAGAAACAAGTGGACAAGGAAGTTATTAGCGAAGGAAAAGAAAGGATTGTTTTGGGCAAGGTCACCTTCCTTCAGGGAACGGTAAGCGTCTTCAGGCAGCCTTGCAGGTGGAAACCACATCTAAATCTTGGTTTGCTGGGGCCTGGGTGGGATAGGTAGGCAGTTGGGTGTCCAACTCTTGATTTCGGCTCCGGTCCTGATCTCAGCGTTGTGGGATGGAGGATGGCGTCGGGCCCCACACTCAGTGGGGGTCAGCTGCAGATTCTGTGTCTCCCTCTGCCCCTCCCCATTCTCTCTCTCTCTCTCTCTCTCAAATAAATAAATCTTTAAAAAAAGTCTTGGCTTGCTGTCCGTGGGGTGAGTAACTCCATTTTGGACCTGCTGTTCCGTTTTTAACAATTCCTCCCTCAAACTCAGTCTGATGGCGGATGTGGTCGGAATTTGGGGCACTGGTGCCACCCTGAGCTCCAGCTCAGCGGTCCTCAGCATCCCTGACCTCCCGTGACTTTCACACTCAGGCTCACACGTCTAAGTTGGCCATGTGTTTCATTCTTTTTCTGACCTTCCCACCTCAGGGAGATCGTTTGCCTGGTGGTTATCAGCTGTGAACATGCAATGAAAGCTTTTGAGAGAACACAACATGCCAGGGGGACTGTTATGACGGCACAGGGTCCCTCCCGACGGACGTCTGGAGCGTACCCAGAGTCATGGCTCTCAGGACTCAAACCAATGAATATTTTTAAAAGTCAAAGAAAGACCCCATAGAAGGGGTCGTGTGTTAGAGCCAGCAGCCTGCTCAGTGATTCTAGGTAATGGAGTTTCTACTCCCCCAGAAGCGTCCCTCCAGGTGCATAGGTGACATTGCCTACAACAGACACCTCCTTGTTTGGCTGAAAGGTAACCATGGCCTAGTCACATATCAAGAACTACCTGGAACAGAGAGTCTAAGGGTCTTGGGGTGGGGGTGGGAGGTGGCTATTGCCTTGGCACCGGAGTCTGTAACACTTTCAAGACCCAAGTTCCTGATCATAGCTTTATTTACCTTTACTCCCAACTAGGGAAGTAGGGACCTGCCAAAGGAGTGAAGGCTGAATAGTGAAAGCCTCCCTGAAGGTCCTTTCTCATCGACAATGCAAAGTCAGGCCTTTCGATGGCTGAGGCGTCCCCGTGTGTCTGTGAACACTTAGGTGTACCGTCAGGCAACTAAGAGGCACTGGTGGGGTCTGCCCCAGCCGTGTAGGTATTCACTGGTCCGAGGAGAACAATAATCACCACAGACAGAGATAAATCCTGTCGGGGCGCAGACCACTCCTGCGGAGGTGGGGCTGTTAATGGACGGATTAGGGCTTCTAGCGACAAACCCGGCAATCAGAAAAGTCCTTAGCCATAGCCCGGGAGAGGTGGGGGATGGCATTACCCTTCCAGCCCAGTACCAGGTAAAGGAAAGACAGAATAGAAGGAGGGGTTTCATGCTCAGGTCGGGGGGTGGGGGTCTCCAGCCAGTGTCCGGGGCAGAAGTAGGCCCGGTGGGTGTCGGCGGCCTCTCTCCCCACCAGGTTGGCTTTGAGTCTTCCAGCAACTGTGCGGGACCAGGTGTCAGGTGGGGTCTTCCTCAGCCAGGAGACACATGCCCAAGGCTTGCTTCCTGTAGCACAGCAGCAGCGTCAGGGGGCAGGAGCCAGTGAGAAGACATGATACCGCCCCTTCCGAGGGGATTCAAGGACAGTCTTCCTTTCCAGTAACTCCACATCAGAAGGGTGGAGAAAAGTGGAACGTTAGCTTGTAGATTTGAGCTCCCACCCAGTCCAGTTCAGAGGTTATACAACAGAGGCGCAAAGACTATCCATTTTCTCTCAATAATTTACTCCTAGTTAAATCACAGTTAATTTATTTCTATTAAATTTGTCCTGGTTATTTACATTAGTGCACTAAGAACAGTGACTGATCATAAAGCTCTTTTTAAGACTTTTTAAGGCTTCTGGGGCACCTGGGTGGCTCAGTGGGTTAAGCCTTTGCCTTCGGCTCGGGTCGTGATCTCAGGGTCCTGGGATGGAGCCCCACATCAGGCTCTCTGCTCGGCAGGGAGCCTGCTTCCCCCCTCTCTCTCTGCCTGCCTCTCTGCCTGCTTGTGATCTCTCTCTCTCTCTCTCTGTCAAATAAATAAATAATTTTTTTTTTAAAAAAAGACTTTTTAAGGCTTCTTTGCTGGATCTTTTCATAAGGAACCTCAGACTAAACTCTTACAAACTTCTTGAGGCCAGGAAGCCAAGCCAACAACTTGCCATCAGATTTTGCCTGTAATAACTATAGTTTGGGTAAGTTCCTAACAGTCTAAGTCTTGGTAATACAACCAGTATTTTCCATTGTGTCCTATTACAAGGAGGACAGATACTTACTGAACTTATGCAAATAACTTATGCATGATAGTAACAATACTGTCATGAAAAGAATATTTAACATTTCCCAAACTCTGGAGTAGAGAGAGAAAGCAAATATTTCATCCTTGTTTATAAAGGTGTACTTTATCAAATGGCTGTATGACATAAATAGTTTACGAGAAAAAAATTTTCTTAAATCTGGAAAAACAAAACATTAAGGAACCAGCAGTGTTTCCAATAAAAATTCATAGAAAGTTGTCACCATCCTTCTCAGTTCATTCAGTCCCGTGTGATTAATATCTTGTCTACTTGAAGCCAGTTTTTCCATCAGTTCAGGAAATTCTTACCCAGTTCAGTTTTATGAGCTGAAACTTTTGTCAGAAGCCTGTGCTTGTCAAAGTCCTTTCTGTTAATCTCCTTGAAGATGAGATCGTTTTGCAGGGACAACCTTGCAAAACATCAGAGTAAAACAATAACTCTCTGTAAATGACCAAAGACTCAAAAATGCCCATAATGAAAGATCTGATGAGGATTCATTATAATAGAATTAACAAGAAAATTCTGTTATTTCTGTGCCACACAACATTTGAAGATAGTAACAGAATAATGACTGATAACATTATATCAAGACACGTCACATTTCTAGGAATGTCACACGATTTCTGGAATACTTGTATAGCTACACAAATACCACACAGAGAAGGGTTATTATTACTTATTTGACAATGTTTCCCATGTAATTTAACATATTAAATAAGCCTAGCTAGTTCAACATCTCTATTTTCATAAAAGGAAAGCAATTCTTTTGAGATGTTTCAGGGACCCTTTGGAAAACCCAAAGATAGTTTAAGGTCAAAAAGACTATTTAGAATTTGATTTGGGGAAATTTGTCAAAAATATCAAAAGATTTTTTTTAAATTTAATTTTATTTATTTGACAGAGGAGACGCAACGAGAGAGGGAACACAGGTAGGGGAGAGGGAGAAGCAGAGAGGGGGAAGCAGGCTTCCCATGGAGCAGGAAGCCTGAGCGGGAGTCGATCCAGGACTTCAGGACCATGACCTGAGCTGAAGGCAGAGGCTTAATGACTGAGCCACCCTGGTGCCCCCAAAAATATCAAAAGATTTTAAAACACTTGGTAAAGTAGGATCATAGGTCACTGTGAAATAATATTTAGTTATTCATTTAACCAAAATAACAATTAAAGACTTCACAGACAAATACAGAAAGTTAAACAACGTTTCAAAAAAAACTTAGCTCTTTGGGGGGGGATGGGTGGAGGTTAGGGGGAAAACAAAACAAAACAAAACAAAAAAACTTAGCTCTTCTACATAATAGCTTTAATACTGAATATTTTCCTTGAAATTCATGTGGGTTAGTTTCTATTACATTTGTGAGAATTTAATTTATATAAATATTTAATTTTTTAAGCCAATTAAATAGAGCTCATTTACAAATTAGTTTTGGCAATACCATCCAGAGACAGAAAACACCACACACCCATCACACATGCATACAGATGGGCACGAACACATGGACAGACACAGAGAACTCCTTGTTCTTGTTCTCAAATTACTGTCATGAATCAAAGTTTCAAATGTCCTCTTCCTTTTTGTTTTTCTTCTGATGAGAATTACCTCCCTGAAGTTGATATTTTAAAGACTTGAAGTAGATGGGACTGTGAGTGTTCCCAGTGAAGGCCAGGTAGAACATTGACACCTCAAAGGCATGGGGAAAGAATGCCAGATCCTTCGAGAAGGACTTTTGTGCTCTTAAGGCCAGAATTTTTATAATACCTAATAAGTCCTTTGAGATAAGTAGGGGAGGTTTTGGAATTGGTAAAAAGGGTTGGTGGGCTTTAAATCATTTTGGAGCCACACCTTTGGTCCTGTAAAGCCTAGATTTGTAAAACAAGGACAGTTAGGTTTTGGGCCACCTCCTGCATAATGTCAAGTCTGACACACCCATCCATTTATGTCAGAATGTTTTTCTTTCCTTCCAGGTACATTTAGCTTAGAAGCCTTAAGAAATTCCTACCAGGCTCTAAAAATCAGCTTCCAATTTGGCCAAACTTCTGATCAGACAGTTATTAAATTCTTTCAAATATCTTGTCAGGTTTCAAGTGGGGACAAACAGCAAATATTTCTGGTCATATTAAACAACCCATGGGACTGGGAGGTGTTCTCAAAGAGGATACAAAAGTCACCACCTTCCCAAGACTCCAAGTCACTCCTGAAGGTGACAAAAGGAAGAACTGACAGCTTGCACATCCCAGATGGATAGAAAGCCGGCCAAGTTCTTAAGACACAAAACAGGACAAGCAAGAGGGAGTAGCTCTCCCTGACAGAAGAAGGATCAATAGCCAGTGGACTAGACATTGGTAAGGAAGGGAGAACTCGAAATTTTATTTCCCTCTCTCAACTGAGCACTCCGAACAGACATTGGGGAGAGCCGAGTGTCATGAGAATGTTCCCCATCACCAGATTCTGTTTTTCCAGGGTCCCCTCTGCAGAGACTCCAGTACCAACCAGAATTTGGCAAGGTTTTTCATTAATTTTAATCTTTACTTTCCCTTGGTTGTTTAAGAGAATAACATAGCAGTTTGCCAGACAATCCCAGAGAGGCCTGTCAGTTCTGGGTGGGACCCACACGGGAACATCCTTTGAATGAGGGTATGAAGACATCTGTGTGGGGCTGAAGGGTTTACACAAAACCTTTGAAGACAACCTCTTTTCTTGAGTTCCAGTTGATTGCAAATGTGGTGTCAATCTCTGGGCCAGGAGGGTATAATGGGGAAGTCCTGCTGTTGTTCGAGGCATTTTGTGTCTTTTATTTTTCACTGGCCTCTTGTAATAACACTTTCAATAAAGCTATTTTGGAAACGTAAAGCCTTGTTGGAAACTTCTGAAATAGATATCCCATTCTGTTTGTTTAATATGGGAATCTTTACTGTCAAGTGCACTTTTTAATTGATCTTATCTAATCAGAAAACTTCTCATAATGGCCATTGTAATCCTAGGTTGTTGTTGGTAAGATTTTGCTTTTTTGTAGATATTTATAGCTTCCAGGACCACAGTTTTTAGATATAAAATAAGTCTGCCAGAAAGCACACTTACCTCTTTTAGAGTTGAAAGATCTTATTTCTTTTAGCTAAGCCCTTGGGCCTCTTGCAGCCAGCAAACACATAAAAGGGATGTGCCACTGGGTTGGGTAGTATTTTAGTGTACCTTGCTTCATGGACATTTCTTGAGGTTGGCAAGTGACCTAGTGTCAATCTAGCCCATTCCATGACCAGCTTAACCTAACATGGGAGTCTTTCAGTTGGCGCACATTTTTTTTTTGTCTTTTGGTCTCCAAGATCCCTGTTAGCAATAGCCTCTAGCTACAAAAACAAGAAAAGCAAATATGTACACCTTAATGTAGGGTCCTTAACTAAGAGATGCTACCGTGTCCTGGCCACGGGAAGGCCCTCCGTTCGTTCCTGTGGAGGCTTGAGCGGCGAAGGTCTGAACCAGCAAAGCTCAACCAACAGGGCTTGTGGATGGGAAAACCGCACATAAACGGGGAGCCACAACGCGCCACTATCCGTTCTCAGGTGCATCTTGGAAAAGAATCAAGAGCTGGGAGTTTCCACCAACTGGGAACTGTGGGCTGAAAAACCCATGAGGTCAGGAGTTCTCCGCAAAGACGGCGGAGCTGAGAACTGAGGAGGGCTGACCCGCAGCCCTTGGAAATGGCAGGAGAGCCAGAAAACCCAAAAGGAGTTCGGGTTCCGTCCACGTGTCCCGCCCGTCGCGCCGTCAGAAGTTCTCGGCAGATCCCACCTCCGCCGAAAATCTGTTCAACAACAAAACCCGCCTGGAAAAAATGTGAAGCTCTAATGGGCTCTTTGACTGCTGAATCGGGCAGGGGCCCATCTGGCAAATGGAAAGGGTTTCCAAGACGCTGCGCAAAGTGGGAAGCTGTTCCCGGCAGGAGGACAGGACAAAGGAAGCTTCCAAGAAGGAAGTGACTGAGGCAAATCATCTTCCTATGCGGAAAGATGGGCCTCTCGGGCCTCGCGAGCACCGACAGAAGCTCCAGGCGCGAAGACGCGAGGTCACGGGCCTGGGAGAGATTCGGGCTCGGGCTCGGGCTCGGGCTCGGGCTCACGTTCGCGTTCGGCTAGGCTCGAAGTCCGCCGGGCACGCGGCGCCGTCTTGGACCCGCCGGACCTTTGCTTCGGCGGAACATCGACCGGGCGGGTATTGAGACGAACGGTTGTTCGCCTCCAGGTGACGAGACGCGGGCGCAGGGTCCAGGGAAAGCGAGGAAAGGGGCCGAGCTGGTCGGGGCGACCGGGGCCTCCGGGCCTTTGTCCTGAACTGCGGCTGCCGCGAGCCGCGTCCTCCGCTGCGCGAGTTTCCCGACGACAGTGACCACCGGACACTTTCCGGGCGGCTCCGGGCCGACGGGCCTTCCGGAGACGAACCCCGACTTCCGAGTGGACTTGGTCCCTGCTGAACCCGAGGGCTCCGGCTCCCATCCCGCCCAGAGCCCCGCAGGTTCCTGACCCGCGCCCGTGCCACTCGGCTACCCCGGCTCCTCTGCGGGAAAACGCGGATTTACGCCAAAGCTCGCGAAGACGAAGTCAGACCTCAGCACGGGCCCCCACAGGGAGACCTCGCTCCCTTCCTCTCCGGAGTCGTAGTTTCTTTTTTTTCCATCTTTGCCACCTAACCCGAACCCGAACCCTAACCCTAACAACCCGAACCCTAACCCTAACTGTAACCCTAACCCTAACCCGTCCCAACATGACCAACCTGTATCAGCTTCAGCCCCCACTGGACCTGGAAAAGGCTTCCGACTCCCCGGATTGTTATTGCCTCGCAGTGGGTGACATGTCCTCACACACGCGTGTGCAACGAGCTCTTGATTCTTTCCCGGTTCTCTCTGCCGCTGCGTCCCCGAGGGAGGTTCAGGAGCCAGAACGTAAGGCCCAGAGGACGGCAGCCCGCGAGCCTCCCGCACGCAGCCCCAGAAGCTCCTCTCGACTACCAGATGTTGGCACGTTGGTGTGGTGCTTCGTTTTCTTGAAGAAAATGGCCTGGAACTCACAGATATTATGAAAACTGGAGTTCCAAGTAGTCCATGGAGGTATCTTGAATATTAATGTTAATAACTTGCTAACGTATATGATTTTGCTCATGAGCACGGAATAATAATTTGCTATAGGATCTAACTTTAAAAAATACCAATGAACTGGACAATGAATCAGCACAATTCTTCCCCCTGGGTGAAACACACAGCTAGGAGTGTATGGTCAGAGCAACAGGTTTTTCTTTTCTTCACCTTGTGAGCATAGCGATTCCGCAGGTAGTGAAGCCAGAGGTTTGACTCCCACCACAACGCATTCTGCTAGCCAGAGGTGAGATGGCACACACGAAGGTAAAAGACAAAGAGTGTGGTTGGTGGGAATACGCTGCAACATGCTGCGTGATACTTACCCAACAAACTGAAAACACAAATTCAGAGGGTGCACACACCCCGCGTTTCTTGTTGCATCATCCACAATAACCGAGTTATGGGAGCAGCTCAGATGTGCGCTGACGGATGGATGGGTAAGAAGGTGTGGTAGGTACACACAATGGAATATTACTCAGCCGTGAAAAGAATGATATCTTGCCACTTGCCATGACACAGATGGAGCTAGAGAGCATTGTGCTAAGTGAAACAAGTCAGAGAAAGACAAATGCCATATGATCTCACTTGTATGCACAATTTTAAAAAAAAAGGGAGGAAAAAGAGACAAACCAAAAAACAGATTCAACTACAGAGAACACACTGATGGTCTCCAGAGGGGAGGTGGGTGGGCAGGATGGGGGAAACGGGATGGGGATGAGGGAGGGCACTTGTCCTAATGAGCACTGAGTGATGTACGCAAGTGTCGAACCACTGTATGTACCCCCAAAAAATCACTCTATGTAGGTTAACCATATTGGAATTTAAAAGAAAGAAATATCACCAAAAAAAAAAAAAAGGAAAGAAAAGAAAAGAAAAGAAAGAAAGAAGAAAGAGTGGTGGTCAATGAGAACATGCTGTGTCCCCCAGAACATCCAAGAGCAGAGTGGTGGACTTGCACACGCAGTCGGAGGTCTCCTGCAAGCTCGACACACGCAGGCAATCAAGATGAAACTGTACCAGATACCTTCAGTGTGTACTTGTAGGTTAGCCCTACCTTTCTGAGACTGACCGTCAGCTAGAAAACCATTCCATCCCCAGGGCCCACATTCAGTAATGACAGAAGCAAATGGGGGACCACGTGTCAGGTCTTTTCAGCGCAAGCTGATACTAACAAACAAGAGGACAAGGGAACGCTGGTTGGGGTCACAACAAAATGATGCTCCGAAAAGAGTCAGCAATAGAATAGGTACGGTTTGGGCGCCTGAGTGGCCCAGTTGGTCAGGCATCTGCCTTCGGCTCGGATCACGATCTCAGGGTCCTGGGATCGAGTCCCACATTGGGCTCCCTGCTCAGCGGGGAGTCTGCTTCTCCCTCTGATCCTCCCACACCGTGTTCTGTCTCTCTCTCTTGCAAAAATAAATAAATATTTTTTTAAAGAATAGACGTGGTTTTAGAGACACCTGCCACAGAGTGCCCCACAGCAGAGTGTGACCCAAGACAGTAATTCACCCTCTATGCTCAGCATCGTCCAAGCTCTCAGAAGAGTCGTAGACCTAATTTTCATTTCCATGTTTTAAGAAGGATCCTCGAAATACTATGTAAGGGGGTGTTTTAAGAGGTTGAATGTCCCCAAGTTTTGGGCACTGTGGACTAGAGAGACCATCTCAAGCAGTGGAGGGGTATCATCCTCCTGAAGGGCTGCCGGAGCAGCTCTGAGAGGCAGGCTGAGATTGTGCATGAACAAGCTTCTTGCACCTGCAGTCCGCTCTGCCTGCCGTCCTTTCCCCTCACCCGCTGAGGCAGGTTTCCAGCCTGCAGACACCAAAGAGGTCTTCTTCAAAGACCTTGAATGAATAATCTTTGGGTTCCAGCTTCTGGTGTGAGTCTGGGGCTGCTCAGTACAATCTTCCTCACTCTGGCTTGGGTTGGGGTAGCTCAGAGGGTGGGAAGGAGAGGGAATTGCTAGCCTACTGCCAGGCGCCTCACTCATCTTCCCTGAATGAACCACAGCCACAACCCCATCTGTGGGCACAGAATCCCCAGCTTGCCTTCCCATTCAGAGAAGTCTCTGGAGCCCCCACAGCATCTCATCAGAACAAGCCACTGATTCTTAATATATGCAAGCATCCAAGTATCTCCAGACCTTCGGAAGAAAATCAGCAACATAGAACCAGAGATGGAGTTCCACAAAAACAGCTCATCTTAGAGAAAACAGCCATGTACAAAACAACAGAAAATTAAATATCATCTCGGAAAGAGTCGAGGAAATATTGCATGTCCATAATCTAAGAACAGGATGGTACTTATGAACAGGTAGAGAACAGGAAAGAAGTGTAAAATATGAGTGCTAAACTTAATGTCATGGAGAAGCTCAAGTCTAAGATCAAAGGAGTCTTCCAGAATATGTATCGCAAAACAGAAAGATGAGAAATAAGCAAGAGAGACGGTCAGAAGCACGCCTCTGAGGAGTACAGTCTGAGCACTCAGGGCTCCAGGAAAAACAAAGAAGGGTGACTAATCATTAAGACATACCAGGAAAATTTCCCAGAGCAGAAAGAAGATGTGAGTCATGAGGCTGCCCCCACTCCAGGCTGAAGAAGTCAGGCTGTGACCAGCCACATGCAGGCCCCGCCAGTGGGAGTCCAGGGACACTTGGAAGAGGAACCCGTTGGAAAGCCCGGTCCGGAAGAGACGAGATCACATGTGAGGGTCCGGAACCACACTGGCTTCAGACCCACAGCTGGGAGACAAGCGGGCTGCCATGCAGTAAAATGGCAAGCTGCCCCTCTCCTCCGAGAACAAAAACAAAGAAAAGGAGAAAGAGAAACACATTTCAGCTCCACCAAAGCCAAACAGAGCCCTCAGTCGAAACCACGCCAGATGGGAGCAGGGAGACCCCGGCAGGCTGTGGGTCACAGCACGTTACAGTCAGTGCCACATCCTGAGGGAAAGGGTGCAGGTCCGGCCTCACTGGGCACAGAAAAGAAGCAGGGTTCAAGCCACCAGGAATGGCGTCCTTGGAGGGAGGGGGAAGGGGACACTGTGAGTGTCCCCATGCCTGCCTGCTCACTGAGCTTGGGTCCATCCTCACATCCAACCTGGTCTCCAGACTGAATTTCCTATAAAAAGCTGACCCAGGGAGGATGCACTATGCTTGAAGATGAGTCATAATCAGAAAGAAACCAGCACAGATTCACAGAAAAATAGAGTAAGAAAAAATACATAAAATAAAAGGAAAGGAGAAAGTAAGACCGATAGCAGCACAGGAGTGTGGCCATAAAGGGAGTGAAAACAGACCAAAGACATATGCTGGGACAGAAACTCTGCCCTTCCAACCTCAGAGAGACACACAGAGCAAACCAGATATTTTTAAAGGAAAATCAAGATGACTAGACTGTAGTGTGAAATACATTCCCAAAACGAAGTCTAACGTGCACTTTCTGACACTCAGTAATGCCCTGAAATGAACTCAACTCGGGTATTAAAATAAATAGGCTGTCAGGCTGAATCACAGGGCAAAACCCGGCATTCCGTGTGTGCAGGAATAGGTCAGAATGAGAGAGATTCAGCAAGTGCAGGAACAGGGCTGGCACAGAGGGAACAGAGAGTCTGCGGGAACGGGGCTGACGCACAGGGCCGTAGAGGGTGTGCAATGAAAAGATGGGCACAGCCACACCAGATCCTGAAGAAGAGTTACCATGTAGAATTTTTTTTATTAACATATAATGTATTATTTGTTTCAGGGGCTCAGGTCTGTGAATCATCAGTCTTATCACAATTCACAGCACTCACCATAGCACATACCCTCCCCAATGTCCATCACCCAGCCACCCTGTCCCTACCCCCCACCTCCAGCAACCCTCAGTGTGTTCCCTAGAGTTAAGAGTCTCTTGTGGTTTGTCTCAATCCCTGGTCCCATCCTGTTTCATTTTTTCCCTCCCTTCCCCCTACGACACCCCTCCCTGCCACTCAAATTTCTCATATCAGAGAGATCATATGATAATTGTCTTTCTCTGATTGACTCATTTCACTCAGCATAATACGCTCTAGTTCCATCCACATCATTGCAAATGGCAAGATTTCTTTTGATGGCTGCATAATATTCCATTACACACACGCGCGCACACACACACACACACACACACCACATCTTCTTTATCCATTCATCTGTTGATGGACATCTAGGTTATTTCCATAGTTTGACTATCCTGGACATTGCTGCTATGAACATTGGGGTGCACATGTCCCTTTGGATCACTACATTTGTATCATTGGGGTAAACACCCAGTAGTGTGATTGCTGGGTCATACGATAGCTCTATGTTCCACTTTTTGAAGACTCCTCCATGCCGTTTTCCAAAGTGGCTACACCAGCTTGCATTCCCACCAACAGTGTAGGAGGGCTCCCTTTTCTACCACATCCTCACCAGCATCTGTCATTTCCTGACTTGTTAATTTTAGCCATTCTGACTGGTGTGAAGTGGGATCTCATTGTGGTTTTGATTTGTGTTTCTCTGAAGCCGAGTGATGTGGAGCACTTTTTCACGGGTCTGTTGGCCATCTGGATATCTTCTTTGCAGAAATGTCTGTTCATGTCTTCTGCCCATTTCTTGATTGGATTATTTGCTCTTTGGGTGTTGAGTTTGATAAATTCCTTATAGATTTTAGATACTAGCCCTTTATCTGATATGTCGTTTACAAATATCTTTTCTCATTCTGTTGGTTGCCTTTTCGTTTTGTTAACTGTTTCCTTTGCTGTGCAAAAGCTTTTGATCTTGATGAAGTCCCAATAGGTCATTTTTACCCTTACTTCCCTTGCCTTTGGCAATGTTTCTAGGAAGAAGTTGCTGTGGCTGAAGTCGAAGAGGTTGCTGCCTGTGTTCTCCTCAAGGATTTGGATGGATTCCTGTCTCACGTTGAGGTCTTTCATCCATTTTGAGTCTATTTTTGTGTGTGATGTAAGGAAATGATCCAGCTTCATTCTTCCACTTGTGGAAGATTTTCCCAACTTCCAATTTTCCCAACACCATTTGTTAAAGAATGTTTTGGGTTTTTTTTAAACATTGGACATTCTTTCCTGCTTTGTCAAATACTAGTTGACCACAGAGTTGAGGGTCCATTTCTGGGCTCTCTATTCTGTTCCATTGATCTATGTGTCTGTTTTTGTGCTAGTACCATACTGTCTTGAGGATTATAACTTTGTAATAGAGCTTGAAGTCTAGAATTATGCTGTCAGGTTTGGTTTTCTTTTTCAACATTCCTCTGGCTATTGGGGGTCTTTTCTGGTTCCATATAAATTTTAGGGTTATTGGTTCCATTTTTTTTAAAAAGTTAATGGTATTTTGATAGGGATTGCATGAAATGTGTAGATTGCTTTAGGTAACATAGATATTTTCACAACATTTGTTCTTCCAATCCATGAGCATGGAATGTTTTTCCATTTCTTTGGGTCCTCCTCAATTTCTTTCACGAGTACTTTATAGTTTTCTGAGTACAGATTCTTGGTCTCTTTGGTTAGGTTTATTCCTAGATATCTTATGGTTCTGGGTGCAATTGTAAATGGGATTGCCTCCTTAATTTCTCTTTCTTCTGTCTTGTTGTTGGTGTATAGAAATATAACTGATTTCTGTGCATTGATTTTCCATCCTGACACTTTACTAAATTCCTGTATGGGTTGTAGCAGTTTTGGAGTGGAATCTTTTGGGTTTTCTATATAAAGTATTATATCATCTGCAAAGAGGGAGAGTTTGACTTTTTCTTCGCTGGTTCAGATGCCTTTTATTTCTTTCTGTTGTCTGATTGCTGAGGCTAGGACTTCTAGTGCTATGTTGAGTAGCAGTGGTGAGAGTGGACATCCCTGTCATGTTCTTGACCTTAGGGGAAAGATCTCAGTTTTTCTCCATTGAGAATGATATTCGCTGTGGGTTTTTCATAGATGGCTTTGATGATATTGAGGTATATACTTTCTATCCCTGCATTTTGAAGAGTTTTGATCAAGAAAGGATGCTGTACTTTGTCAGGTGCTTTTTCAGCATCTATTGAGAGTATTATATGGTTCTTGTCCTTTCCTTTATTAATGTATTATATCACATTGATTTGTGGATGTTGAAGCAACCTTGCAGCCCAGAAATAAATCCCACTTGGTCGTGGTGAATAATCCCTTTAATGTACTGTTGGATCCTATTGGCTGGTATTTTGGTAAGAATTTTTGCATCTGTGTTCATCAAGGATATTGGTCTCTAATTCTCCTTTCTGATGGGGTCTTTATCTGGTTTTGGGATCAAGATAATGCTGGCCTCATCAAATGAGTTTGGAAGTTTTCCTTCCATTTCCATTTTTTGGAACAGTTTCAGGAGAATAGTTGTTAATTCTTCTTTAAATGTTTGGTAGAATTCCCCTGAAAAGCCATCTGACCCTGGGCTCTTGTTTGTTGGGAAATTTTTGGTGACTGCTTCAATCTCCTTACTGGTTATGGGTCTGTTCAGGTTTTCTATTTCTTCCTGGTTCAGTTGTGGTGGTTTATATGTCTCTAGGAATGCATCCATTTCTTCCAGATTGTCAAATTTGCTGGCATATAGTTGCTCATAATATGTTCTTATAATTGTTTGTATTTCTTTGATGTTGGTTATGATCCCTCCTCTTTCATTCATGATCTTATTTATTTGGGTCCTTTCTCTTTTTGTTTTGATAAGTCTGGCCAGGGGTTTATCAATCCTATTAGTTCTTTCAAAGAACCAACTCCTAGTTTCATTGATCTGTTCCACTGTTATTTTGGTTTCTAGTTCATTGATTTCTGATCTGATCTTTATTATTTATCTTCTCCTCCTGGGTTTACACTTTCTTTGCTGTTCTTTCTCCGGCTCCCTTAGGTGTAGGGCTGTGTATTTGAGATCTTTCTTGTTTCTTGAGAAAGTCTTGTATTACTATACACTCTCCTCTCAGGACCACTGTTGCTGTATCCCAAAGATTTTTAACAGTTGTGTTTTCATTATCATTTGTTTCCATGAAATTTTAAAATTCTTTAATTTCCTGGTTGACCCATTCACTCTTTATTAGGATGCTCTTTAGCCTCCATGTATTTTAGTTCTTTCCAACTTTCTTCTTGTGGTTGAACTCTGGTTTCAAAGCATTGTGATCTGCAAATATGCAGGAAATGATCCCAATCTTTTGGTACCAGATGAGGCCTGATTTATGACCCAGGATGTGATCTATTCTGGAGAATGTTCCATGTGCACTAGAGAAGAATATGTATTCTGTTGCTTTCAGATGGAATGTTCTGAATATATCTGTCATGTCTATCTGGTCCAGTAGGTCACTTAAGGCCTTTATTTCCTTGTTGATCTTTTGCTTAGATGATCTGTCCATTTCAGTGTGTGTGTGTGTGTGTGTGTGTGTGTGTGATAAATTCCCCTACTATTATTGTATTATTGCTGATGTGTTTCTTTGATTTTGTTATTAATTGATTTATATAATTGGCTGCTTCCATGTTGGGGCATAGATATTTAAAATTGTTAGATCTTCTCATTGGACAAAGTTTTAATTATGGTAAAGTGTCCTTCCTCATCTCTTATTATAGTCTTTGGCTTAAGATCTAATTTATCAGATGTAAGGATTGCCAACACCACTTTCTTTTGATGTCCATTAGCATAATAAATTGTTTTCCACCTCCTCACTTTGAATTTGGTGGTGTCTTTGGGTCTAAAATGAGTTTCTTGTAGACAGTGTATCAATGGTTCTTGTTTTTTATCCATTCTGATACCCTGTGTCTTTTGATTGGGGCATTTAGCCCATTACATTCAGGGTAACTATTGAAAGATATGAATTTAGTGCCATTGTATTGCCTGTCAGGCGACTATTACTGTATATAGTGTCTCTTCCTTTCTGGTTTATTATTTTTAGGCTTTCTCTTTGCTTAGAGGACCCCTTTCAATATTTTCTGTAGGGTTGGTTTAGGGTTTGCAAATTCTTTCAGTTTTTGTTTGTCCTGGAAGCTTTTTATCTCTCCTTGTATTTTCAATGACAGCCTAGCTGGATATAGTATTCCTGGCTGCATATTTTTCTTGTTTAGTGCTCTGAATATATCACGGCAGTCCCTTCTGGCCTGCCAGGTCTCTATGGCTAGGTCTGCTGCCAATCTAATATTTCTACCATTATATATTACAAACCTCTGGTCCCAAGCTGCTTTCAGGGTTTTCTCTTTGTCACTGAGACTTGTAAATTTTACTATTAGATGATGGAGTGTTGACTTAGTTTTATTGATTTTGAAGGGGGTTATCTGTGTCTCCAGGATTTTGATGCTTGTTCTCTTCCCCAAATTAGGGAAGTTCTCTGCTATAATTTGCTCCAATATACCTTCTGCCCCCTCCCCCTTTCTTCTTCTTCTGGGATCCCAATTATTCTAATATTGTTTCGTCTTATGGTATCACTTATCTCTCTAATTCTCCCCTCTTGGCCCAGTAGTTGTTTGTCTGTCTTTTGCTCAGCTTCTTTATTCTCCATCATTTGGTCTTCTAGATCACCAATTCTCTCATCTGCCTCATTTTTCCTAGCAGTAAAACCTTCTATTTTTGATTGCACCTCATTAATAGCTTTTTTAAAATTTCAACCTAGTTAGATTTTAGTCCTTTTATTTCTCCAAAAAGGGATTTTATTTGTCCAGAAAGGGATTCTCTAGTATCCTCTATGCTTTTTAGAAGCCCCCCTAACATCTTGATAATCATCATTCTGAAGTTTGGTTCTGACATCTTACTAATGTCCGTATTGATTAGGTCCCTAGCTGTTGGTACTGGCTCCTGGTTTTTTGTTTGTTTGTTTGTTTGTTTGTTTTGTTTTGTTTTTAGGTGAGTTTTTCCACCTTGTAATTTTATCCAGATAAGAATAGATGGATGAGAGAACAAAATACTAATGGATACCAATGACCCCAGAAAAATATACACTAACCAAATCAGAAGAGACCTGAAAGTGGGGGGAGAAGAGAGGAGAAAGCCAAAACACACACATACATACACACACACACAATTAGTTGATGAACAGAACAGAGAACAGAGTGGCACACTTGATTTTCATTGAATTTTGGTCTGTTAGAAGAAACTGCCTCCCAAAATTTTAAAGAAAGAAAAACTCACTATATAAAAATAAGATTAAACACGATGAAGGGATGGAATTTGACTGTAAAGATTAAAATTAAAAAAGATTCTTAAAAAAGGAATTGATAAGATAAGAAGTTGTTTTAAAAAAGAAAAAAAAAAGGAGAGAATGTGATCAGGCTGGAAACTAGAACAAAGCCATACACTAGATTTAGGGTATATTTTGATCCATTAGAAGGATCTGTGTCTCAAAATTTTAAAGAAATAAAAACTTATATGTATACAAAAAGTAAGGTTAAATACAACAAGGAGTTAGAATATGACTATAACAATGAAAATTTAAAAAGACTTTTTTTGTTAATATTTTATTTATTTATTTGACAGAGAGAGATCACAAGTAGACAGAGAGGCAGGCAGAGAGACAGAGAGAGGGAAGCAGGCTACCTGCCAAGCAGAGAGCCCGATGCGGGACTTAATCCCAGGACCCTGAGATCATGACCTGAGCCAAAGGCAGAGGCTTAATGCACTGAGGCACCCAGGCACCCCTAAAAAGACTTTTTAAAAGGTATTGATAAGATAAAATAGTTTAAGAGGTTAAAATAGGAAAGAGGAAAAAAATTTTTAAATAGTATAAGAAAAAAATAAAATAAAAAAAATTTACCTTTGAAAGACTAAAGAATCATGGGGAAAAAAAGCCATGAATTCTATGTGTTGCTTTCCCCCAACTCTGGAGTTCCACTGTTCTCATTGATCAGCAAACTTGGTCTTGGCTGGATGTTCTTGTTGGTCTTCTGGTGGGGAGGGCCTGTTGCAGTGATTCTCAAATTTCTTTGCCCGAGGCGGAATTGTACTGCCTTGCCAGGGGCCGGGCTAAGCGATCTGCGATCTGCTCGGGGTTGCTCTCGGAGCTTTTGTTCCCTGAGCGCTTTCCATTCCGCTTTGGAGGACGGGAATGAAAATGGTGGCCTCCCAATCTCTGGCCTGGAGGAGCCAAGAGCTTGGGGACCCCTCCTCAGTGTACCCCCAGAGAGAAGGAGTCAGTCCCTCCCGTCTCCCTAGTCTCTGGCCGCGCTCCAAGTTCACCCGGCCTGTGACCGAGCGTGTCTATCTCTGGCGCACAGTCCCATTTGGAGTCTCCAAACCCAGCACATTCCTGCTGCAGGCTCCCGCACCACTCATCCCGGAGTTAGGAAGAGAAGTCTCCACAGATCTGCCACTTGTGGGGTCCCTGCTCAAAGGGCAATGGCCCCACTGTGCCTCGGATCATGGTTTAAGGTGACCCCATCTGAGAACTGACTCCTTGGCTCCGTCTCTGCAGCCGGCTTCCCTGCTGCAATACCTGGGAGTTCTGCCACACTCAGACACCCCTGATCCTTTGGTGACCCTGTGGGACCTGAGACCACACTGTCCCTGCGATGGCTCCAATCCCACTTAGCCTCTGGAGATGGCTCCACCCCCACTTAGCCTCCCTCCGTGGAGCCAACTTCTAGAAGTTCAGATTTTGTGCTCCACTGCTCCGTTGCTTGCCAGGAGCGGCCCCTCCCCCCATGCTCTATCTTCCTGTCACCTTGGAGTCACTTCTCTACACGTCCTACCTTCCAGAAAGTGGCTGATTTTCTGATCCTAGAATTGCTGCTCTTTTTCTCTTCGATCTCCTGTTGGGTGTGTTGGTGCTCAGAATAGCCTGATAACTGTCTAGCTGATCGCCTGCTGCTGATGTCATCTCGGTCTGCTACTCCTCCGCCATCTTGTTCCTTCCTTAGAATTTATTTTTTTTTTAATTGGAGAGGTAAATAATTAAAATAGCCAGAGAAGAAGGCTCATGTTAGTAGAGGTATGTTGTCATATGAATGACAAATCAGGAAATCAAAGCTCTGATATATACTAACTATCCAGGCATAACTATGACATGTTAGTATATAGTATAAATATGCTAAGTATGACTTTTTAAATCATGAGGTAAAGGGTGAGTACATAAGGGTCTTATGACAACTAAACAGCTGTCAGAAAAATTAGGTTCACCCTACTTGTCAACTCACACTGCAATAAATTCTAGATAAATCAAAATTTAATTGGAGAGAATAAAAGCATGAAGTTAGTAAATGATAATATGAGTGATTAAAAAAAACAAGAGAAGTTCTTTCTAAATATGAGACAAAACTCCAAAAGATAAAAGATTAATTAATTTCTTTACATAAATGTAGAATATATCTTCAATCTAAAAAACAGCATAAACACAATCCAATGACAAAATAACATTCTGGGTGTTCGTAACCTCTAATCACTGACAAAGGTTGGGTAACAGCAAATCAACACAGAAGACCACAGAGCCAATAGGAAACTGAGCAATAAGTTGAATAGACGTTTCACAGCAAAAGAAATACATACATGGACCTTAAAGTTGGGAAAGCACTCATGACAGTAGGAAATGCAAGCTGATGAGGACGGCAGCGGGGTCTGAGACTTGTGTAGAACCACCCTCCCTCCTCTGTGAGCCCAGATTCAAAGGCATCTGTGGGTCCCTTTGAAGTGGGCGGTGGCCCCACTGAGTGCAGGAGACACGCGCTGTTTCTAAGATCAGGACTTCAGACCACTGTGGTGCCTCCTCTGCCCTTTTCTGGGGTGGGGCCAGGGCTGGTGACACAGCTGTGACCACACAGACAGACAGGCTCAGAGGATGCAGGTGCTTGAGTGACCACATGGAGCGGAGCTGCTAACCAGTGTAAACACAAGCCCTGCTTGAAAGAAAGAAATAAGGTGCACGAGATGGTATTTGCAAGAGGAGAAAACGCCAAGCCCCTCGACACATCTTGACACATTCCTACTATGGAAAACGATGCAGATACTTCCTTTTTTGGTGGGGGGGGCAGGTAGCCGTATATTTGGTGACTCAGAAAGATGAAAGCACATGCCATAGGAAGAAAGCGGCATGGGGGTCACTGAGTGGCACACTCTTTACAGATGGAAAGGGTACCAGATACATGTCTCCATTCACACGTGCACAGACTGCTCTGTTGGTCCTGGAAGGTGCTCTCCAGGTAGGGCACAGGGTGAGCAAAGGGTCTGCTTGTCATCACTGTTGGACTTTGTACCAGGCCCATGAGTGACCTCTATGGAAAAAGCAAAGCAAGTAATTCTTACCAACAAAAAACAACACCCTCTCTGTCTTTTCTTTTCCTGAGACCCTCTTACAATGCTGCAGGGGAACTAGATATGTGTCAAATGAGGGCCACGAACGGATCAGGAGACAAGAGGCTGTGGCACTTGCTTGAAGATGGAGGCCTATGGGGGCAGGCGCACAGGGCGAGGAGGGAGTCAGGGAGTGTGCACACTCCCAGGGCACACTGGACCTCCAAGGGAAGACCCTGAAGAAAGAGAGATTGTTCAGGAACACAAGAAAGCATGAAAACAAAACAAAACAGAAACCCTCCAAACCTTCCATCTGTATCCTCAAGACTAGGATGCTTTTGTAGAACAAAAAAGACCTTTCTGAAAGTCAGGTTAAAAAGTTCAACAGAGGCTGGGACTTTTATAAAACTGAAGAAATTGCAAAGTAAAAAGAATGAAAGATCTTTTTAAAAAGAATGAAAGATAAAAATTCTGAGATAAAAGAAAACAGAGAAGATCAGGCAAAGAGCTCCGACTCTCCACTAATAGGCCTTGAGGGAAAAGAATCAGATGAAAATCACACAAAGGAAGTTACCCAAGAAACAATACAAGAGTATTTCCCAAAGCTGAGGGTGACACTCTTTTGAATAAAAGAGCTGACAGCATGGATAAGTGCCTGTCCTGGTGAACGGTGTTCCTCCAGCGGGAGGGGGGCGGCAGCACCTGGAGGACAAAGGTGATGCTGGCAACAGCCCCAGCAGGAAGAGGAGGAAAGCCCAGTCCAACACTGGAAGGGAACCCTGGTGCTAACCTAGGGTCTAGGTCAAGTGCACAGATAAACGATAATAAAGTCAAAGATCTCGTGAGAGCTACAGACTCAGAAAGTTGAGAGAAAGTTGGTTGAATTCTCACTGGTTATGGTGGGAAACCTAGGCTGCACTCTTCTCCCACGTTCTAACACTGAGTGGTGTGAACAGTGGGTATGAGGCTAGTGCTGGATCGTGGGAGACATTGGCCAGCTGGAGAGGTGGAGTGTGCCCTGCACCGGGACCGGGGCATGGGGAAGGGGCGGCAGGCACCATGGATTCCTGTGAGAGGTCCTTGGCACTGCCTGATTTTCTTTATATAAGTGCATATATCTCGACACATAGAACAAGCTTTCCAAATCCTTACCCAGGCACACCCCAAGACACTCCGTTTGTTTCTAGAAGGTGTCAAACCTCCCCTGAGTAAGGAAGAGCTCCCACTGGCTTGGCGCTTTTGTCGTGGCGCTGCGCAGCGCACCGCCCAGGCCCTGCTGATTCTGCTCACACCCAGGCCCAAGGCCCAAGGGCCCTGCCCATGCTCCATTGAACTGTCATATCTCCACCGACAGAAGACTCTGTGGGACCCGGTGGGTCACCTGATTTTAAACCAAACAATGACAACTTAGCCAAATGAGGTTGGTTATTCCAAGTAGTGTAGTGGAAAGACCTTGTGCTTTGGGACCTGGGACCTACTCTGGAACTTTGTGCCTAAGAAGAGGGGCCCCTGTGGTGGGGATAGAGCATGGGCTTGGGCCTAGGGAAAGATGCCAACCACGGTTCTGCCGCTTACTGTGCTCGAGGGGCCAGCAGTAATGTCTGTCTCGTGGTAGGGAGAACTGATGGTCTCCCCCGCGGAGACCTGCACGGTGGCGGTCCGCACCGAAAGCCGATGGTCTCACGGAGCCCGCACGCACGGAGCGCCCAGAGGTCTCGCGGGGTGGAGACCCGCACGGAGCCCGCACGCACGGTCCGCGCAGGCTCAGCTCCGCGCGGCTGCCGTGCCCGCGGGCTGCGACACGACCGCCGAGACCGGGCGCTGAGGTGGAGGACACCTGATTCCGCTGCTCTTGAGAACAGCGACGCGTTCTTGGCAAAGTCCTTAAATACAGCAAGTCTTTGTCGTTAAGGTAAATTTGCATTTTATTTTTCAACACGACCGAAGTAATTTGGATTATTTTAGACGAAGCGAACGATGAGCCCAGGGCGACGGTCGCATCAGCGGTGGGAGCCCCGGGGCGGCTGTGTCTCAGAGGTCGCAGCGCCCTGGCTGAAGCCTCAGCCTCGCTGCGCGCTTACAAGAGCATCTGTAAAATGGGCCGAAGATCGTTTGAGTCCCGCGAAGGGATCCGAGGGCGGCCAGCTGGCTCAGTCCGCCCAGGCCTGCGGGGTGTCCTCTGCCGGGAGCGCGGAGTAGCCCCGGGCAGCGCCGCCGGCTGGACCCCGGCCACCTGCAGGCAGGGAAGGCTGGCCGGCGTGGCCGTGGGGAGGGCTCCGCTAGCGAGCCTTCCCTACTTCTCGCTATTTGTTGATTTCTATTTGTTTGGGAACAACCGATTCTGGGTGCCTCGTGAAGGCAAGGGAGGACCGGCCGAAGCAGGGAGCGCGTCGATCCTGGAGGGGCTCCCGGGGAGAAGGGAACTTAGGGGCGGGAGCTGCAGCAGGCTTGGGGCCCAGACGCTGGCCCTGCAGGCTGCTCGGGGTTCGCGGCTGCTTCGGGCCGGGCTGCAGAAGGGTTTCTTCACTCTCGAGCCCCAGATTCCCTTCCTGCACCGGGTTCTGCGAGGACAGCCTCCAGCTCCCCGCGCCGGCCCGGCTCAGAAGCGCCCCGCTCCCGGGCGGCCTCCGCGGTGGTGCCCCCTGCGCCCGCTTCGCCATGTCGGGGCTCTCCCGCCAGGGCCCGAGAAAGGGCAGGCGACGGCCCCACTCATCCTTCTAAACCAGGGCCTGTCGAGGGCCGGTCCAGGGCTGGATCGACTCTCCAGCGTCCAAGACACTGGGACTCAGCAGGAGAGAGCGGAATGTCTCACAAGTCACTTTTGAAGACAATTCAGAGAAGTTTTGGTGGGAAGAAAGAGATTGTGAGGGAGGACACAGTCCACTGTGCTCTCTTCCTTGGGCACTTACATCTCAAAGGAGGACGTTGGGGATGACGATGAGTATCAGAAGCTTCAGCCCCTCACAGGGTACACACTGCAGTGGGTGCTCCCAAAATGCGTCCCAGGAGAGCGCTTTGTCCTGGTTTGCCCCCAGGAGTGCTCCAGTTTTAAAACCGAAGTCCCACGTCCTGAGAGTCCCCCTTAGTCCCTGGCAGACTGGGACTGGTGGTCACCCACTCCTGGAATGCGACAGAAATCCAAACTCCAGGCCTCCGTGCACCTGCGGGCCCAGAACCTCAGGGCTGGGCTCTGCTGGCTGCTTTAATCTGGCCCTTCAGGATGTGGCAGTGCAGTGGCGTAGAGAAGCTACTTCAGGGGGCTCCGGGGTCCAGGCTCGTCCAGGGAGGGGCCTCCTCTGTAAGTCAGCTGCTGGAGAAAATGTGGAGCGCTGCCCTTAGTAGCTGGTCCACCCCCAGCCCTGTGCCCCCGACCCCCGGCCGAAGGGAGTGGTCCATGCTGGGGCTCAGCTGGGATCTGCCAAGACTCAGGAGGTCGGTTTTGCCTGAGCTGCTCTGGGGCCGCCTTCACAGCTTCTCTGCTCACTCCGGGATGTTGTCATTATCCCCAGCAGGTGGCACAGGCTAATGGGCCTTCCCCAGTGGCCCGGTGCCCACGTGTAACACAATGGTCGGATTTGGCCACCAGCAGTGATGGAGACAAAGCTGTAGTGGGCATCACTGGGACTCGAGTGCAGGGTCGTGTAATTAAAAATACTCTCTCTGGCTCCAGTCACACTGACACTGGTAATCACAGATTTTTTTTTTTTTTTTGAGGAAAAAAAATATAGGAGGATATTCCGATGTTCAGCACCTGTTTGCTCAATCACATTTTCAGATTTACTTGTGGGTGATACGCGGGTACTGCCCAGTTGGTAACAATTCTCTGAAATGCCTTGACTGGGACAGAGAAGAAAATAAGGTGTTTTGGGGAATGTGACCAAAAATGCAATCTCTCTCTTTTTTTCAATTGAGGTGCAGTTGCCGTACAATGATATATTAACTTCAGGGGTACAGCATATCGATTCAACAATTGTGCATTACACGATACCATGGTAAGCGTGGTCACCACACAAGGTCATGACGATATTACCGGCTGCATTCCCTGTGCTGTCGTGTCCATCTCCCCGACTTAGCTATACCTGGAAGTTTGTGCCCCTTAATGCCCTTCAGCTGTTTCGCCCTCCCCCCACCCCTCTCCCTCTGGCAACTGCAGCCTTGTTCTCTGTATTTATGAGTCTGTTTCTATTCTGTTTGGTTTCTCAGACCCCACGTATACGTGAGGTCAGAGGCTATCAGTCCCCATCTGACTCATTTCCCTTTGGCAACACTTGCTATTTCTTGTCTTTCTGACATTAGCCATCGAACAGGTGCAAGGTGATGTATCATTGTGGTTTTGATTTGTACCTCCCTTAGGATGTTGTATTTCCTTTTTAAAAAGTTTTTATTTATTTGAGAGAGAGCGCGAGTCCACAAGCTGGGGAGTAGCAGCCAGAAGGAGAGGGAGGAAGCAGGTTCCCTGCAGAGCAAGGAGCCTGATGTGGGACTCGATCCCAGGACCCTGAGATCGTGTCCTGAGCCAAAGTCAGATGCTTAACTGACTAAGCCACTCATGCTCTGATGCTTTTCTTTCTTAAGGAGAAAATTTAAAACAAAGTAAAGACTCTGGCCCTATAAATTTTGTTATATCCCCATTACTTCGCAGGTGTCTTGACAAAAAATGCACATAGTATAGGTTATTTCCTGTTACCTGAGGAATTACCCCATGTGATATTGACCTTCTATGACCTCTGTGTGTGATTATAGCTTTGGGTCTCAGTACCTTTTGCAAAGGGGTGGAGGACTGTGGTGACAGGGCCTCTGGGCATGAACCCAGCTGTGGGCAGCAGAGCAGAAGAAGAAGACTTGGTCAGTCACAGCAGCCTGCAGAAGCCACAGTGGGAACCATGAGTCCTACCTCAGGACAAATGTGGCTAAGACACACAGCTGAGTGAGTGCACTCAGAGCATCATGAATAAAATACAGTGAGCTGGAAAGATGAGAACGAAGGGGGCAGGGAGGCAGTTATGTGATGCGAAGTAGAGAAACCTCTCGGATCATTTGAGCAAAATCTCAGAGGGAGAAGAGAGAGCGGCATGGGTCTACGGAGCAACACTCCAGCAGCGAGAACAGCAAGTGCAAAGGTCCTGAGGCTGGCAAATGCTTGGGGGGAACACAGAGGCCATGGACCTGGAGCCCTGAGAAATAGCAAATGTCATGCCAGGAGGTGAGGCCAGAGGATGGCAGAACAGGGGCACACAGGCCTTGTTTGTATGTAGGGATTGAGATTTTGGACAGGAGGACAGGCCAGGGTGTGGGCAGAGGATTGACACAGCGTGAGCTGAGTTTCCAGAGGACGGCTCACACTGTGAAGTGGAAAATAGATGTTTGTTCCTGTGCGGGGTGGGTCATGGTGACCATGCTCTAATTCATCCCAAATTTCTCTCCTGGTGAACAAAAATGGTGTTTTAAACAAGGGACCTCAATGAGCCCCAGACCTCCCCTATGATGCTGCGTCTTCACTGCAAGGGTAACTCTTAGAAGGCAGCAGGGTCAGGGAGCACCCAGCGTTAGTGAATTCATCACCATACATGTCCGCTCTGCATCCCCTCAAGGCGGGTCTGGGGTTTAGCTTGGCTTATGGAAGATACCCGCTGGGATCCTGTGGCTTCCTGCCACCTAACATGGCCTTCCAGCCCAGGAGGCTGGTCTGTCCTGTGGGGCCCGGCAGCTCCCTTTCCTCCTTGTGGCCCGGGCTTTGAGAGGCTGCTGACTCTCGCAGTCCACGGGGGGGGGAGAGGTAAAACAGTGAAGGCAGGCAAGGGGCTTCGAGCCGGTGGTGTCCCTTGAGCACACAGAACTTTGCCCCCAGAGGCCTTGCTAATTGTGTCTGCTCTTATTTAAACGTGCGACATGCAGGCAGGGAATGGAGCCAGGCAGTGGGAAGGCGCCCTCACCAACCTCGCCCCTTCACGTGCGCACGGGAGAGGAGCAGAGCCTCAGTGCCCACCCGGTTAGGAAACACACGGGATTCTTAGTGGCTTCCACATGGGTGGCAAAGTGTTCTCGCCGCTCTTGGTTCTGACTGGGTGGGAACACTTGCTCGGGGACACAAGTGGAGGAACATGAAGACGGCTTTCATGAAAGAGGAGTGGGACCGGGATCACCTTCCTTTATATTTCCTTTAGTGATAAAAACTAGCGATGGGTGAAAATCAGTAACGCAATGAAGCGTATTTTGTAAGGTAGGGACCGGTTGCGCCCAGCGTCTCGTGTGTGCACTTCCCGTCAGATTTTCTCTTTCTTTAGGGGCAGCCTTGGAGGAAAGGTTGTAAGAGCTCTATGTTCCCCACCTCCTAATAACACATCTGGGATAAGTTTGTGAGTGCAAATGAAGAAGCACGCCGAGGAGAAGTCCACACCAGCAGGCCGGGCTGAAAGCAAACAGCCCCACACCTCCGCAGAGCTGGGTGCTGGGTCTCCATGACTGTCCCTGGGCATCAGCTGCCTGGCCAAGAAGAGCGGCGTCCAGCTGACTGTGGGTCCTGGGACCCGCTCCCCACCCACACGTCTACATCTCCGAAAGGATGAGGAGGCCTGGATGGGAGAGGGCTCTGCTTCCAGCCCCAGAGTCTCGCCGTCTGACTGCATGTGGACAGCCCTGACCTGTGGTGTGGGGTGAGAGGCAGGACTTCTGGGTGACAGCACAGGACCTAAAATGGGAAGAGAGGGCACACTCCCACTCGGACACCAGCTGGTCCCGGGCCCTGGACTCTCCAACGACCCCCCTCTCCTGTCTTCACAATCAAGCACAAGGTGGGATGGGACAGGGGAAGGGACTGTGTAGTGGAGGGCATCTCAGACGGAGTCTCCCAGCTGGCCCCTGCTGAGAAGGGCCGGAGAACTGACCGGAAACGAAGGGCGTGGGTGTGTGGAGCTCGTCAATTTCCACGGTGTGAACTCTGCAAGGCGGGAAGAGAAGCAAGTGACCGTCTGGTGTAGCATTTCCACCACATGATGAGCACCAAGAGCATAGGCGTATGTGGTTTTGTAAGCTTCGTAAGCCTGTATAATTCGATTTTTAATAATGGTTTTATTTAATAATCAGCTAGCAAAACTCCTGAAAATGTACTGGTTGGACCCTGTGAGCTGGTCCCCTCCTGCACTCTAGCGGCTCACTACCTGATTGAGGATCCCGAAATCAATTCCAAATCAAACAAACAAGGGGGAGTTTAAGCGAAGCTAGAATAGAATATAAAATTTTAGGACACATTATATCCAGTCAGGATAGGTATTATCTCATAAAATTTGTGAGAGTCTATCAGGTCATGACCTGAAATGTATTTACGTCTGTGGGTCTTTACTAAGAAGTCTGAGCAGTTCCTGGAATCGGGACCACCAGCTGCATTTCTGTACACTGTGGGTTTCAGAGTGACTGGAGCCGCCCCACCCATCGGTCAGGCTGTAATCTCACTTAGGAGGGTGGCGCTCTAGGGCAAGGAGCTTGGGAATGTCTGCCTGCCCTCCACGGGAGGCTCTGCTGGTGGGGGGGGGGCATGGCGAGGGACCCTTCCCTGGTTCACTGGGCCGGCTGCGGTCAAACCCCCTGGCAGTGTTTGTGAGCAAGGACACTGAGGGCAGAGGGCACCGTTTCCTCAGGTGTGGCTGATAAACAAGAGGTCACGCCCTTCCTGTGGGGAGCCAGAAACCAGCCCCCCAACAGGAGAGGATGTCGGCCCACGTGAGGCTGCTGCAGGAGAGACAGTCACCGAGTTGGTGTCTGCTGCCGTATTGTCCTTCCTTTGGGGTTTTCTTCTTCTTTCGAGAGGACTGCAGATTCACACGCACTATGAGGAGTGACACGAAGATCCCTGGAGCTGGTCACTGTTCCCGCCACTGGCCACATCTTGTGGGACTGTGCTGCCCGTATCCAAGATCCCAGCCAAGTCAGCCTCCAGCCGATCCCACCGACGCAGACGGCACGCTCTGTGTGCACTCGTGTGTGTGCTCAGATCTGTGCGAGTCTGTCACGCCTGGATCCCTGGGGCCACCAGCGCTGCCAAGACACCTGCCAAGACACCAAGGCCCCTGACAGCCCCTGTCCGCTCTCCCCCTCCACAGTGTCATTCCGCAGTGCTGTATAAAAGGGGTCGTGGGGCCCGTGTGACAGGCTGACCTCATTCACGTGAGCAGGTTTTTCCTCTTTGTTGTTGAGTGGAGTTTGGACCTCCCGGCTGTGGAAGGACAGGTTGGAGGCTGTTTGTGGGTTTGCAGATCTCTTGCAGGCTCAGGGAGCCCTGGGGGCTTTGTCTTTGCAGAGGAACGTGGGTCCACAGTCACCTTGGCACCAGAGGCCACACTCAGCACTGGCTCCAAGCACAGCTGGGAGGACAGAGGGGTGGGGGCCTGTGGCAGTGAGCAAGCGAAGGGCTGAGGGGGACGGGGAGCTCGCATCACCTGGGGTTCAGCGCCTTCACAGCACCCTCCAGCTGGAGAGGAAGGAGCCCCACCCTTATGGGGGGGGAGGGGGGAGATGAAAAAGCCACTAGGAGCCCAGGTTGGGGGAGGGGGCTGGCGGAGTCCGGTCTGATCGCCCTGGTCCCAGGCGCCACCTGTCCCCACTTCACAAAGACACTTAGAAATAACCTGGGGCAACCGTTACGTTCACATCAGAGTGTTTGGAAGAGTTGAAATGGGTGGAACGTCACAGCCCACGCGCGGGGTTGAGCAGTCAGTCCCTCCCTTTTCATGCTCGAAGGTACATGAGATGGACCAACACCCACGCGTCCTGTGTTTGCTCCCGAGCCCCCAGCTTTGTCTTTCTTCCTCTCTGTGGTCACTGGCCCCGGGAACACGCACTCTGGCAGATTTTGTTCTCAGCGGCCGCACCATCCACTCCCCCTGGTGCCGCCCACACCCTGAGGCCATGGGGAGTGCGGACTTCCAGGCTCCCCGCTGAGGAGAGGCGCTGCTCCCTGGACCTTCTCTTGTGTTTCTCTGGTTTGCGGGTCCACACTGAGCCGAGCGCAGGCACGGAAACTGTGTGGGTGACTCAAGGCCCTGGGTGAGGGGTGTGCTGTGTTTCTCCCATAATCCCACAGCACCCAGCAGCTTCCAGAGACACGCTGGGCGCTCACTAAAGGCTGAATAAACAAATTGCTAAACAGAGTTACACGTTCCAATTCTTGGGCCGCTGTGCGGGATTGTTTGTAAATGCTAATAAAACCTTGACAGGAGCAGAGAAATAAAAATACTTGTGTTATAATGATGGGCACACATGTATATTTTTGCCCTTTTATTTTTTAAAGACTTAATTAATTAATCAATCAATCTATCTATTTATTTATTTATTTTAGAGAGACTCTGAAGCAGACTCCTCACCAAGCACCAAGCCCAATGCGGGGCTTGTCCTCACTAGTGCATGATCACAACCCAGGCTGAAACCCAGAGCCTGATGCCCAACTGACTGAGCCACCCACGTGCCCCCATTTTGGCCCCTTTAAAGTCTTTCCTATTGTGCTGGGTCTCTGAATCTAATGTCTTACAAAAGGACCAGCTCTTCCCGGGCACTGACACCATCAGTTTGCCTGACGGGACCATGTGGGCAAAAGGTTGAGACTTGCTGCTACGCTTGCTCTGGGTCTCCAGTGCTGGCTCCCTGGAGGACATGTCTGTGGGTTAGACGAATTCCAGAGCCCTGGGATTTTTCTCCTTTGGAGTTTGTGCCATGATCCTGCTGAGTATTGAGAGTCAGAACAGTCTTGACAGCAAATCCCCATCCCAAATGGTGTAAATCAGGAACCCTTTTCCTTTGAGCTTTTTCTGGGACAGGGTTGGGTTAGGGTTGGGGTTTGGGATTGATGGAGGGTTTTTTTTTTTTTTTTTTTTTTTTCTTAGAGAGAGAGAGGCAGAAGGAGAGAGAGAGAGAGAATCTTGAGCAGGTTCCACACCGGGTGCAGAGCCCAAGTGAGGATTTTATTGGTCAGGACGTGGGTCTGGGCTATGTGGATTCTTTAGTCGGTTTGGTTTTACCCAATAAGAATTGGGAAGTTCATTTCTTGCTTTCGTATCTTTCACTTTCGCGGCTGCAGATCCCGGTGGCCCTCCAGCGTGACTCAGGGATCCCGGCCACTTCCCTCTTATCTCTGGGTTTCAATAGGCGTCTTCAGTTGCCACAGCAGGAGGACAGACTGGAAAATATCCCACTTGCTTTTCTCTGCTTCCAGCCAGATAGGATGTCCCTTCCTTCCCGTTTCCAGGCGCACAGTTCCTTGTCTCGCTGTGATGAGGGCGGGTGGGGTGGCCTTCGTGCTCCCCAAGGGCTGGTGGTGTGCGCAGCCTGGCCTACTGGTGCCTCCTCAGGGTGGACAGGCCGAGTGTCCACGCTTGGCCCACTTGCTCTCAGAGCACTAGGCCTGCTTTCTACCAGCCACACACCGTCTGGGCTCTAAGCATCCAGAAGGAATCTTAGTGTAGACGTGTCCACTATCCCGCTTCTGTCCTCTGTGTGGCCCAAGCGACTAATATTGAGAAATGCTCTTCAAAGGTGTGTCAGGGCTCGTCCGTCTAGACTCTCGGAAAGCCCTCTTTCCTGGACGCTCAGGCCTTGAGAGCTGCACTCCATGACTCCCGAGAGCCTGAGCAGACCTTACCCGAGAGTTATGGGTTAACAGTATGTCCCTGAGTTCTCCATGAGGCAGCGGGAGAAGCCAGTACATCTAGTCCACAAGTTTAGTGGAGCTTCTGCTGTCCGCCCGCTGCTGCCGTGAGCATGTCCACGAAGGTCAGTTCCTGAGATTGGAAACCTCCTTCCCTAACGTGCTGAATATCCCCAGGGAAAAAAATTCCATATTGCTTAGTTGGCTATGTTTTTCCAGAAAAACGAATATACTTCCATTTATAAGATAATATAACTGATATGAAATACTGTATTTCCATATTTTCTTTTTCACCTTGACTATCAGGAAACTTGGAGCAGAGCTTTACACTTGTGGCTGTGGCCGTTTCCACTGTCGACATTTGACACAACAGCTTCTTCCTTCAACGCTTTCTTTGCCCCTTTAAAAATCATTCTGTTATATACTGGTCATTTATTTTATGCCACTTCAAATCCTTTGAAAGTATTTTTGTCAAATATGAATAACAGATGATGTAATTATGATGTCCTAGCAATTCATAAATATCTACTTATTGATTGATACTCTTCAAGAAATATTTTTGGGGGGGGTGCAGAAGAGATTCTGTCAAAGAGAGAAAGTTTAACTGTGAGTTATAAACAAAGGAGATTATAGATACTTTCAACAAAACCCTCATCTTTTCCTTTAATCCCCCAATGTTTTCCTGTTTCTTTCTTTCCTTTTTTTTAAGTAGGCTCCACACCCAATGTGGGGCCCAAACTCACAACCCCAAGATCAAGAGTCTCACACACCACTGACTAAGCCAGCCAGGTGCCCCTATCTTCCTGTTCCTTTCCATCAAAACTCTAAAAGAACAGATTTTAATTTAGAAAATTAATGATCACTTCCTTTGTGCAGAACATTTTTGAGAAGACATGGTACTGCACATTTCTTTGGAGGTTGAGTTTTGTTGAGGGAAGAATTCTAAAAGTATGCTGTGTGGATCTCTGTGCTGAGAGGGAAAGAAAAGTACATACTCAGGGACATGATGCCTCACTGATGTGCGGAACCCCTGAATCTCTACAAAGTCATTTCACATCCTCTGAGCACGTGTGTCTTAGAGTGCTTATGTCTCACCAAAGCTTCCAATGAACTGCCAGCTTCTTGCTCATCTGGTGAGACTAAAATGATGTCATCAACATACTGAACCAAATCAACATTCTTTTTTAATTTTTTAAAAGACTTTATTTATTTGACAGAGAAAGAGAGAGACAGCGAGAGAGGAAACACAAGCCGGGGGAGTGGGAGTGGGAGAAACAGGCTCTCCACAGAGCAGGGAGCCCAACACAGGGCTCAATCCCAGGACCCTAGGATCATGACCTGAGCCAAAGGCAGACACTTGACTGAGCCACCCAGGCGCACCCACTTTTTTAAAAAATATTTTATTTATTTACTTATTTGACAGAGAGAGAGAGAGAGAGAGAGAACAAGCAGGCAGAGAGGCAGGCAGAGCAGAGGGAGAAGCAGACTCCCCGTGGAGCAGAGAGCCCATTCTGGGACTCTGAGATCGTGACCAGAGCTGAAGGCAGACAGTTAATCAACTGAGCCCCCCAGGTGTCCCCCAAGTTAACATTCTGAAGCCTGTTCGGATGGTCCAGGTCTCCTTGGACTATACTGTAACAGAGGGCAGGAAAGCCTCCCAGTGGGACAGGTTATGTGTTAGTCTACACCATGTGATGTAAATTGCTTCGGATTCTCCTTCTTGAGGGTGGTGAAGCGTGGACATCTTGGCTCCATGGCCACACACCCTGGCCAGAGTCTGAGGTGGCACAGCAGCTACGGCTGGGACTGCTGTGTGGTTGAGCTGGTCTACTGTCACCACCCAGAACATATCTGGTATCAGAGGGGGAACTGGCCAATGAAATAACCCATGAGTTCTTTAAGGGCAGTCTTGGTCTGTTTCCACAGGATGTGCTATTGTTTTTATTTTCCATCCTAGCACCCTACTTGGCCTTCCTTCCTGGGATGACTCTTCACCCCCACCCCAAGGAACCAATGTGGGCTTTCTGACAACTGTCACATATGTCTGTGTCAATTTTACCTTCAGTGCCAGAGGAAATCAGTGGTAACGGGGAGGGGGGGTGTTCACTGTGAGTCTGCTGGGGCCAGGGCTCCACTCATTCCCTGGACCTCACAAATCTTTTTCTACACATTGGGTCCCTGCGTCTCATGACTTGAAGCCCAGTAGTGTTTGAAATGTCTAGGTGAATGGCCACAGGTGCCTTTGCTGGGGGGAGGTGTCCTAGGGGAACCCTTACCATGCATATGTATTGCCAGCTCCTCTCCCCCACTTGGTGGGCCCTGGGGATGAAAACAGGCTCACATCTGAAAACTGGACAAGGGACTGTGATGTTTTATTGGGCACATTTCTTCAGCTACTGATACCTGTCTTTGATTGCTTTTGGCTGTATGGATGGAACCACCCTCTCATTGGCCGGCAACTGCCTTGCTCCTGACAGCACGTCCTGCTGACCATCTCGGCAGCCCAGTGCAGTTCGAAGAGCCACGGCTGCCACTCCAGTCCTGCTGCTCAGTATAAGATAGCACCTGGCTTGCTTCTGATGGTGAAACACCACGGCTTGGCCTCTAGTATGTCACTATCTGATCACCGGCACTATCAGCGAGCCCAGTGCTGTCTATACCAGCATCTGTACCCTCTGGTCAGTCCTACAATGGCCACCTCTTGGGGAGACTCTCACCTGTACAGTCCTCACCACTTTTTTTTTTTTAAAGATTTTATTTATTTATTTGACAGAGAGAGATCACAAGTAGATGGAGAGGCAGGCAGAGAGAGAGAGAGAGGGAAGCAGGCTCCCCGCTGAGCAGAGAGCCAGATGTGGGACTTGATCCCATGACCCTGAGATCATGACCCGAGCCGAAGGCAGCGGCCTAACCCACTGAGCCACTCAGGCGCCCAGTCCTCACCACTTTTGTCATGAAGTGTCCTCCAGGCTTTCCAGGGAACCTAGTTCGCAACTAGCTTTCCCAATCATAGGAGTGTATTTACTCTCCTTTGTGTCTTCTCTGAGCACTGCGGTGCTTTCCCCTGCTGTCTGCCACGACCATGGCATTCCCACTTAGTGCGGGATATCACTTGTTCGGAGCTTCCAAAAGCCATGCCAGAGGCGCGGGGTACTTGCCAAGTGACAAATCCTCTCCCATAATTGAATGACCCCATATCAGTATACTCTAACCTGATCTACCTTTTTGTTCTCCCTGACCAAATCCAACGTTCTCTGGATCTGGTTTTGGGTTTATTTCCTCCAGCCCTTTGCGCACACGTCCCCTTGGTTGTGAGGCTCCTTTGCAGACAAGACCCTCTTCCTTTGTCTGATCCGGCCTGTCTCCAGTGGGGAGATGGTGACACGGTGGAGGCGTGGAGCTGGAGGCCCCCGGTGGACCACCGTCCTGCACAGGTCTCCGCAGTCACCAGCAAACACAGAGAGAGCATTTGTCTGTAACAGGGAGAGGTGAGCCGCCTCTCAGGTCCAGAAGATTTAGGGATGTCTGGGATTCAGGATTTTGAGTACATTAATCCAGACGACGCTCTTCCAAGCCTCAGGGTCTCCCTCCTTCCCCCGTGCCCCTGCGCTGTCCCACTGCATTCCGCTGCCCGGCTACCCCCAGCCCTCCCATCTGGCTTCCTTCTATCCTGGGCTCCTCGCCCCACCGGGTTCCCCCAATCCTCGCTCCCCCTCCCCCCTCATTTCCTCCATTCCCGCTTCTGGTTCCTCGGCCTCCTCCACCTCCTCGCCCCTCCCCGCCCCTCCCCGCCCCGCCCCCCACCGGGTCCCCCACCGGGGTCTCCCCATCCCTAGCCCCTCCCCGCCCGGTTTCCCCCATTCCCCCTCCTAGCTCCCCCATCCCCGACCCCCACCCCCAGCCAGGTCCCCACCATCCCCTCTCCCGGTTCCCCCCCTCCCGTCTCCTCGGGCCTGCCCCGCACCCGGTTCTCCATCCCTTCTCTCGCCTCCCGGCTCGGTTCTTCCCCATTTCGCGTCCCTCTACCGCCGGGTCCCTTCCGAGCCCTCCCGAGGCCGACTCCGCCCCTCCCCGAGCCTCGGCCAATGTGGAGCTGGCGCTGTTCCGCGGGCGGAGCCGTCTCGCTCCCGCCTCCTAGGCCTCAGCCAATGGGCAGCTGGGGCCGCGCTGCGGGCGGAACCGTCGCGCCCCGCCTCTCTGGAGTCGCGGCCAATGGGGAGCCGGGGCAGGCCGGTGGGCGGGGCGGGGCGGCGGTGGCGCGCGGGGTCTGGCGCAGAGCGCTGGGACTGCGCCGCGGCTCGGGCTGCGGCTGCTCCGCGGGGCTCGGCGCGCGGATCCGGGGAGGCCCGCGGGCTCCCGGGCGGGCGACGCAGCATGGCGGTGGAGGAGGAGGGGCTGCGGGTCTTCCAGAGCGTGAAGATCAAGATCGGTGAGCGCCGCGCGCCCCTCCCCGGCGGCGGGCCTGGCAGCGCGGACGCGGGTGCGGGGCGGTGCGGGGCGGTGCGGGGCGGTGCGGGGCGGGAGCCTGCGGGCGTGCGTGTCCGAGGGCGGCTGGGCGGACCGCGGAGTCGCGTCTCCGCTCCGCGGCTGCCCCCGGACGCTTCCCTCCACGCGTGCCCCGGGGGGCGTGGGCCCGGCTCCGGCTGCGGGCGGTGCGGGGCGCGCGGCCCTGGGGGCGGCTGTGCGTGTTCGCGGCTGTGCGTGCGCGGCCCGCGGCGGATGTGAGCTGCACGCCCGGCCCCAGCTCCTCGCGCGGGGAGGCGGGGAGCGCCCAGGCCCCCTCCGCTGAGACCCGGCCGGAGGGGCTCAGGGCCACCGGCGCCTGCCGTGCAGGCCGCGTCGCGGTCCGGGCCTGGGGAGGGCGTGAAATGCGGATTCCGGGGCGGGCTGGAGGCTCGTCCGCACTTGCTGGGCGGTCCCGAGAGGCCCGCGTCTGCCCGCCGCTGTTTGTCTCCGGAGGGCGGTGGGCAAGTGCTTTGCCTCCTAAAAACAAGATCATTGTCCGGAGTGACGGTCACACAGCGATGCCGTAAACGTCCCGGGAGAGAGAACAGCCTTCGGCGGACCCGCAGTGTTGCTCGTCCTCGGGGTCCCCTCGCGTCCGCGGTCCCTGCTCTCCCCACGTGAAAAGGGGCCGCTGGGAACAGAGCCAGGCACCCAGGGACTGTCCGTTGTTGATGACATTTGATGCTGCCGGAGGAATTCCAGCCGCCCCAATCCGCGTGTCGTTTCCTGTCGGCTTTATTTTGGTTCGAGGATCATCGCCGAGACACGGTGGATACTTGGCGGAGAAGCACCGGGGATTGGATGTAGCAGATCTTTGGGCTCCAGTCTGCCTGCAGCCGATTTCTCGTGTTCACTTGCGTGAAATCTGCTGTCACTTTCATACGGAGAGATTCCTCGGGGCGAGCCGCTGAAGCGGGGGCAGGAACACTGCCTCTGCCATGGTCCTCCGGCCCAGAGCCCTCATTCAGCGCCCGGGAGAGTGAGGGACATCTCCCCGGAGGGTTCCAGATGCTTCCTGGATCAAGGGAGCAGGAGGGGGACCTGGGCGTGGGGGTCTGGTTGTGGAGGAGTGTGCCAGGTTTTCTGCGTACAGCAGGAAGGAGTGGGTCTGAGGACCTTGTGGTTCAGGCCAGGCACTGCCATTCTGACATTCAATTCCAGGAGAGTTCTGGAACAGTGGTGTTGATTTCTTTCCAGAGTGGTACAGTATAGGAAGCAGGGGAGTGAGGAGACCCCCAGAGATGCGGGAGAGCAGCCCCACTAGCCTTGTCTGTGGGTGGTGGAAGGAAGAGGGTTTGGAGACACCGCTTGGTTAGGCTTTCTGTGTTTTGTGTTCCACTTTCAACGAGGGAGAGAACCACCCAGCTCAGCTTTGGAGTAGTGCAGTGATGGAAACATCTGCCATCTCTAACCCCAAGGGGAAAAGGTGCTGTTGGGAGCTTTGGAGCCCCTTCCCCAGGTCTGAGGGCTGTAGCAGTGAGAACAGAACCAGCGTCCAACTCCCTGGGTGTTGTTCCATCTCCAAGAAGCTCTTATCTCTCTCTCCTCTGAGGGTCCTCATCACAGTGCACAATCCTGAGCTGTAAGAGGGAGATACAATGTCTCCCCTTTTTATCCGGGGTGGTCAGAGAGCAAGGGGCTACACACAGCACGGCAAGGCATACTTCTGTGTTTGGGTGGTCTCGGCCGGGCTTCTGAGTTTGAGGCTGGGCTGCAGCCCTGAGGGTGAACTGGGTGCACTGGGTTGAAGCTTAGTCTCATCTGACTCGAGGGAAAGCCTTTAATAGAATGGGATCAGGATGGTTCTGGGCATGGAAGGTGGTGTGCTGAGCTCTTGATTTCTCTCCTTGGTTGTCTGTTGTGGCCAGTGTTGCCTCTGACTTGCCTGAATGCCCTGGTCTTAAAGGCACAAGATGACGAGAAACACCAGAGTTGATCTGGGAGAGCAGACACGCATGAGTCATACACACGCATGGTCACATGCACACTGGCCTCTCCTCGTTCGGGGACACACTGGCCAGGCCGTCCATTCATCTCTGAACGTTGTCTCCGGGCTAGCTGGCTGCACGCCCTTGTGCTCTTGGCTGGCTGGCTGGCCCAGAGCAAGTGGCCTCCCCGTCCATAGCCTCATTTTTCCATTTGCAAGATGCATGCAGTAATTGTCTGCTGCATCCGGTGGGGGCGCACAAGACGGGATTGTTCTGGCTGGCATTAATGCGCACCCCTCACTGTCAGAAAACAGAGAAAGAAAATTCCTCCCTGAAGTTAGACCAGTAAGCAATGTCACTACTCCTGTTGCTAAGAAAAAAGGCAGAACATTTTTGCAGGGATGAAGAGTGTTTTAGGTATTAGGGCCTTGGCCTTTAATTCTTAAATAGTTTTGGATTGTGTGGTGGTCCTTGTCTCATTGACAGGCGAAGGCTGGGGACAATGGGAACAATCTGTTCCTTGTTCTCCTCTCCCCTTTCTCTCGCCCTTCCACCTTTTGCAAAAGCCAAATCAGACTGAGGCATTTTTATTGTAACTGTTCTGAGTCCTTGTCTTGAAGAACCTGTTGCTTTCTCCACTGAAATCTTGCAGGTGTTTTGGGTAGTTCTTCCACACACTTAAAAATCTGAAACATTGTCTACCTTTGGGAACAATTGTTACTGTTTTTGCACTAGTATCTCTTGTGGGCTAAGGCCAAATGCACTTCCTCTGAGGTGGTAACTTTGAGGAAGTTGCTTCTCTGACTTTCCATGAGTCAGGGCCTTGGTGCCAGAGGGGAAGCAGCTTGACGACTGTGGGTAGGGAGTGTGCCGGGGACCACAGCCAGAGCTCTTCTGTGTTATTTTGGACATGACGCCCCTTTAGGCATTGTGGTATAGCCTTGCTTCCCAGGGGTATGTTCTTTTCCCATAATAATTACCTCTGGTTTTTAAAAGTATCATCTTATAAAGTGTTCAATTAAGAGCAATATACAAAGGTTTTTCTCTCGAGCTAGAAAAAAAAAATCCTATCCTTGAACTCAAGAGTGAGAAAAGCCCTCTTGCCCTGTTAATGGTTTTCATCATCAGGCTTGAGGGCCCAGTTTGGATCTGCTTGGTGTGTTGGCGTGTATGTGCCGTATGAGGCCACTCTGCCTGATTCCTTGCCACAGGATTCCCTCTCTTCCCTGTTTGTCCCTTCCATCTCCATGGAGCCTCTCAGGCTCCGCTGGGCTCCGGCCCTCAGTGTTCCTGCTCTGTAAGATTACAACTTGTCCGGCCGAGAAGATCGATGGCACATCAGAACTGACAGCTCCTCCTACTCAGAAAAACGTGGCCCTGCAGGGTGTGGGTGCTGTGGGCCCAGGCGAGCCTGCCCCAGCCTTGTGCCTTCCCTCCAGCCAGACACAAACACGATCCCACCAGAACAGGAGGTCCCTTGGCAGGGAACTGAGGGAGGTGAGAGCAGGAAATCGTGGCTGAGGGTCTCTGGCCGCACCTCCCCTGGCCAGATGGCTGCTTTGGAGGAGTGTGGCGGAGATGGCCCAGACCGCAGGGGCTCTGTTAAAAGTGGGATCTTTAAGCAGATTTCCTACATGGGAAGCAGTACTGTGCTCCTCACGGGGTCCTGTAAGGGTCAGAGGTGGTGGCGGCCTGCTTGCTAAGTTAGAGTAGTTATTGTTGGTAGTAGGGTCTTCATGGGGCTAGGAAGATGTGGTTTTCCCAATGAGAGAAAACATTTTGTGAATATAAGGCAGTGACATCAGTGATGTTGGCTTTTTCATTGTGTGTGTGTTTGCCAGTGGGCGAAGGGGCAGGCCCCACACACGGCTCTTGGCATCAGGGATTCTGTATTCTCTTGAGCACTCTGATGCTAAAATTAACCTGGATATTCTATTAACCGAGCTCAGCTAGCTGCCTGTGCTATTTTTAACCCCTAAGGACTAGTGTGCAGATCCGGGGTATGTCGGGGGAGCAGCCGGGCTCAGGGGCCAAGCGTGATTTTAGTTCGCGTCTCCGGGTTTTACGTGGGAAGGCCTGGGCTTGCTGTGCCCGTGTGTGGTGTGGGCAGAGTTGCAGACTCTCAGGATCTGGTTTGCAGGTGTTATGTCATTTTCGTGCACGTTCTCACGAGTCTGTGACGTTGAAGTTGAGGAAGGGAGACCCACATGACTTCGTTTACCTGCCCAGAGTCACCGAGCCTGTACGAGTGGAGCTGGGATTTACGCTGATGCTGATGGTCTTGATCTCACCACTTATCCCGCTCTGGCTTTCTGTGTGACCCTGGATTTGAATGGTGGGGTACAGTGAAGGGCTGGGAAAGACAGAAGTGGTGATTTCTGGGGTCAAGAGGTAACAGGACCACTGTCTTTTGGGGCTGGAGGCCCAGGGCACTGCCCTTGCTGTCCTGAGCCTTATAGTCACTGCCTGGGGCTTCCAGGGCGGATGTTGGAGAGGCGAGGAATTGTGGAGATGTGGTCTTGAACAGAAATCCAGGGATGGTTTGTTGAGCAGGGCCACTGGCAACACTTACGCTTTGGGAAAAGGCGTCGGGCAGTTGAGCAGAGCACGGATTCCTGTGGGCGGACTCATGTGGCGGGAAGGTCGCATTTGGAAGGAGCGTTCAGATTTGCTTCTCTGAAACTAGTGAGGCCTCCAAGCATATAGGCAGTCACACCTCCCTGAAGGCATTGGGGAATCAGAGCATCAGCTTGTCATGTTTTCGTTATGTTTGGAGAGGAGACGGATGTATTTGCCGGAAGCAAACAGAAGCAGTAGCTGCGAACACCTGAGAGTTGAGATTTGCAAGTTGCCCTTGAAAGTGAGGCTGTGAGTGCACCTCCCCCTTCCTAGTGACCCTGGAGGTGGGTTCCTGCTGTCGGAGGCACAGGAGAGTTCAGTCAGGCGGTGGGAGGGACAGGCGCCCCCGGGAGCCTGCCAGGAGAGGCAGGCGTGACTGACAGCACCTGGGGGCCTGGACCCAGGACTGTCTTTCTCACTAATTCTACAACTTGAGGCAAATCTTCTAAACCCTGTCTGCCTCAGTTTCTTTGTCCAAGTGGAGAGTAAGGCCTTTTTTGTGGCGTTAGTAAGCCTGTGTGAGCAAGGGCACTTGCCCGCTCCATTTCTCTAGGCAGGAAGGGGTGACTTCCAGGCCAGTCTGTGGCTGTTCTGTTAGTCATGGGACATAGTGGCGTTCCCACTGTAGCTGGGTGCATCAGTTAAGAGAGAGCTGGACTTCAGGTGTGTGTTTGCACATGGGTGAGGTCAGGAAAGGTGTAGGGAGAAAGTGGCTGTGAGCTGGCCTTAGTTTTTGAGAAGGGGGGAGCCAGTGTGTGGTGTAGATCTGCACAGATGCCACTGGGGGGACAGTGTGGTGGCCGGCGCGGCTGGCATGGCCGGTGCTGTGTGTGGCTGGTCCTCGGGTCTCAGGGTGAGCCTTGTGGGGACTTGATGTTCTGTCTTTCAGGGGTGGCTGCTCCTGCAAGGTCTGAGGCTCGAGAACAGAGGGGGACCCCCGTGCTTGAGCAGGGGTCTTCCCTGATGGTCTGGTCTTCTGCACCCTGATGCTGGAGAGGGGGTCTGTGTCTGCGGGGGGGACACTATGACGGACTGATGTGCGCTAAGCAGCGGGTAGTTGTGTGCAGGAGTGATCTGGCACACGGCATGATCTGCTAGCAAATGGACACTAGTGAAGAGTGGACAAAGTAAACTCCGACCGAAAGGGTGATTGTACCGTGGGGCTTCCCGAGTGTGGGAGTCCATGCAGCTTCCAGAGGGAAGAGTTAGAGCCAGGCCGGGGTGGGTGACACGCAGGAAGCTCCAAGGGGCGGGCCTAGAAAGAAAAACAAAACGCAGAAAAATCTACCTAAGGTCACCCCTCAAAGAACAGTCAAATGGAGACACACATGCATGGCTGTGGACATAGAGGCACACACAGCCTGCCAGCCGGACCGCTGTGGCGGGCAGCGTGGAAGCCGAGGCCGGCGGAGCCGAGAAGAGCCGCCTTGGAAGCTCGAGGGTATTGCCGTGAGGCACACGTAGAATTACACAGATAGACGGGCACGTGAAGAGCTTAAAAATCACTCAGTGGGTTGAAGCCTCTGCCTTCGGCTCAGGTCATGATCCCAGGGTCCTGGGATGGAGCCCGGCGTGGGCTCTCTGCTCGGGGGGGGGGAGCCTGCTTCCCCTCCTCTCTCTGCCTGCTTGTTATCTCTCTCTGTCAAATAAATAAATAAAATCTTAAAAAAAAAATAAATGGAAAGAATAACCTTTCGGAGAGGAAAGGCCCAGAAAGGTAAAACGATTGGCCTCGATTGCTGACAGGTGCGGGAGTGCTGGGAGCGGGGCCGCCGTCGGAGTCCGGAGACGGCGGACCCGGTGCTGGAGCGAAGGTGGCGCTGGGGGAGCGCAGGGCGGGGCCGCTGGTGAGTGTCCTCAGGTCGCTCCGTGTGGAGAGCCGGACGCAGATGGAAGGGAGTTTGAAGTGATGTCCTCCACGACAGGGGGCCCGCACTGTTCTCGAAGCGTGAGGCGGCGTGGGGAAGGACCGGTGAACACGTTCAGACTCCCGCGCAGTCCGGGTCCCGTTACCGCCCTTAGAAATCAGGAGAGGAGCGTCCCCGGTCCCGGCTGCCCGGCCTGCGCCGCGGCCGGACGCAAGGTTCGTCGGGTCAACCCTCGGGCCCACCCGGGCCTCAGCGTCTGGACAGGTTTTGGTTGGAGTGTATGTTTTGTCTTTGCTAGGAGTGGTGGGCCATCAAGCCGACTGTGGGACCAAAGATAGTGATTCCTTGTTTGACGAGGTGTGTTTCTGCTCAGGGCTGGACTCCCCGGGGCTGTGGGTCTGTCCGTTCTGAAATTTAGCATTGCCGGCTTCAGTTTTCTTTTTTTTAGAAAGAGAAAGAGCACATGAGTGTGCGCACCAGCACTTGTGGACAGGGAGGGGCAGAGCGAGAGAGAGAGGGGGAGAAGCAGTTCCTTGCTCAGTGAGGAGCCTGACCCAGGATTTGATCTCACAACCCTGAGATCATGACCAGAGCCGAAATCAAGAGTCAGATGCTTAACTGACTGAGACACCAAGGTGCTCCTGGTTTCAGTTTTCCAGTAAGCCTCACCCCTCTCTGGGGACTGCTGCATCCCGATACAGCTGGTCAGTTATTCTGCATGTCACATTTGAACCACACGTGGTGCATCTCACACACAAACCACATGGCACATCTCACATATGAGCCACACATGGTGCATCTCACACATCTGAGCCACACGTGGTGTAGCTCACACATCTGAACCACATGTGGTACAGCTGACACATGAGCCACATGGTACATCTCACATCTGACCCACACGTGGTACGTCTTGCACATCTGAGCCACACGTGGTACAACTCACACATCTGAACCACACGGTGCATCTCACACATGAGCCACACGTGGTGCATCTCACACACGAGCCACACGTGCTGCATCTCACACATCTGAACCACACGTGATACATCTCACACACAAGCCACACGTGGTACATCTCTCATCTGACCCACACGTGGTAGTCTTGCACATCTGAGCCACACGTGGTACAACTCACACATCTGAACCACACAGTGCATCTCACACAGGAGCCACACGTGGTGCATCTCACACACAAGCCACACGTGCTGCATCTCTCATCTGAACCACATGGTGAGGGGCAGCACACTCCTCTGAAGGAGGCCGGAGGCTGTGCTCAAGTTACGCAGTAAAACAGAACTTTTTCTAGAAACAGAACGGTACCCTTCACTCCTTAGTTTGTCAAGGAAGGACTCTCGTGGCTGTTTTTTCCTCTTCACATTGTTTCTGTTCCTGTTATCCAAAATGTGAAGCATTATTCTGTGTTGGCCCCCGTTGCCAGTGGGATAAAACCCAAAGGTAAGCGAAGTGGCCAGATCTTTCTTCGACTCAGGGGTAACTCGGCCTGGAGACCGTGGCTGGGGCTGCCCCTCCCCTCAGGCCAGCCAGCCCCCATGTCCTCTGCAGCTGCAGTTGCCTCCGGGGTGCCCTTAACACCAGGAGCAGGACCTGGTCACCAGGCTTTTCTTGAGAACCACCTTCCCCCTTTCTCAGTCTCTAGGGTGGGCGGCCTCCTGGGATGGGGGTCTGGCTTCTGGAGTCTTCAGGACATTTAGCAGAGTTGAGAGTGTTCATCGTCTGTGTATTTCTTTCTGGAGCTTTGTTTTTGGGATGCCACGATTTTCTGAGTTACGGTGTGGGCCCAGTTGGGTGTGCCCTCCGTGTGGACCAGTTGTCTCGTGTGCTGGCTGCGTCAGGGCTGATTCCTCCTTTCTTGTCCTGTCCATCCTCATAAAAATGCACCCTGTGGGTGAGGACTGTGACGTGTGCCTTGAGATCTCTGTGGCTTTGTTGTATGTTTCCTTTCGTCTGAGGAAAAAGATTCGTTTTCCTTTTTTAGCTCTTGTGGTTTCTGTTTTCAGTCCTGAATCCACTTCTGGGAGGTACAAGAGCAGAAGGTCTGTTTGATTTTGTCTGTTTTCAGTCCACTGGATTGGTCACTGGTTAGGGAGCTGCAAACACACTGTCCGATCTTCTAACGACTCTGTGCAGTGTACAGGACAGATACTCTAACCGGCTCCCACCTCTGAGGCTCGGAGAAGCTGGTGACTTTTCCGAAAGCACACTAGCAAGAGAGCCTGTGGCTGCCCAGTTGGCTCGTGATGGACTTGCCACGTCCAAGACCCAGCACTTTTGTGGTTCGGGTGGAGCTGCCTTCTTGGGTGTGTTACCAAATTACTTCCTCAGACAGGAGATAGCTGCCTTCCCACCCATGCCTACCTCCTTAGCGAACCCTTAAATGAGCACCGAGGGGACTTAGCAGAATGAGCCCGTCATGTGAATGTGTGGCTAGCCAGGGGCTCAGAGCCTGCTGACCCACTTCCCTGCTGAGTCGGGTCTTGAGCTGCCTGGAGCACCTGAGACCTGCTTCAGAAGAAGGTGTTCCCATGGGCAGCCCTTCTTCTCCCTGACTCCCGCCCTCAGGCTTCTGTCTGATCATCCCTCCTCCTGGTCGGGTGCTCCCACTCTCCCCACCCCCCCAGGTGCCGACCTTACCTAGTGCAGGGAAAGCTCTCTGGGTGAGGCAGGCAGAGAAGGTGTGGCTTTGCGGCAGGTGGAAGATGGGTCCAGTGGGGCTGTTAAACTCGGACGCTTCAGAGGGTAGGTCAGCCCCAAGCCCCTAAGCCTCGGAGCACCTGCTTATTTTGGCCCAGATAAACTGGGGTTTTCCAAGTCTGGGGTCAGACAGAGATCCAGGAATATGAGTTGGTTCTGGAAAACCCATCAGTGTGAAGACCCTAGGGGACCTGGCCAAGCCCTCTACTTGTTTTGAGGTCTGGGGTGTGTGCTGTGACCCGGCTGGTTTTCCCATGGTCTTTGGGGTGAGAGTCCCACTGGGGAATTCCAGACCATGTGGGGCTGAGGCTGGCAAGCCCTGTTTATGCATGAGGCCCTGCCAGTCTGTCCTGGGGCTGACCGCCAGGCATAGTTTTTTTTGTTTTTTTTTTTTTAAGATTTTACTGATTTATTTGACAGAGAGAGAAAAAACATGAGCAAGGGGAGCGGCACGCAGAGGGAGAGGGAGAAGCAGGCTCCCCACTGAATAGGGAGCCCGATGTGGGGCTCGATCCCAGGACCCTGGGCTCAGGACCTGAGCCAAAGGCTGATGCTTAATGACTGAGCCCCCCATGTATCCCCCCACGAGTACTTTTTTACTTAGGAACAATAATTGGCTGTTTTATTACTTGACAGGGGTGAGTTTCAAGGGCAGTTAACTCTGCCCGTATGATGTTTACGTGGGAGATCCTTAGCACCAACATGCAGTATGTCCAGGAGTTGGTCAGACTTACACAGGTGTTCTGGAACTTTCTTCATGGCTACATCCCATGGGGAGGAGGGTTTGAGGGAGGCAGTCATCCATCTGTACTTTCCTATGAGGCCGCCTCCTGTTGGAACATGGTTTTTTGTGTGCACACACAGATGTGCACAGAACACACGCATGTTTGCACACATGTACACACACAGGCACACGACAGAACACACGCACGTGTGCATAGAACACATGTTTGCACACATGTAGACACACGTGCACAGCACACTTACATGCGCACGTGCATACACATGGGCACACTGCATTTGCACACACACAGAGCACACACAGGTGCACACATGTGTACTGGCACACTATACACACATGCACAGAACACACAGGTAACACGTGTACACGTGGGCGCACTATACTCACATACATGCACAGACCACAGGTGCACACATGTGTATACATGGGCACACTCTATACACATGCATACGCACAGAATACACTCACAGGTGCACACGCAGATGCACCGATGTACACACGTGGCCCACCACACACACACAGACACATGGGCACACACCACTCACACACACACGGGGCCCTGTGGCCTGTCTCGGGGTAGAGGTGCCTGACGCCGTGTGCCCGGTGTGGTGGGAGGCTGGGGCATAAGGGAGGCTCACAGCCCTTGTGACGGCTCTGTCCCCTGCTGAGATCTGTGGCCCTGGGGCCTGGCCACACAGGGCGTGGTGGGCTGCGTGCGTTTAAGAGGAGCTCCTGTCTCTCAAGCAGCCCTGTCCTTTTTCTTCTGTTTGACATGGTAGAGACCACAGATGCGCTGCAGCGAGTCCCATGGCCCCACGAGTTGCTCCCAGGGGGCTGTGGGTGAGTTCTGGGGGCACCCTGGTCTCTGTGCTTGGACCCCTACCTTTCCACTTTCTATGACTTGAGGGTTTTTCTGCAGTTGCTTTTGAGTCTTTAATTTTTTGTATTTGAATCAGAAGACTTTCGCTTCCCGGGCCCACGGGCTGGGCCTGTTTGTCAGCCGGCTGCTCTCGGGCCTCCCCGTCTGACGGGCTCCGGGGACTCTGGCTGGGCAGAGCCACTCGGGGGGGTACAGCGGAACGAGCAGAAGGGGGCCGCTGCTGGCGCTGGCACCGGGGCCGCAGACGCTGAGCTGCGCCCGCGGGACGTCTGCTGGCGCCGAGGAGAAGGCGGTCCTTGGGCAGTTCTGTGGGTTTGGATGAGAAGGTCCTTTTGCGTTTTCACCCGGGGCAGGTGCACACACGGGCTCTTGTGCCCCTCCAGGCTCGTGGGGGCAAACCTGGAGCCAGGCTGCTGGGGGAGCCTCTTCTCACCCCTCCCGAGTGGCCGCCAGTGCACACACATCTGGGAGAGGCGAAGCCTGGCCAGGGTGACGATTTCGCGTTTCCCCCGAGCTGGGTCTGCTGCACACGGTGACTCCTTGAGCAGTCGTGGGAGGGATGGTCAGGAGACCTCGCTTGGCTTCCTGAGCCCCCGGCTGGCCCCGTCCGTCTGGGATCTGCGGCATTCCTTTCTCCCTTCATCACTTCCTGCTCTGCTCAGCTTGCGACAAGTATTTGGAGAAAGAGTTTCTCAGCATTTGGACCCAAGAGTGTGTTTATGCACGTCCTGACTGGAAATAAAGGGTCACATGGAAAGAAAAAAACCACTTGTCGTTATGTTTTTGCTCAGTATCTTGATTTTCTATTTGTTATTGTTTCATCAAGTGTTTTCCAGTGATCCCTTCAGGGAACCCCTTTCCTGTCCTCCTGGACCGGCGGATCCTCGAGTCACAGGAGCAGAGGGGCTGGTCAGGAGGAAGCCAGAGGGGCAGGCACCATGGTCCCAGGAGCTGGACGCTTCCTGCCCGTTCACGCAGCCGTCGTTCACTCCGATTGGGGTCACTTAAATTCGGCCTCTCTCCTTTGGGGACGCGCCGCTGCCGCGCTCGTTCCCCAGCCCGCGTCGGCTTCCCCGTGGGCACCCGCAGGAGGACCGCGGGTGCTGCGAACCCAGGGGCGCCGGCGTAAGCACGAGGTGCCTGTTGGCCTTCAGCCGCCGGGTTTCTGCGGCTCGGCCTCGCTCCGGGAGCTGGCGCGGAATTCCCTCTTGCTGTGGCCTCAAAGCGGTGATGGCATCTTCAGATAAAGTAGCTCAGGAGTCCCCAGGAAGTCTCCTGTGCCCCGGGGGTGGGCGCTGCTGCGGGGCGTGGCAGGGCGCGCTGAGTCTCCGCGTGGGGCCGGGGCAGGCCCCGAGGGGTGGCATCCACAAGTGGGTGTGAGACCGAAGGCTTTTCACGTCACCACAGGCGATGGAGGAACTTCAACTTGATGTGTCAATCACAAATGCTAGTTGGGAAAAAGCTGGTTTTCAGAAGATTTTCTCCTGCTGTACACGCTCGCAGGCGGCTTGGGTGGCGATTCTGAGTCACACGGGTCAACTGTTGAGGAAGTCAGCGCGTGGGGTCTGCTGTTTCGGGTGGCTTCTCGCCCACTGGATGCCACCATCGGATGCTTCTATGGGGCTGTGGGGCTGGTGCACAGGGTATGTCTCGGCACATGGAGAAAACACGGGCCTCGATTTCTGGGTTTGTATGGCGTGAAGGGTAAGACATAGTGTCGTATTTATGGGGTTAGTGATAACGGGACCGTTCCAGTTTTGGGGAGACGAGATTTCCTTTGTGCTGAGGAGACCAGGATGGGTCTGAGCGGCTCCTCCTGCCCTCTGGGGAGTGTACGCCCTCGTGGGATGCCCAAACCAGTGGAGGTCAGTTTTAACTGTGCACAGTGGTCCCCATGTATGAGAAGAGCACTTACTTTCATTTTTAGAAATAAATTTAAAATCAACTCCGTGTTTTACCTATTCTGAGATTTCATCTGTTCGAAGTGCAGTTTCCCCCACAGCTCCCAGCTCTGAAGATTTGCTTCCCCTTCCTTGGAAGCAGGTGACAGCGGCCTGCCTTACATCAGCAGCTTCTCGGGCTCCTTGAGATGGCGAGGGTCTCTCTGGGACACTGGGAGCAGGGAGGGCAAGGGACCGGGTCTAGAGATTGACCGGGAGGCCCAATCGGACACTGTTTTGTACATTCATATTTACATATGTGCGTTTCGGACTTGCGGACTCTCTTTGGCTACAGTAGGGCCTGCAGGACGGGGGAGGGTGGCACGGCACAGCTGAGACCCACGGGCAACAGGCGGTGCCCAGACACGGATTTTGGTCCTCTGTGGCTTTCTCCTCTCCATAGTCGTCTGTGGTTCGCAGGGCCCTTAGTGGGAGGGCAAGGGAGGGAGAGTGAGAATGCAGACATTCCAGGTGCTTCAGAAACAAGGCTCCCAACTGGGGAAGTGGGGGAACAGCAAGGCTTGCCCCCTTCTGGGAGGTCCTCCTGGTCCTGGGGTTTCCCAAGAGTCTTGGCCCCTTGGCCATGAGTGATAGCATAGTGGGGAGGCCTAGTGCTATCTCCCTGGCACCCCAGCCCCCCAGCTTCCTGGGTTTTTGCTCAGCACTACTCAAGTCCTCGATCCTGTGAAGGGAGTGGAAAACCGGAGGAGGGAGGGGCCCTGTGAATTTTTCTTACACTATTCTTGGGCGACTCGTGAATCTTGTTCCTTCTGTGAGAGAGCAGGACTGGCCCCATGGATGGGCACACCACCGTCTTCACACCTCACTCTGTGGGACCCCTCCCAGGCTCACATACGTCTGGTCCCAGACCGTGCTGGTCACCTGGGAGTGAGTGTGTCCAGATACACAACGTTTCTTTAACACCGTGGTTTTATTCTGGGGACATTTGGGCATGTTTGGAGATGTTTTTGTTTGTCACAGCTGGGAGAGGAAGGGTGGCCCCCAGCTCAGCACCTGACAGCCCAGGGAACCCACTTTGAGAATGTCCACACTGGGTGGGAGAGCTTAGGGCACCTTGAACACCAAGGAGGGTGCGTCTGACTAGCTTTCTATGCTTCTCTCAGCAATATGGCCTTGAAAGACTGTGAGTCACATTTGAGGGCAGGGAGTAGATGTCTCATGCTCGCCTCATGGAAAGACCCCCGCCCCCCACCGCAGTGTGGACCAAACTAATACAGCCCAAGGGTCTAGACTCTGAGCAACAAGGGCAGTGCCCTGGGGCTGAGCTGGTGACATTCTTGGCTCTGCACCTTCCCTGCTGCGTGAACTTTGGCCAAGACACTTAACCTCTCTGTGTCTGTAAAATGAGGATAACAGTAGGCTTCATTGGGTTCTTAAGTGGGTTGAGCGGCACGGTGGTGATATGGGGCCTGCCTGCCCCTCACCTGCGCAAGCCTCTCCCTGTGTCGTCCAGCTCTTCCTCACTGTGAGGAGGAGCCCAAGGTCTCATGGGGCTGGGATGGGCAACCACCAGCATTTTCATGAGCTGTTGAAAGCAGGACCACCGGCTGGATTCCTTGAGGGAACGTGGCCGTGTGCAGGAGCCGGGCTGGGAGGGCAGGGTTTAGTGGCACCTGGGGTCTGGCCCCCTGCTCCTGGTGGGGTGGGCTCACCTGCATTGACCTGTGTCCCAGGCCTTGGGCCCCACTCATCCCATCAGGCTGGGGGGCCCCAGGGACGTCTCCAGCCCCGTGGCAGACTGCTTCTGAGCCTGTCTGTCCTCCTCAGAGAGCACGTCTGTTTCTTTCTGAAGCTGCCTAGGACTTAAAAGTAAACCATTAACCAAGAAGCACAGTCTTGCACAGAAACGTAGTTTGCAGGGACGGCTGTCCTTGGAGCAATGGAGCTAGAAGCTGTGTGTTCCCTTGGGATGCGGTACAAGTAGGACGCAGGAGGTGTTTCTGATTCTCGGCTAGTTATAAGGGGTTTGGTGCAGTTAAAAAAATTCCTCCAAGGCTGTGCGTGTTAGGGAAGAAGCTGTGAAAACAGTGGGCCGTGCTGGCGCACTAGATGCTCTGGTGGCATTCGAGGTTTCGGCACGTTGTTTTGAATGCTTTGGCTTCTTTCTGCAGCATTTCACGGTTTTATCTCTTTGGCACAGGCCTGATGGTGGGAAGTATATTAATGAATCAGTTAACTTTTTTGGAAACTACAGGAAGTTATCGTATGATGAGCCTGCACTTAGGGCCTGCAGGCGACCCCCCCCCACCGCCCCAGAAAAACAAGCATTTTTGTGTGCCAAGCAGCCTCCCGGGGTCCTGGTGGGGCCTGATTGCGCCTGCTGTCATTCTCCTGACGTGGGTGCTTGTCACGGGGGCCTCACACTCACGTGCTGACCTCGCCCAGGACAGATGCCCAGGACAACTGTGACTTCTCTTGCCGTCGACGAGGTACAAATGCTGGGTCACGGGACGCAGGTGCAGGTGACCCACTGGCAAGGGAGGCCCTCATGGGCTGGAGGTGTTTTCAGGTGGGGAAGCATGGCCTCTGTGTGAGGGAGCGGGTTGCTGAGCGGGAGGAGCCCACCACCCGAGCGGACTTCTCCCCGCCCCGGGACTCACTGGGACTTCTGGATAACTTCATTGGCGATTTAGAGAGTCTGGCTTCTCCCTGTATATGGAAATGGGGCTGCTGGGCGTCAACACCAAACAAGTTTTGGAGGGAGTGTTTACATACTCTTAGGTTTATACTAAAAACCTGCCCACATTTTATTAACGGAGAAGAGTAAACAAAGCTCAGTGAAGAATGAAGAAAAACAAGTTGCTTTTATAAGTAAAATTAAATGCATGATAATGTTGCACTTGTTCTGGTCTTGTTGAAAGACCAGCCAGAATAAGGTGTCATTTTGTCACATGTGGAATTAGGGTCCTGGCCCATTTTGCACCACATAGCCCCCCGGGGCCCTGTGTGATGAGCCCCCCGGGCGATAGTCTGCCCTCCCCCCTCCCCCAAGCTCACCCTGACCTGGGCAAGGCCCAGATGACCCAGTGTCCTTCGCTGGCTGGTTTGGACTTGAGTCTAAGAAAGGAAACCCCTGGAAATGCAGAGTAGGGAGCTCGCACGGTGATGGGAGGAAATCCATTTTCAGCAGCACAGACGAGCTTGCCATGTGGCCTGTTGGTGCCCAGCGGGCTCCCGCGCACACCCACTCTGCACACGCCTGATAACGGTTTGTGGAGTACATTGTGCAAATCTCTAATAGAAACTTCTACAGTCTTGAGAGGCAGGTGACAAACCCCGGGTCCGGTTTCCTCGTTAGTGTTCATCTTCTCCAGCCCTCTCTCTAAGGCAGCCTGGTTCCCCGGGTGGGCTTAGCCTGGACCCCTCTGTGTTTAGGTGTCACCATTCTGCAGCACGGGCCATGTGCTGAGTGACCTCGTGACCTGCCTGGAGAGCGTGGGGAGCCATGGGGGGGTGTGGGCCACACCTGTTGGTCTAGGATGTCTGGTGTGTCTGGTGTGCTGGTCCCACACTAGGGGGACCTCTGTGCCCCAAGTGCTGCCCTCCTTGAGCACGCTCTGCCCAGGACAGCAGAGCAGGAAAAGCAGCCATCTTTGGGGCTAGCATTGCTCACCTGCTCATCAGGGATGTCCCAGGACCCACCCCTGAGTGCCTAGTCCCCCCTCCCTCAACCTTCCCCCTGGGGTCCTGGCTCTCTCCCACTTGTTGTCTTCATGGGCCCTCCCAGCCCCCAGGCCTCCCTGCCAAGACCCCCCCCCCCTCCCCCCCGCCCCCCCGGCCCGGGCCCTTTGCCTGCCCCATCCCCCCCCCCCCCCAGATAACCGTCTCCTTCCCACTGAGGTTTCTTTTTGAAATACTTTGCACTGATTGTGGAGCCTGTGGCTGATCTGGTCCAGCTCCTCAGTCTTGCAGGAAGAGGAGGCTGCTGGCCCCCCGGAGGTGGGAGAAGAGGGGGCCCGCCGATCGCAGCCTCCTCCGACTTGTCACCAGGGCGCTCCCAGTGGATCCTCATGCCAGCAGCACACCTGGGACTGGTTTGCTGTGTAGCTGTTTGGGCCCCACTCCAGACCTATGAACTGGGGACTCTGGGCGGGGTCTGGAGACCCTTGTTTGCAGGGGTCCTGCACAGCCCGAGTTTCGGGGCCCCTGGTCCTTGCAGCTGAGCTGAGAACCCAGCATCGCCTCCCGAATGGCCATCTGTGGAAGGTGCTCGGGCTCTGGGGGAAAGGCCCAGACTTTCCCTGGTGGAGGGCCTGCCAGGACCATGTTCTGACTGCTCGGGGCCCTAGCAGCAGCTCGGGGAAGGAGCTTTGCGGGAGCCCGTCCGGGTGCTGAGCAATGTGAACACCCATTCACATAGACGGACTGTTTTGTTCCCCTGTTTGCACTGGCCGATGCGAGATTGATGACGCAGTGTCCTGTCCGGTGGAGACCGTACAGTGTGCCCAGACTAGGGGCTTGTGGGGCGCGTGCTGCCAGGGCTGAGGGAAGAGGTTAGGGCGGTGCCATGCACCAGCCCCATGAAGGGGCTTATTTTGATTTTTGCTTCTGTTTCTTCCAGTAACACCTGCATCCCATTCTCTGGAATTGCGGGGTGGGGGGAAATGTGCGCCTCCCACCACAGCAGGAACAGAAGGTCTCTGAAGCTGGTCGTGTTCTACTCTGAATTCCTGCCACTGCTCCCACAGCCGCAGCCTGGGTCTGCAGCGCCCCGAGCAGGACTGGTCTTACTCAAATGACAACCGGGGAGAGCCCTAATTACTGACCGTGGAGAGGGGTTTTACATCCTCTGCTGTCATGTTTGAGGGTTTTTGAGCAACTTCTGTGGTTGGAGGCTATTTTGAAAGGAAGGTTGTCAGGAATGTCATCGAACATACTGGGCCTCTCCATGGGAGTTGCTGGGTGGTGGCCCTTTGTGTGGGGGTGGGACGCGATGCTTTCTCCCCTGAAGTCACAGCTCACTTGAGGCATCAACAATTTGCCGATCTGAACTACAGTTTAGATGTTTTCCTCAGGCCGCCCTGATGATGGGGCTGGGCCAGCCACTTTGCTGGGCCTTCACGGTGGGAGCATGTTGGTGCAGCCTACGTCCAGGGTCAGTCCCTCTGGCCAGTTGGCCTTTCAGGGTGATTCCCGGTCCCCACACAAGCAGGAGCCAGGGTCCAGCTTGTCAGCTCTCAGTGGAGCGTGTCCCTGTGCCATGAGGCTGCCTGCTGGGCGCTGTGGCCCAGGGACGTGTCTCCCGTGGACATGCTGCCAGCCTTCTGTGTGACACACCTTCCTGGTGTGGGAATCTTGCCATGGGCTGTACAGGGCATGCCGTGGTGCCCCGACACCGGAGGACGGTGCCCACCTTTCCGCATCTGCTCCCAGGGTCTCTGGTCGCCTAGGGTTTCCAGCAGCTGCTCACTCTGTGTATTTCGGATGTCTTGTTTGTGTTTACAGAAGTAAACATTTTCACTGGAGAAGATTTGGGGGATGTAGAAAAGCAAAGTTAGAATATGAAAAGTTGTAACGCTACATCAGGTGCCTTTTTGTGGGTGACACCCAGATGCTTCCTTTCTGGGGCGAGACTGCCCTGGTGCTATGGTGTGTGAGTGGCTAAGACATGGGTGTATTCATGGGGCACCTGTTGCTGGGCGGTCCCGGGGCTGACAGTCCATGTGGCCTAGAGCAGGTGTGTGGGGCCACCCCAGTCTCCGCTGCAGAAGCTGGAAAGGGACTGTCCAGTGTGTCCAGATTGGAGGGCCCGGCTTTAGTTTCACAGGTGGGTGTACAACACCTCAGTGCAGCATTATGAGGACAATTTAAAAATCACGTGGCCTGGGAGGAGGTTGATGGAAATGTCAGTTGGGTTTATCGCTGTCTTCTGGGGCTGTCGTCGGTTCGGGGCTGTGCGAACCTGTGTGGGGTGCAGCCCACGCTGGAGGCGAGAGGAGGCTGTGGGCAGGGCTCCCGGTGCTGGGGTACGGCTCTGCCGTCGAGGGGGAAGACCCGAGCGGAGTGCTAGACGGAGCTGGGGCCGTGACGTGCAGGAAGAAGGTGCTCAGTGCTCAGAGCTGCTGCGGTGTGCACAGCCGCCTTCTGCAGAGGGGACTGCGGGGCCCGAGGTCTGGCTTGACGGGGTTGCCCGTGTCCTGCGGCCGAGACGAGGCTGCAGGAGCCCGCCTGTCCGCCCGGCTCTAGGCGGCCTCTTGTCTGACTGGACGAATCAGTGGTTTCTCAGAAGCTTCCCTCAGGAAACTTGGATTTTGATCTCTTTGGAAGTTGTCAGCACATTGAGCTGGGGGCCGGCCGAGCCCCGTCTTCACGCCATCGTGTGCCATCTGCAGCCCTGTGGCCTCCTGTCCTTGCTGCTGCTGGAATCGGGGCATCTCGTGTGCTGCTGTATGTCACCCTGCAGTGCGTCCCGCTGAGAAACTGTGCAGACGCCGCAGTGATTTGGGGAACCAGGTTCTCCAGGGAAGGTCATGATTTACTGTGGGGAGCCGGAGGGGGGCGGTAATAAACCTCAGGGGCAGGGAGTGTCGTTGTTGGGGGAACTGACATCCCTCTCTGGGGTGCAGCCCCCGATTGCAACGGCGTCCGGACAGACCCGCGTCCCTGGGGCTCCTCTGACTGTGCCCCCAGCCGGTGACCCAGAAGGCCCTGCCGTGGGGATGGTGACTGGCCCCTGGTCAGATGTCGCTGTGGCTCCCAGAAGGCCCTGTGGTGAGGACGGTGACTGGCCCCTGGTCAGATGTTAACTGCTGAAACCCTGGTGTTGGGTGTGGCGGGATGAAAAGCTTCAGGATGGTCAGCACGGGTCCTTACTCTGTGGGGAGGCCAGGAACCACGCCACACATGCTCAGGCACTGCTATCCCCTTGTCGCTGATGGGGAAACTGAGGGTTAGCAAGAGGCTCCTGTCCAGTCTGAGGTGACAGCGGGGAGGAGGACAATTTGGCCGGGCGCAGGGCCCTCACTCTAAGTCTCTGTTTCCGGGGGGTTTATGCTCGGCCTTGCTCTGGGAAGAGCAGTGGCAGCGCGAGCCCTTCTGGAGGTGTTGAGGTTCATGTGCCCTCCAGGGCCCTCTCTCCTCTCATCCTGGGGGCTTGAAGCTTCTCAGGTGGGCTGGCTTGTGGGTGGGGGGGGGCAGGATGTCCTCTAATGGGAATGGAGTCCACGAGGGGCAGCTGCTGCCACAGGAACCTCCTGGACAGGCTCCAGGCCCCTGCCCAGCCACAGGAGGTGTCCAGGTCGGGGGTGGCCCAGCCCCGTGGGGACACTTGCTCACTTTGCCAGGATGTGAGATGCGGACATTCCTAGAGCAGTTGACGAGGGTGGAAAGTGAAACCTGTAGAATTACAGCACAAAAAGGCAGGACACAAGGTGTCACTTGTGTGACTGCCAGTGTGAGAAGACTCGAAACATGTGGGGCCCAGGGGGCTGTGTGGCACTGCCTCCTTCCCTGTGACTCTGGTGTCCGGGGCCGTTTTCTGTTTTAACACATGGCTTGTGGCCTCCTGTATTCCCGATTCAGGCTGCTCTCTGCCCTTGTGCCTCCGCCTGCCCTGACTGGGCTCTCTGCCTTCTGACCTCATGGCCTTTGTCCTGTTCCCCCTCCAGGCCTGACCTCTGCCTCTTCGATCTTCCCTGCCCCCCAGGCCCCCGACCCTGGCCTCCCGGGGCCTGCCTCCTTCCTCAGTGTTCTGCCGGGGTCAGGCCCACAGAAGGTCTTGGTGGCTCAAAGTACTTTTCATTTCTTAGACACAAGATAGGAGATATTAAGATTGGGGGGTTTTATAGGAATTCAACTTATTTTGATTCATGGAAAATTGTGAATTGGCCCTTCGTTGAATAATACGCAGATTGCCCAGGCCAGCCAAAGCCTCAGATTCTAGGAGCTAAAAATAGAGTGGTGGGTAAAGGGCAGGCTGGCGGAGGGTAGAGACTCAGAATGGGAGTGGCGAGCTGGCACTCATGGTGACCGCTGAGCCCACGCTCCAGGCAGCTGGCAGAGGATGTGGGCCAGGCCCAGGTTTGGCCAGAGAGCTTTCTCTGCAGTCAGGAGTTTGAATCAAGTAACCATGTGTGTTAAGAGGGGACAGTTGAAGTTTAAATTACAATAGATTAAAGACTAAATGTGAACATTTCAGCGCTGGTTTATTACTAGTGAAGCCAGACTTCAGACCAGAAAAATCGTTCAAGTCAGAGGGCAAGATGCGTGCTTTGTATGTAAGTCAGTGTGTGGAAACGTGATTACAGCTTGGAGACCTGGGGCACCCTGGGGGCTCACCGGAGAGCTGGAGCTCACCGGAGCATCTCTCAGTTGTGGCTCAGTTCATGATCTCGGGGTGGTGAGATCGAGCCCCGCATTGAGCTCCATGCTCCGTGGGGAGACGGCTTAGAACTCTCCCTCGCCCTCTGCCCCTCCCCCTCCCTCTGTCTAAGAAATCTCTCTCACACACACACACACAGACACACTCACTCTCTCTCTCTCTCTCTCTCTCTCTCTGTCTTTAAAGAAACAACTGGGAGACTGACAAAAGTGCTGGGATTTCCAGCCGCGGTGTTTGCTGCGAGTGTCATCTTTGATTTCTAGCAGACTTTTTAAAGATTCATTCATTTATTTATTTATTCATTTGACAGAGAGAAGGAGAGAGATCACAAGCAGGCAGAGCAGCCGGCGGGGGGACGGGAAGCAGGCTCCTCGCTGAGCAGGGAGCCCGATGAGGGGCTCGGTCCCAGGACCCCGGGATCCCGACCCAAGCTGAAGGCAGATACTCAATGACAGAGCCACCCAGGTGCCCCGAAGCTATTCTTTTTCTATCCTTAAACATTTCTAATGACAAAGGAAATATCCATTGTAACCATGAGACAAAAGCGTACAGAGAAACCTAAGTTGTCTTTCCCTCCCTTCACGTGCTGAGCTGACCATTTGGTTCAACGGCTTCCAGAGCGTTCTCTGTGATCTCAATAGTCGTGCGAGGGGTGTGTGCACGGGAGGGGTGGTTCTGAGCTGTTGGCGGAAGCACTGAGCTCGTTCTCTTTGCCCTGTGATAAATCTGGCACCACCTGTGGATTTGTGTCCGTCCTTTTTGGGAATGACGCCGTGTCCACAGGCGGCACCGAGAGGACGGGTCCACCCATCTGCTGTCAGGAGACAGCCTGGGGTCAGCCAGGTGGCCCGGGCGCCCACAGCGCACCAGGCTCTGGCTTCCGCCTGTCTGGTGGGAGGAGAGCAGGGCCGCCCCCAGAGGTGAGGGCTTGCACCGCGCAGCCGGCACGTGACACGCGACACGCACCTGCACACGGGGTCCCGGCACAGGTCCTGGACGTGGGGCCGCGCTCCCGCCTCACGGACCCTGTGCGTCTGGTGGCTGGTTTGTCCCAGGGGGGCGCACCGGCTGGGCCACCCGAGGGTGGGTCACAAGCAGGAGCCCAGACGCTTCCTTCCAGCTGTTCGTTACTTGGTGTCTCTGGCCGCACTCAGACTTTGCCTCTTACATCATCACACTCGTCACCCTTTCCGCTTGAGCCTCCTGATTGCTGGTCCCCCGGGAAGCTCTCCCACATCTCCGAGGTTGTGCACAGCAGTCTCCGAGATGGTCCTGTTTTGACATGTTGTCACCATCAATCCATTCAGAATTTATTTTGTATGGTGGGAGTTAGGATGTCATTTTTTTCAAGACAGCCAATTAAGCCAACTCCACTTACTAAATATACCACCTTTTCCTCCGTGAACTAAAACGCCATCTTTATCATAAATTAGGCTCACATACATGTTCCGATCTCCTTCTGTGTTCTCTATGATACCTTTTGTCTATTAGAAACCTGAGAATATCCTGCCTATCATTTAAAAAAGTTAGCTATAGGGGCGCCTGGGTGGCTCAGTGGTTAAGGGTCCGCCTTTGGCTCAGGTCACGATCCCGGGGTCCTGGGCATCGGGCCCTCTGCTCAGCGGGGAGCCTGCTTCTCCCTCTCCCACTCCCCCTGCTTGTGTTCCCTCTCTTGCTAGCTCTCTCTGTCAGATAAATAAATAAAATCTTCAAAACAAAAAAAAAAGGAAGAAAAAGAATAGTTTCCTTTTAAAACTCTTTGTTTTAAACATAGAACTTTCTGAGAGGAACTCTGCTTATTATTCAGTTACCATGAATTATGTGTCTACTGTATACCCAGAAATGGGGTCGATGATTTTGTAGCATGTGTTACAACTTGGACCCAGCTGGTTCAGGAGTTAAACATAAAATAAGTAATAAAATAATTAAAGTGATTAGTTGAGCAGATTGATAATGGCAAATCTGCTCGTTCCAGACCCTTGCTGTAGGAAGCACCCAGTCTAAATGGGGTTTGTGAATGAGTGTCTAACTTAAGTAAATAAAGTGGGCATTTAATCACAAAGCTCTGAATTACGGTTTATTTTACATTTAAACGCTAATGGAAACTGCCTTTATTATTACACATAATAAGTTGACATGGTCAGTGTTTAATATAAAGTGAAGGAATTATTGGCTATTAAATTTACAAGCATTTCTATTTAATTATAAACATGCTCTATAGAGATTTTGAAAAACCTAGTTCTAAATTTTCAGGAATAAGAAAAAAGTGACTCATTCCCCCAGCAAGAGGCTTGGTACAGTCGGCATCTGGGTAACATCCTGGTTCTTCTGTTCAAACATTTCTTCTCTATGTTTATTTTTCATATGGAGATGTCTCGTGTGTGTACTTATTAGATGTTAATTACACATGTGTACACGTATATATTTCATAGATTCTTTAAAAATTTCACTCCGAACATTTCCATGTATTTCTGGAAGTTCTTCATGAAAATCGCTTTGATTGCCCTGTGGCCTTCTGCTCAGCCTTATGCACTCCTCGCCCCGGCCCTCCGTGCCGCTCAGGACCCATGTGGCTTCCCGTCGGCCTCCCCCGTGGACAGGCAGCTCTGGGAGCGGTGGTCTGACCTGCCCCCAACAGCCTTGTATCCGGGCCCAGTGAGGTCGAAGGCACTTTATCTGTGGACTCTCCAGTTTTTGAGTGTTTAAGCATTTCCTTGTTTTCTTGCCAACGTAAATATTGTTATAATAAACACTGATCACTTATAAATTTTTGTTTTATGGATTATAGTTGACCCTTAAACAACATAGGTTTGAACTGCATGGGTCCACTTACGTGTTGATTTTTTTCAGTAAATACAGCACAGTAGTGTAGATGTATTTTCTCTCCCTTATGATTCTTCTTTTTCCTCTTCCCTTCTGATTCTCTTAATAACATTTTCTTTTCTCCAGCTTACTTTATTATAAGAACACAGTTTACAATACAAATGCATACAAAGTATGTATTAGTCAACTCTCTCTATTATTGGTAAGGCTCCTGGTCAACAGTAGACTATTGTTTTCTTTTTTTAAGTCGAAGTATAAGTAACATTGTGTCGCAAGCGCACAACACAGCGGTTCCGTGACCTCTACACCGCTCCTTGCTCAGCTCCACAAGTGTCATTGCCGTCTCTCACCGTGCAAGGTTATGACAATATTATCGACATCATTCCCTGTGCTGTCATTTCCATCTCCCTGACTTACTTGTTTTATACGTGGAATTTTGTGGCCCTTAATGCCCTTTACCTGTTTTACTGTCCCCCACCCCTCTCCCCTCTGGCAACCACAGTCTGTTCTCTGTATTTATTTATTTTTTTAAGATTTTATGTATGTATTTGTCAGAGAGAGACACAGCGAGAGGGAAAACAAGCAGGGGAAATGGGAGAGGGAGAAGCAGGCTTGAGGGAGAAGCAGGCTTTCTGCCGAGCAGGGAGCCGGATGCGGGGCTCGATCCCAGGATGCTGGGATCATGACCTGAGCTGAGGGCAGATGCTTAACGACTGAGCTATCCAGACACCCCTGTTCTCTGTATTTATGATTGTGTTTTTTGCTTGTTTGCTTTGATTTTAGGACTCCACATATAAGTGAAATTGTATGCTATTTATCTTTCTCTGACATATCTCACTTAGCATTGTGCCCTTTGAGTCCATCCACGTCGCCACAAATGGCAAGATCTCTTTCTTTTTTGTGGCTGAGTAGTATATATGATGATAAAATAAGTAATGTAATATAATTATATAATAATATAAACATTATAATATGTAATTATAAAATGATGATAAAAGTAATATAATATCATAGTAAACATAGGGATGCATATGTCTTTTCAAATTAGTGTTTTATTTTCTTTGGATAAATACCAGTAGTGGCATTAGGGGATCTTATGGTAATTCTATATTTAACTTCTTGAGGACCCTCCATACTCTTTTCCACAGTGGCCGTACCGGCTTGCATCCCACCAGCCATGCGCGAGGCTCCCCTTTCTTCACACCTTCACCAACACCTGTAGTTCCTTGTATTTTTTATTCTAGCCACACTGGCAGGTGTGAGGTGGGATATCTCATTGTGGTTTTGATTTGTATTTCCCTGATGTGGGGAATGTTGAGCCTCTTTTCCTGTGTCTGTTGGCCATCTGGATGTCTTCTTCAGAGAAATGTCTGTTCATGTCCTCTGCCCATTATTTAATTGGATTATTTGTTTCTTTGGTGTTCAGTTTTACAAGGTTTTTTTATGTACTTTGGATATTAATCCTTCTTCAGTTCCTTTACAGGTATCTGCTCCCATTCAGTACGTTGCCTTTTGATTCTGTCGGAGGTGTCCTTTGCTGTGCAGAAACTCTGTGTTTTGGTGTCGCACCAATAGTTTAATTTTGTTTTTGTCTCCCTTGCCCAAGGAGGCATAAATATGTTGCTAAAGCCAATGTCCATGAGATTACTGCCCATGTTTTCTTTTAAGAATTGTATGGTTTCAGGTCTCACATTTAGGTCCTTAATCCATTTTGAGTTTGTTTGTGTGTGATGTAAGAAAATGGTTCAGTTTCATTCCTCTGTGTGGTGCTGTCCAGTTTTCCCAACACCATTAATTGAGGTGACTGTCTTTTCGCGTGTATTTGCCTCCTTTGTTACAGATTGATTGAAAATGTAAGTGTGGGTTTACTACTCTGTTCTGCTGTTCTGTGCGACTGTTTCCATGCTAGTCCATACTGTTTTATTCCCGCTTTGTAGTGTATCTTGAAATCTGAGATTGTGATGCCTCCAGCTTTGTCTTTCTCTCTCAAGATTGCTTTGGCTATTTGGGGTCTTTTGTGGATACAAATTTTATGTGTTCTAGTTCTTGAAAAATGCTGTTGGCATTTTGATAGTGATTGCACTAAAGCTGTAGATTGCTTTTGGTAGAATGGACATTTTGAACAATATTCGTTCTTCTAATCCATGAGCATGAAATGTCTTTCCATTTCTTCGTGTCATCTGCAATTTCTTTCATGAATGTTTCATAGTTTTTGAAGTACAGGTCATTCACCTCCTTAAATAAGTTTATTTATAGGTATTTTATTATTTTTGGTGCAGTTGGAAATGGGACTGTTGTCTTCATTTCTCTCTTTGCCACTCCGTTATTACTGTAAAGGAATGAAGCAGATTTCTGTATATTAATTTTGTATCTTGCAACTTTACTGAATTTATTAGTTTTTTTATTATGTTCATTATCATTTATTAGTTCTAATAGATTTTTGGTGGAGTCCTTCAATCTGCAAATATTGAAAGTTTTACTTTTTCCTTACCAATTTGGATGCCTTTCATTTCTTTTTCTTGTCTGATTGCTGTGTCTAGGACTTCTAGTTCTATGTTGGATAAAAGTGTTGAGAGTGGATATCCCTGTCTTGTTCCTAACCTTAGGAGAAAAGCTCTCAGTTTTTACCCACTGAGGATGGTATTAGCTGTGGGTTTTTCGTGTATGGCCTTTATTATGCTGAGGTGTGTTCCTTCTAGACCTGCTTTGTTGAGGGTTTTTTTTTTTTCTTTATCATGAATGGATGCTGTATTTTGTCAAATGCTTTTTCTGCATCTATTGAGGTGATCAGATGGTTTTTATCCTTTCTTTTATTTTTTTAAAGAAGATTATTTGTTAGAGAGAGAGAGACAAAGATAGCAAGAGAGGGCATAAGCAGGGAGGAGAGGGAGAAGCAGGCTCCCCACTGAGCAGGGAGCCCAATTTGGGGCTTGATCCCAGGACCCTGCAATCATGACCTGAACCCAAGGCAGGCGCTTCACCAACTGAGCCCCCTGGGCACCCCATCTTTTCTGTTACTGATGTGATGTATTTCGTTGATTGACTTGCAAATGTGGAATTCCTGGACTAGATCCCACTTGGTCATGGTGAACGGTTCTTTTAATGCTGGATTTGGTCTGCTGATACTTTATAGAGGATTTTGCATCTGTGTTCATGAGGGATATTGGCCTGTAGTTTTCTTTTTTGTGGAGTTTTTGTCTGGTTTTGGCATCAGGGTCATGCTGGCTTCATAGAATGAAATTGAAAGTTTTCCTTGTTTTCTATTTTTTGAAATAGTTTGAGAAGAGTAGTTAAGTTTGGGGGGAATCAAAACCAGCATGTGGATGTTTTGTGCAGGGTGTGGTTGCTGCAGCGCCTGTTGTTCAAGGTTCAGCTGTGTTTTCTTGGGAGACCTAGATACTGATTTATTCATGGTTTTTCAACTTTTTTTTTTTAAAGAAAGTGCGTGCATGTGAAGGGGGAGGGGGAGAGGGAGACAGAAGGAGAGGGAGAGGGAGAATCTCAAGCAGGCTCTACACCTAGTGCAGAGCCCAACATGGGGCTCGATCTCACACCCCACGTCAGACGCTTACCTGACTGAGCCACCAGGCGCCACTCAGCTGCTGTTGGAAATAAGCCTGTCTATCGCTTGCTCTGCACAGCCTCAGCTGCCCAGGGTGTCGGGACTCAGGCAGGAGGCCCAGGTGTGTCAGATGGCTGGTGGCCCACTAGCGACAGGACCAGGAACACCTGGGAGAGGGGCTGTTCCCGTACCCCCTCCACTAGGAGGAGCTAGTTGTCTTTCCCTTCAGGGAATTAGGACCTCTTGTTCATCTGTGGGCTGGGAAGGCCTGCAGGGGGGCCGGCTGCCTTGGGCGGGGTGGAAAACTCTCCGAATGGCGTCCTTGGGATTGGGCTGCAGGGAAGGGCCAGAGCTCGTCGGTGCAGTGGCTCCAAGCGGGAGATGGTGCCACGACCGGGATGCGTTTCCGTGTGAGCTACTGGTTGGCTGGCGTTTTGTGGTGTGAGGCCTGAAGAAGACGGTACATCCATCTCTCCCAGGCGGTCTCTCACAGTGATAAATAAGGAAGGGAAAACCAAAGTTTTATGCTTTCAGTTTCTTCCTATTCTAAAATTGCCATTAAGACTCAAAGCCAGCTCCCAGCGCTCACATTTGGTTTGTGGGTCTCCACAGGGACAGTGGAGTCTTATGGCTGGTGACTGGCGTAGGCAGACACTCGCCCTATTGGCGCTGGACGCGGGGCCATCGGCTGGGACCCCGGGGATCATGGGCTGTGATGCTGGTGGCGGCTCTCCCCGTGTGGGGTGGGCACCATGGGCCCTTCATAAGGTTTGGCTGTGTCCGGCAGTTGGCCTGATTGTGGCCCCTCCTCTCTGCCGGAGCTCTCTCCAGGGCTTGGGTCCCTGCAGCCCCCTTTGGCGAACGGCTGTCTCTGGAGTACACATAATGTGCTTCTGGGGTTCCCAGTGCATATGGTGGTGCCTTCGGGCCTTTTAGATCCCTGTGCTTTGGTCAGACAGGAACCACCACAAAAGAGGAGGCTGGGTTCTCCCAGGACACCCCTGACCGACCAAAGCTGCTCTGGAGCACTCACTTAGACCCCAAGTCCAGTAGTCACCAGGCATTCAGGCACCTGTCCCGCGAGGAAGCCTAGGGGACCCTAAGTCCTGAGCTGGTGGACCGCCTCTCATTTTGCCAGGTGCACCCGTGACATTCGCAGCAGGCAGAACCATTGGTCGCTCCCTGTGCCGGGTGTCCTCCTCACGGGGGGACATGGCTTTGCCTTTGCCGTGGCGAGTGAGGGTGCTGAGGACCTGGGGGCCGCAGTCTGGGCTCTGACTCTGGCCTCCTGCGCGGGGCTGGACTGGTGATTTCTTGAGGACCCAGAGCAACACACCCCTTCCACTGGAAGCTGGTCCTCAGACGTGGCCTTTGCTGTTTGTTTCTTGCACACCTAATAGCCTCTGGACAGGGAGAGGGTCCAAGTGTCAAGCCCCGAAAGGAAGAAGTCAGTGCTCTGCTCGGTGCTCCAAGGACGGCAAGTTTGAGGGCCACCGACCTGCCGGCTTGCCCCCCGTGGCTCTGGGCCCCCGTTCCACTCAGAGACGGCGTCGTGCACCGAACGTGGTGCCCCAGGCAGCTCAGGTCTGTGGGGGGCCTTGTGACCCGTGCAATCCACCCTTCACTCCCGATTTTGAGGATTGGGGGGTGCTGTTCAGAAGTCCCACACCAGGGAGGGGCTTGGGTGATCTGAATGGGGAGGTGAAGTCAGAGTCGGGTCTCTCTCCTGAAAGTTCTTTTATTCACTATTTCAACAAAGTTCAGAACGCATCCTGTGTATGTCAGTCTGGTCTGGCTCCGTGTGGTGCTCCCCGGGCAGCCAGCTTGCGAGCCGGCCGTCTGCTGCCTGCTCAGACCAAGAGCAGTGTTAGAGATGACTCGGGAGTTTGAACTACTCGAGCTCGGCAGAGATCTCTGGGTTGTCTCGGGTGCCAGAGACTGCTGGGCCTGAAGCAGCCTTGCTCTGGCCCCAGGGCGGGCAGGCCCCACGGCCTGGGATGTGTCTGGGGAGAGGCTTAGGTCGGGACAGCAGTCTGCAAAAGCTGGGTGCGTCTGGGACCCCGCAGCCGTTTCTGTTTTCTCGCAGCTGGAGGCCTGGTAGAGCTCTGCCCTCTCCTGTGCCCAAATCGAGTGAACACAACAGCCTGTGGCCTTTAGAAATAATTTACTACACCTTTCTTTAAATCCCTGCATAAGTCCCGCCTCCCCATCCCATGCACCTTCCAGCCGCCTCTGTCCTTACAGGCTTGTCATGAAGAAGTCTGTCTTCCAGAACATTCCACAGGTGACACGTCTGAGGTCATCTTGGCAGGCCCAGGACTTTTGGCCTCTGGGTGGTTCCCACTTAGGGGCAAGGGTGTTCTTTTGTCCAGCATGGGAATGGCTTTGTGGAGGACAGGTCTCAGATGTGTAGACGTTTTTAGTGTGTGCTTCAGTGGCACTTACAGCACTTACCACCACCTCTGGTTTCACCACCTGTGACCACCTGGAGGGACCCCGGGTGATCCTCAGGTAACCCCCCCAGGGCAGCGGGGACACCCCGTCCTCCTGCCCCCCCGCCCGCATGTAAGTGTGTGACCATGTTGTCTCCACTGGCCAGCTGCTGTGGACGTTCATGTGCACGTTCCTGTGTTGGGTTCTTGGGAGCGTGTGGCCCGTGGAGGGGTTGCAGGCACCCGTCCCAGCTGTTTCCCACACAGCTGCTGCACTGCACGCTCCCCAGCCGCGTATGAGCACCCCACTTTCTCCACATCCTTACCAACATGTGTTACTCTCCTTTGACAGAAATTCTGGTCATCTCACGGCAGCGGTATCTCACCGTGGGTTTGACTTGTGTTTCCATAATGAAACATGCTGCCCAGTGTCTTCTCGTGTTCACGTGGACAGTTTGGACCTTTGAAAAAATGTCTTCCAGGTTCTTTTCCCATTTTTAAGTGGGTCGTTTGTCTTTAGTTTTTGGGTTGCAGGAGCTTTTTATATATTTTGGATCTCAGAAGACTCATCAGATATGTGACTTGCTGGAATCTTCTCCCGCTTTGTTGCTAACTGTCTCCTACAGTCTGCATTGCCACCAATCTTTGCTCTCAAGGCCTTGAGATGCATCACCTTGTTTCTCTTTATGTCACAGCTGGAGGAAAGGGGTCAGTCAGCGTGGTGGCCGTGGCACCTTGCTCAGGGGTTCTTCCTGCTGGGGTGTTGGCACTCCTGGTGACCCGTTCCTCTCACCATCAGCTGCCTTCTGTTGCCACCATCTGTCTTCTCTGTGCCCTCACTTCTGGCTCCTGAGCAAGGAAAAGAAGGGATTTTTATGGGTTTGTTGGAGGGACCAGCCCCTATGCCCTGTGCACATGGAGGTTAGCCCTGCTGGGGTTTCAGTAATGCTGCTTTCCTTACCAAGGTGCAGAAACAGGTGTTTCCCACACATGCATCTCACAGGCGTGACACAGCACTATTGCCATTACATGCACTAACATGGATGTTACCTGTGTGTGAAGTTAGGCCATACTAAGCTGCCATAATTGCCTTCACTCTTGGGGAGACTGTCAGCATTAAAGACCACCCTGACCACAAAATGCAAACTGCTTGAGAAACAGCCCGGGGTGTACTTAGCCGACCGAAGAGATAATAAGTTACCTAGAAGAAGGCCAAGCTTCCGTCAGAATACCCCAGAATAACATATGATGTCTCACTTCCGCCACGGACCTGGAATTTCCACCGTGTGTCTGGCCAGACCCAGGCCATTTCCCTTCAGCGAAATGTGAGTGAACAAAGAAACACCTTCATTTAAAAGTCTTTCCAGAATGGCCCCCGGGTGGCTCAGTCGTTGAGCATCGGCCTTTAGCTCAGCTCAGGATCCGAGGGTCCTGGGATCAAGTCCTGCATTAGGCTCCCTGCTGTGCAGGAGGCCTGCTTCTCCCTTTCCCTCTGCTGCTCTCCCTGCTTGTGCACTCACTCTCTCTGTCAAATAAACAAATAAAATCTTAAAAAAAAACAAACAAACACCTCTTTCCAGAACTTTGTGTTTTGCACTGGAGTATGAATGGCAGGGTCTGATTTTATAAGGAAGAAAATGGTTTTTCTGATCTTTTGTTAATATCTAAGAAATTTTCTTTCTCGAGCTTAAGCCAGGACTCTTTCAGAGAGTGATGTGGGGAAAAGAAAGGCAAAGAGAGTACCAAGTGTTCGGGGCAGAAAACAGCAGTCTGAAATCCTATGTTGGTCACTTCGGAAAAATAAACCTAGATGTTGCAGAAGACTCTCTTTCCAGGGTGGCCTGGGAGGGGCCGTCTTTGGCCAAGTCGGGGTCTTATTTTATGTATCAAGGAACTGCTGCCTGTGGAAGAGGTTGCAGGTTGGAATGGAAATTTGGGCCATTTAATTTGGAAATGGAGCAGTACCTTAAACAGGGCAAGCTGACCTGAGCGCCGAATTCGTATTTTGTCAAATGATGAGGACCCTTGGACAGGCAGACGTGTCCTCCTTGAAGCCAGGAGCAGAGCCTGGAGGAGGTACTCAGGCCAGATGGGAAGGGGCCAGGTAAAGGGCAGCATGGAGGGGGTCGCAGTGTCTGGTCACAGCACACAGCTGCGTGATCACGACGGAAGCGACGTCTTGCAGGGTTGGTGTGTCTAGAACCAACTTACAGAACAGCGGCTTAGACGTTGAGAGGTACAGAACGGGGGAAAGGTTGACATTTCCTGGGTGATCCTACAAAACGCATCTTTCATAGCGGGGAGTCAACGGCTGATCTTGAACTGATCACCGAGAAGCGTCGGTGATGCTTTCTTCCACCGATGATGTTTGCTCAAGAGCAGGAAACGGAAGTTTGCAAATGTGAGCGTTTCTGGAGAATGGGTCTGTGGCTGGACCTGGCGCTGTGGGACGACAGTCGTGTTCAGCCTTGGGTCCCCACGGCTGAGTAACGGGTACTTCTCAGCAACAGTAGCAAAACAGCGTATCTACCAACAGAATACTTAAAAAAAAAAAAAAAAAGATTTAATTATTTGACACACGGAGATGGCAAGAAGGCGGGTGGGGTGGGGGGTGGTTAGCGGGCTCCCCGCGGAGCAGAGGGCCCGACGCGGGGCTCGATCCCAGGACCCCGAGACCATGACCCGAGCCCCACAGGCGCCGTGTGCAAACGGAGGCCGGTGCACACCGCGCGGCTCCGCTGTCCGCTCTGCCGCCGAGGCCCTGAGCGTGGACTCTGGAGCCTCCGGAGCCTGACGCCGGCCCGGGAGGACGCGGGTCTCCCGGTGCGCGTGGTGCCGCGTGGCCCCGGCGGCCCTCGGGCAAGCGGCCTGGCCCCTGGTGTCCCCGCAGCCGGCGCCCCGACGCGGGCCTCGCACACCCGGAGTCGCTCACGCCGGGGCGCGGGCCGGACGCAGACGCGGAAACCGAAGCGGCGCACCCCCGGCCCCGGGGGGAAGGGGCAAAATCTGCGCCCGCGTCACTTACTGTGTTCGTGACCTGTCGCCACCGTGACCCCCTTGCTCCCCACCGTGACCCCCTTGCTCCCCACCGTGCCGTCGTAAAACAAAACTTGGGAAAACGGGCCTTTCTCCGATTCCAGGCCCTGTTTAACGGAGAAGACGGCGGCAGCCGGTCAGTGGGCGTCGTCCTCCGCCGCGGGGCGTGGGCGGGGCCGCGGGCGTGGGCGGGGCCGCGGGCGTGGGCGGGGCCGCAGCCGCCCGGGAGCGGGTTGGCACCGCCTCCTACGGCTCAGGCCCGAGTCGCGGCACCTCCGCCCGCGTGCGCGCGTGCGCACAGACCAGTGCCGGAAGCCGCCGCGGGGAGCAAGCGGCCCGTCAGCCGCGGGCGGGAGAAGCAGGCCGCCAGCCTCCGGTCGGCGAGTACTGGGAGCCCTGAGAGAGAACGAGCCCGCGGGGCGGCCGAGCCCTGGGCGTTAGCTGCACGAGAGAAGTCGGGCCCAACGACCACGCGCCACACGACTCCGTCAGCGCCCGGAGGAGCCAAGCGTAGAGGCGGAAAGTGGGTCGGCGGTCATCTCAGGGCCGGGAAGACGCCGGGCGCCGACTGTGGGGCAGTGGCACAACCTGGTGACGGCACTGACAGCACGGAATCGTACGCTTTAAAGAGGTGAATTTTACGGTGTGCCGATCCCGTCGCGATAAAGCTCTTAGAAGAGAAAGCAGAAATCGCAGCACACACGTTCACACACGTTCACAGACATGTACGTGTGCAAGCAATTAAGCGTAAAACGCCTCAGCGGGGGACGGGCAGGTTTGGGGCATGGCCCTGTGGCACTGTGTGCAGTGCCAGGCATTTGCCAGATGTGTCCCGGGCGTCCTCCCAGGTGCTCTCCCGGCGTCCTCCCAGGTGCTC
>NW_022631067.1:210916-400512 GCF_010015895.1 Lontra canadensis
GCGTCCTCCCAGGTGCTCTCCCCGGCGTCCTCCCAGGTGTTTCGCCCTCTTCCTGTTTCTTCTTGGGTCACTTGCGAACTCTTCTGGAGGTGGGAGGGCCAGGTGAAAACCGTTCCCTGGCTGAAGTTTCCCGAGGCGTCTCTTTTGTGTCGCCCCTACTTGTTGGTACGTACGGTTTACTGTGCAGATGCACAGGGATAATATTCTAGGAGGACCCAGGCCCAGCATGGGGACAGCTTGGATCCTTGTCTTCACCAATGTCCAGGGGCCCTCATTCTTCCAGAAATTTCCATGGTACCTCCCTTTAGTTTCCTGCATTAAAAAAAAGTCTCAGCATACTTCTGCCATCCGCGTTCCTGTTACGTTCTTCACCCTCCTCAGCTACCTCCTCGCCCTTGTCCCTTTACTGTAACCTGTCAGAGATCCCTAATGCAACTAGTGGGAACAAAGCCTAGGAGAACAAAAGACTTTGGGGAGTGGAGCCGTGCTGGAAGGTGTGGCCCTATAGTTTCATTATTTACCTGCCACAGGTGGTCGGTCTTCCAGCCAGAAATTCCCGTTATTCAAGGGGACCCCAGATGCTGCTCATGCTGTGGGAATGGTGGAGAACTCCAGGGCAGGAGCCCCTTGACGACAGACTGATGTCCTTAAGAGTGGGGCCCTGGTGGACCGGAAGGGCAGACCCATGCCTGGGACTGGAGGTTCCCAAATGCACAAGGCCAGGCAGGTGCCCCCTGAGCAGGGCTGCCCACCCACCCCCCCCAGACCCACAACCCTTTCAACAAGGGGAAGGAGCCAGCATGGCTGCATCTTCAGAGTTCTCAAAAGGATTTGGAGGAAATGTGAAACCCGTTTTATTTTTAAATGGCATCCATTAACTCAAAAGTGAGAACTGTATGGGGGGAGAAGTCCGTGTCTCAGTGTCCCCTTCGACCGAGTGCCCCAGGCTGAGACTGGAGGGTAGCGTCCTGTAGAGGACATTCCCTCGGCCTCAGCGGGGCCACAGCCTGAGGTCCCAGCACCTGAGGGGCTGTAGACTGTGTATTTTTTTTTAAAGATTTTATTTATTTATTTGATAGAGAGAATGAGAGAGCAAGCATGAGAGGCTGAGGTCAGAGGGAGAAGCAGAGCTCCGCAGCAGGGAGCCTGATGAGGGACTTGATCCCGGGACTCTGGGTTCATGGTCCGAGCTGAAGGCAGTTGCTCAAGCAACTGAGCCACCCAGGCGCCCAGATCTGTGTATTTTTATGACTGTGTCAGCTGATGACGGGGAAGTGTCTTCCCCGCCCAGGCTCAGGGTCTTACAGCTTCCTGACACAACGGACATAACGGTCCGGCCAGGGGCGCCTTTCTCTAGTGGGTACATGCAGGGTAACTGCAGGACCAGCAAGGGTGCCCCTGCCCGGGATCGGGGTACAGACTGGGTGAGAGTACAGTCCTCTGATGGGGCCCCGGCAGCAACCCAGGGAGCCCTGAACGCTCACTCGGGGGCGTTAACTGTCTTTGTCCGAGTCTGCTGGTCTGGTCAGGAAGGTTCGAAATAACGGTCCACCTGGATGTCGAAACGGCCGGCACGGTGCGTCACGGTGGACCCTCTCTGCTCTGCTTTCCCGCTGCACTGACCGCTCAGGAGGGGATTGGTCACAACCTGGTAGCTCGGGCGGGCCCACCTGTACAAGTCCCTGCAGACCCGGCTGTCCCTTCATCTGGCCCGCCCTGGGAGCTTATCTAACCCATTTATTTACTCCTCTCCGGTCTGGGATACACACCTGTGGAATCAAGCGGAATGGACCTGGTGGGTACAGCCGAGTAGCTCCTGTAGCTGTCGCATGGTGCCCACGGCACACGGCCCCGTAGGCCTCAGGCCTGTGACAGAGTTGGCAGTGTGACGGCCGCATGGTGTCGGACGCTCTGTCACCAAACTAATCCCATGACTCAGATTATCACCAGTGCACGGAAGGAGGAAGATGCTTTACCCACTGATGTATGAGCTCCTGAACCTGAGGACATGTGTGTGTCCTGGTAGAGTTTTCCTCACCGCTAAGGCTTGGAAACAACAACTTGTTTCTCACAGCTTTGGGGCCTGCAGGATGGGCTGGATTTGGCCGCATGAATCTTCTGTACACCAAGGCCTAGATGGGGCTGTCGCAGTCTGCTGGCTGATAGACTGGGCGGCAGGTCCCCAATACGTGCCTCATGGGCTGTAGGTCCGCAAAGGTACTGGGAGGTCATTTATGCTCTGACAGCCCCCTGCCCTGCCATGCACCTTCATGCTGTCCCTCCAGCAGTGGCCTCAGGGCTCTGACTTCTTGGCTCAGGGCAAGTTCTTATTCCAGGGACCAAGTGGACTCCACGAGGCTCTGTCCTTGCCCAGTCACTGCTGGAGAGCCCAGAACCTGGGGGTGGGGGGGGGCTCCCTGGGCTCACATCTCGGGGGCAGGAGGGTGGAGTCCCTCTTTGGGTTTTGGCGGGTCTTTGAAAGCTGAAATGCATAATCAGCACTCCGAAACCCCCACCCAGCTGGTCATTTGATTGTTGTATGTACTGGTCTGTTAAGTTGAGCGAACATTTATCGGGTGCTCACTACTTGCCAGACTATGTGCTGTTTCAGATGCTGGAGGCAAAGAAAGAAAGGAGACCCAGTCATGTCGGGGGTTGCATGGGGAGGAGGGAGGAGACAAGCGAGCAGGCCGTGTGGCTGGAGGCTCTGGGTCTGAGGGCAGAGGCCTGGCTGAGGATCTCAGCGGTGTCCCAGTCCCAGGACTGGGGGCTGGCTCTGCTGTCATCCTTGGGGGTCTTGCCAGGCTTCTTCCATGGACGTGGGCCATCCAGTATCTCCGGGAGCCATGAGAGGGGGTTAGGGGTGGCGATGCTGGTCCGAGTCCACAGTAGGCGGGGCTGTAGCCTGGAACTGGGGGTGGGGGGCACAGAAGGAGCCCCCCTTGCAGAGACTCTTCCCAGGGTCCGCAATTTGTGCCCTGCTGCTTGTGGTCACCGCACGGGGTGTCGCCCCTCTTACAGAGCGAACACGGACATGTGCCCAGCCCCTCTCTTCCTGTCTCCTGTGTGAGGCGAGCAGAGGGCTGCTCCAAAACAGTGCCCCCCTCCCCGGCAAGTAAATTCCGAGAAGCGCGCCCGCTGCCGTCTTTCCATTCCTGCCTTAGCTCCCGGGGAGCTCCGAGCTCCACGGATCACGGAGTCGCACATGTTGGGGCTGGATAGATACAATTTTCTTTCTTTTCATTTTATTTTGAACTTCTAATTTCCACGTGAACAGCCTTATCTTTCTAAGATTTTATTATTTTGTGGGGGGGGTGGTGCATGAAAGAAGCAACGGAGAGAGAGAATCCTCCAGCGGGCTCCCTGCTGAGCACGGAGCTCGACCCGGGGCTGGATCCCATGACCCGGAGTTCATGACCTGAGCCGAAACCAAGAGTCAGGCGCTCAACCCACTGAGCCACGCAGGTGCCTTGAGAACAGCCTTATTTTATGCTTGTCTCTGACCTGCCCCGACGACCTCTGGGCGGAAATCGGCCTGTGTACGGAGCAGCCCTTCCCAGGTCGTGATCCCCTGGAGGCAGAGGGAGCAGGTGTGCCGTGCTGGGGCGTCGGAGCAGCTCAGGGTGGAGTTCTTGGGCCGAATCAGTGTGCAGTAGGGGCGGCTGCTCGTAACTCGATTTAGAAACCCAGTTTCATCTGTTTTTGTGGAGTTTTATTCTCTTTACTATGAAGTGGTAAACTAGCCAGGTATTAAAAGAGGTATTCAAAAATGTACGTTTAGGGAGATAGAATATTCAGTCATGGGGTTGATCTTTTGGGGGACGTAGACGCTTCTGTTGTTACAGTAAGCCACCTGGCCACCAGAATGTGTGGGCCCATGGAGGTATTCTGAGCCAGAGTGCCCGAAGGCCTGCCTGCGCTCTCCCACAGTGTTCCCCTTCCAGAGCCGAGGCCACCGGGCTGCGGGGGGCCCGCCGGCGCCGCGTGGTGTGGTCGGTCTGGGCACATGGAGGGGAGCCCCCCACCCCCCGGCCTGGCAGCGAGGTGTGGGCGTCCACACAGGGTCTTCCCTCCCTCCAGTGGAGCACGAGGCCCCGGTCACGAGGGTTTGGTTTTCCTGGATGAGAAAGTGTGGCGGCTCAGGAACGATGACACTTTCAGATCACAACCTGTGTCCCCCTTACCAGGGCCTGCTTCCTGGATATAGAGCCAGAGTCTGCTCATTCAGGGTCTGCACTTGACTGCTCCACGGCTGCCTTCTGCTTGTATTAGTAGGTTGGCCGTTTGGAGGGGAAGCAGGTTCCAGATGTGCGGTCTCCGTCGAACCTGGTTGGCGCACAGCGTCCGTTCCAGACATAGGCAGTAGGAGAAAGAGTCGTGGAAAATGACCCTGGTTGGGTTCTTAGGACGAACCCAAGGTTTACTTTTCTTTAATGTGGTGGCCGCTTATTCATCCATTCATTCAGCACATAAATCAGCACCTGCTGTATACCGGGACAGCTCTGCTTTCCTACGAGAACGTCTCCACGTGCTGGGAAGAGGGACGTGGTTCTCGTCAGGGACGAAAGGCCCCATTATATGCAGCCAGGCAGGGAGATGGCCTCTAGCCTTTGGACTAAGCAGTCAGTGTGGAAGCAGTGGTCATCTGTTCTGAAGGTGGTCGGGGTGGGACACAGGCGAGCCGAGACGCCCACCCCCCTTCTGCGGCGGGGCTCCAAGCGGACTCCGGGAAACGCCTCATTCTCAGCCCGTTCTGCCCAGAGAGGTCCCCAGCAGTAAGGACCTGGGGCAGGACGTGGCTGCGGGTGCTGCCCGCTCTCCCCGCCCTCCTGTCCGAGTGGCTCGTCAGCGTCGGTTCCGGTCGGCCCGCTGCTCTCTGTGGCACTGTCCTCACGGCCCCCCGCCTGGGGCCCCGAGACGGCGGAATGAGGCTCCGTCTGTGCTCACGTCGGCATTTCCGCGGTGTCAGGTGTCTCTCTCTCTCTTTTTTTAAAGATTTTATTTATTTATTTGACAGAGATCACAAGTAGGCAGAGAGGCAGAGAGAGAGGAGGAAGCAGGCTCTGTGCTGAGCAGAGAGCCTGATACGGGACTCGATCCCAGGACCCAGAGATTGTGACCTGAGCCCAAGGCAGCCGGTTAACCGACGGAGCCACCCAGGCGCCCCGGGTGTCTCTGGTTCAGGCACATCTTTCCCTTCTCTCTTCACGGGACCCGCCTGGTGGAAGTCAGCGACTGCTGCTTGGTTCTGAGGTTCTTTGGAGAATAAACAGGAAGAAAATCTCAGTTCTGTATTTTCCCCCAGTGATCATCTCCCATGAGACTTTTGAACAAGTTTCTTTTCTCCTTTTAAGAAACACAGGAACTTGCAGCTAAATATCTCATTTGCTGTAAAACAACAACACCACCAACACCAAACCAAACTCCAAGGGGAAGCACGGTGAGTCCTGATTCTCACCATCGAGATGTCAGCCGGGAAGTTCTCCACGTCGGGCTGGTTTTACGCTTCAAGGTGTGTGAGCGCTGCTCAGGTGATCTCCCAAACCAGAACCGGAAGACAGGAAGCATCTGTTTGGGGCCTGCGTGTGTGAGGGGACGGCCTCATCGGGCAGCGCGGCGGAGGCGGCCAGGGTCTGCCGCTCTTGCCCCTCACTCTGGAGAGGCCCGTGGGCCACGTACTCTTTGGCCCTGTGGAATGTGGTCGCACCCCTGTGTGCGTGTGCGCAGGACCTTTCCCGTGTGCCGGGTTTGGCTCAGATTCACGTGCCTCTCACCAGCTTGGCCGCGTCTCCATAGGCCTGGCTCGCGCGCACGTGGTGTGTTCTGGAGCGTGGTAACTCGGCGGCTCCACCGGAGAACATTCGTTGTTTTTCTTCCCCGCCAAGAGCCGTTGGTGACCCCAAAAGGAGCATCTCTGGAATCTTGAAGTAAAAGCTTCTTGGAGATGGAGGAGCTGTGGAGAGCTCGTGCTCCTCCCATGGGGGAACCCGAGGCCCAGAGAATCGGGTCTCCCGTCCCGCTGTGTGCAGGAAAGGACCATGTGCTGCTCTTTGGAACCCTGGAGAAACACGCTCGTCAGAAATAAGGTGCACCGGCCGGAAACCCCACCCCGCCGTGTGGGCGTCTGTAGTGATATTAACCGAAAAGTCCAGTAGCTTCCAACAAGCTGAGCTCGTCTCAGCCCTCCTGGAGGCTCTGGCGGGCCCGTTTGCAAACTGGCCTCTTTAAAACGCACCGGTTCCCCCCAAGGGAGTCAGAATGTCTGTTCCACTGGGAGTTGTGCGGGCGCGGGTGTGCCCGGGGGGCTGTGGTGCTGAGTCCTGAGGAGCTGGTGCTCTGGTTCGGGCCGGTGTCTGTTGCTTTCTTCAGCTTTGGCAAGAGTGAGGCAGTCTGGCCCTTTGCGGAGCCACCGGTGTTCGGGCTGTGCCCGGGCGCTCGAGCTGCCCTGCCGTCCGAGGCGGGGTCGGGGGCCTGCAGGCGCCCCAGGAGACGGGACGCAGCGGAGGCCTCTGAGACGCGAGGGGTGGCCCGAGGCTTTTCCTCCGCAGAGGAGACGTCGTCTCCACCTGGGTGTCCGCGTCACAGGCTGCCCGTGGACAGGGCTGTCGACCCTGTTCGCACTTGGGAGTCTCCAGGAGAGGACGCAGACTGCGGTGCTGTCGGCGATCGTGGACAGACCCCGGGGCCCACAAGGAGCCGGGTATCCGCGCTGTTTTCTGTGGGGCCTGCTGGGCGTGCTGCTGCCTGAGGCTCTCTCCTTCCGTGTGGGGCAGGGGCCGTGCGGGGAGGACACCGGACCAATAGCAGGTCTCCCCGCGGGACTTACCTCTAACTGGCGAGTCGCTCTGTGTTTTAAACAGCTGGAGGGGTGCCGGGTGGCGCTGTTGGTGAGGCGTCTGCCTTCGGCTCGGGTCATGATCTCAGGGTCATGGGATTGAGCCCCTGCGGCGGGCTCCCTGCTCAGCGGGGAGCCTGCTTCTCCCCTCCCCCCGCCCCACCCCTGCTTGTGTGCTCACTCACTCTGTCTCAAATAAAGAAATAAAATCTTTTAAAAAATAAACAGCTGGAGTCCATGTTTTTTTTTTTTTCTTTAAAAAGGGTCCTTCTCCTTAATTATTGCCCCAACTTTGACCTAGTACTGACAAATCAAATTCAGAATAACAAAGCGAGCCGGGAAATGAATGGATAAGGAAAATGTGGTCCATCCGTACAATGAAATATTTAGCCTTGATGAGGAAGGAAATCCTGACACTTGCTACAACACGCATGAACCTTGAGGGCATTTTGCTGAGTGAAAGAAGGCAGTCACAGAAGGACAAATACTGATCACTTCTGTGAGTTACCTCGAGTAGCCGGCTTCAGACACAAAGTGGAAGGGTAGGTGCTGGGGGAGGGGACGGGGTTGTGTTGAGCGGGTGCAGAGTTTCAGTTCTGCAATATGAAAAAGTTAGAGATTGGTTGCCCAATAGTGTAAATATACTTTACCGAGCTCTATACTCAAAGTGGTTAAGATGATACATTTTAAGTTATATGTATCTTACCATAATTTACACATTAAAAAAAATTAAGGGGGCTAGTATGAGTAAAGTCCTGATTCGTAGGCTAATGGATTCCTACTTTGATCAGTTTGTTTTGGAGGTTATGTGGATGTTACCTCGCATTTTAACACCACACGTAGTGTGCTCTCTGATATTTTGATTGTGGCAGCAAGAAAGATATATAAAGAGCTAATGAGTGTATAAAAGGGACAGCAGGTGCATTGCTTTGAAATAAGTGCGTTACTTGGAAAAGTGCCTGTGATTGGCAAGGGAACACGGTAACTGTATGCTAAGTCGATGGTATATTTACATTTGCTTTTTAGGTGAAGCCAAAAATCTTCCCACTTACCCGGGGCCAAACAAGATGCGGGATTGCTACTGCACGGTGAACCTGGACCGGGAGGAGGTTTTCAGGACCAAGATTGTGGAGAAGTCGCTCTGGTAATCTCTGTTGTTTGCTTTCCTCCGTCTGCTTCCTCTTTGTGGCAGATGCCCGAACGCAGGTGCCATTGGCCGCCGTCCATGCGGCTCGGCATGCGTGAGGCACTGGAATGTTCTGTGAGCTCCCGTCTGCCGGGGCCTTTGGGCTGCCATCTTGATGGCGGTCCCCAGATGCTCATGCTGGCCCAGGCTGAGCAGCCTGCAGGTGCAGGGGGAACGGTCACCCACTGCAGGGGCTTGTGTGGGCACCTTCCGGTCAGAGATGAGCTGAAGGTCAAGGTGTACACCGGACATAGCAGTGGTCAGGCATTTTGACAGGTGAACATTTGGGAAGCTTTTTTTTTTTTTTTTTTTTTTTTTTTAACCACCTTCCTTTAAACTTTCCCAGAGAGACAGATCTGAAATGGGCATGGAAGTGATGCTCACTGAGGAAAGGGGGCCTGGACAGTACTCGCTGAGAGAGCTAGAGAAGGTCGTTTGGAAGGAGCAGCACCTAATAGGTCCTCAGGTCCTTGGGGAGTTTGCCATGCGATGAACACATCAGCACCTTGGAGGGTCAGCTGTTAAGGGCCACTCACCACTGGAGGGCTTGTCGAGACAGCTGTCTGCCCAGACATCTCTGACAGTTTCCCCGTGATGCCGCCCCTGGACCACACCCCGGGGACAGGAGGGCTCCCTAAAAGTTGCAGCAGATTCCATGGAGGGTGGGGAGAGAGAACGCGAGTGTTAGCAGGGGCGGGCCTCGTGGTTTGCAGCTGGGCGAAGCCAACACAGCTAGTGGGGGTCCTGAGCAAGTCCTTTATTACCAAGTGGCTGGTGGAGTGGAGCCGGGTCCTCCAGGAAGCCCGTGTTTACAAGTGTGGGTGGTGTGGACCCACGCACACAGCTGTTTTCTGTTTGAGAGCGGTTTTTGCAGAACAAGTGCATCCTTCATGCTGTTCTCTCTGAGAGGGCACAAGCCGCACGTTCTGACCGGACTTAGTTTTTACAGACCTGTTAGAGATTTCCTGCTCCTTCCATTCTCCGTCTGCACAGGGCCCCCCAGCACTGGGAGGCGCCCCTGAGGCCAAGTGGCTACAGTGTGTGGGCCGGGCATGCTGCAGAGTCTCTGGAATCCTTCGTTGTAGGAAAACAGAACTCCTGAGTCGTCTGTCGGGAGTCACGCCTGTCTTTGGGGCTGGTGATGGAGGTGAGGCCAGGGCTCATGATGTCACTGTAACCTTCTGGGTTACTTCCACGGTCCTGATGCCGGGTGAACCCTTTCTGTGTTTGCACAGTTGGCATTGATGCCTGGAGGTCCTATACCTGGAAAGTCACTGTGGTCTCAGGGAAGCTGGGCCCTCCCCAGACCTGCTGAGCCCAGACCTCTAGGAAGAGAGTCTGCTTGGGAACCTCTGTTTTAGGCACGGCTGAGACTGGGGGTCCTGATCTTCAAAACATTTTAGACAAGTTTAGGGAATGGAAACTGTGGTTCCTGGATTTGGTGATACCAGGAAATGTGCTTCTGGAGTAGGAAAGGGAAGCTCGGAGCTAAATAAGGGTAACGATGTGGTCACACTGTCTGTTCAGAAAATCAGCCATCTGAGAAACAGCCAGAATCAGGTGGGAGCCCCCAAAATGCTGTCACAAGGAGCCAGTTACCAGTAGTTGGTGCCCTGAGGTAATGGTCTGACTTGGAAAATTCATGCTGTCCTTATGGACAGTTTAATGAGCTTGGCTATTTTTGTTTATTTATTTATTAGCTCAATGAATGTTTATTTATGTATTAAAGATTTATTCATTCATTTGAGAGAGAGAGAGAGAGAGCAGGCGTACATGCGCGTGAGTGAGGGAGGGGCCGAGGGAGAGAATCTGGAGCAGGTTCCCTGCTGAGTGGGGAGCCTGATGTGATTCCAGGACCCCAAGATCATGACCTCAGCTGAAACCAAGAGTTGGATGTTAGCTGAGTGAGCCACCACGTGCCCCTCAGTGAAAATTTATTGAGTGCTTCTCTAATGTACTGACAAGGAGAGGGTGCTTGCTCTAAACAGAAAGTTAAAAGTGACAGCAAAGAAAGACGCTAACACAAAATAATTCCAGGAACTTAAAAAATATGGGTGTATTTCACCATTTAGTATTGAGGCAAAAACTGTGTTCACACTGGTGGACCTTGTGGGCGGGTAGCCCCAGAGCTCTGCTCCGTCGTGTCAGGGCAAAAAGGCAAATGAACTCACTGTATAAAAGAAGTTAGCAAGGTGAAGTGCTGCCTCCACTTGGTGCCAAATATTTGAAACCAAAAACTAGCTCTCTTGTGAGTTTGCACGCCTGACTCCAGAAGCCTCAGTCCATGCACAGGCATTGCCGTAGTCCTGAATAGTTGTAACGTCCTCAGAGGTGACGAAATGCCAGTCAAAGCAAATCCAGACGTACCCTCAGTCCAGGCCTCGAAGAACCTTCCTCTGTGATCTCTGAGGAGAAAATACAGAAGAACCCAAGGAGGTAAAGTGTCGGTGCATTTGCCAAGAAAAACAACGGAATCAGACCTGAAGGGTTTGCAGAAGGTCCGCCGACAAGGTTTAATGACTGTGAAGTAATAAGAGACAAGGCTGAAAACATGACTGGGAGGAGGAATGATAAAGAAGGATGAACCCAATTTCCAAAAGAACCAAATAGAATTCCCGGAAATGAAGGACACAAGAACCTGAATGAAAACGTCACTGGGTGAGTAAACGGCTGGATGGGGTTCGCTGGAGGGAGAAGGGGTGAATGGGAAGGCTCCAGACACACCCAGACACGCGAGGAGGTGGGAAGGACAAGGGGGTTAGGGACAGAGCAGAAGAATGTCCAGACGTGTCTCACGAGGACTCGGAGGCGAGCGGGAAGAAGCCCGTGCACGAGGGTAGCTGGAGGGAGGCGACACGTGAGGATGTGGCTCCAGTAGCCTTGGCTGGAGGCCAGAAGCAGAAGACCCGTCCGCAGGCTCTGCCGGCTGTGAGGCAGGGGAGGAAGGCCGAGGCTCCCATGGCAGCTGCCAGCACGAAGGAAGTGGGCGCCCTGGGCGCCAGGCCGGCTGTGCCAACGGCCCCCAGTGTGGGCAGCACTCGGTCATCACCTGCGAGGAGTGCCCGCCCGCGTCATCGCTGCGGGCCTCAGCGTTTGCTCTCAGATCGGCTGCTCCATTTGGCAAAGTCGCTGTGGGAAGTAGGAGCCTCCATCTGGTCTCTGAACTCAAAAGAGCCAGAGGGCTTGGTGGCCTGTCTGGGCCTCGGGGGCAGGGTCAGTCCCGAACTCAGCTGCTGCCCAGCCCCGTGTTTGGACTCAGACCGAGTACAGACGGAATGTGTGGGAGAGACGGGGACGTGCGTCTCCCTCCCTTCTCAGCAGAAGGCCATCCCGGGGCCCCTGGGGGGGACCATGCTGCTCAGGTGTCCCCGGCACTCGCATGAGGCTGCCCCTCACGAGTAACTCCTCAGCGGGTAACTTGGGAAAGGCCCGAGTTTGTTCTTTGCATTCCTTCGGCTGTGGAGAGGGTGCTGGGGAGGCGCGGCTGTAGACCTTCTTGGAAGGGCTCATGGGGTCTGGCACTGGGGAACCCCAGTCCTTTCCTCCTGGCCTTGTCCATTCTCCAGAAAAGTGATTTGGGGCAAAGTTTCTGTCTTACTAGGACAATACTTTCCTGACGCTGAGCGTGAACTTTGCTCACTCGTAACTTCTGTGGCTTTAGTCGTGTTGTCACTGCAGTGGCAGCTCGTTGCCAGCCGGCGCAAACTCAGGCTCCAGGATGTTGCGCTGCCACATCGGGGCTCACAGGCAGCTGCCGTCCCAGACAGCACGGCACACGTGCATGACCCACCCGGGGAGTCCGCCTCCTGCTTCCCAGGCAGGGCTGGGGAAGGTCACATCACGGAGGAAATCACCACTTTCTCCAGTGAAAGAAGCATATTCTTGTTACGTGAGCAAAAGTCAAAAACAAGACCTCTTCAGTGCTGGGCTGCTCATGTGCAAGAATATCCCCCAAAGTACTCCATTCCTTTTGTCAACACGTGTGATTATTTCAAGGATGGAATTGCCTCCCTTTTCCCACAAAATGCCTACAAAATGTGGGCACAGCTCCTGGCCCGAAGAGGAGCTGCCCCAAACTTCCTGATCTGACCCGCACCTTCCCCAGTGGCCACTGGGACGGGGCTGGGGTGCTGAACCTCTCCCCAGGGCCACTCGAGACCCCCGCCCACAGGCAGTCTCCGTCTGCCTCCTCTCACCTGGTTTCTGTTGTGGGGAAGGGGCCACCCCTGGCGCTGACCTGTCTTCCCACAGAGGCTTCTCACCTTCCACTGGGAACGGTGGCCGCTCGGCCCAGAGTGTGCTGGTGTCTGATGACTGCTAACGGAGGGTCACAAAGTTGTGTTCGCAGTAAGATTCCCTCTTGCTCTGAAAACTGGGATTGCTCCAGAATGGTCTGGAATATGTGGACATAAATGTCAATGTGGTTATTTTCGGGGGGGTAGTGGGATTATGGGGGATGTTTTTGTTTTTGCTTTTTTACATAAGATTAGAAGTTAGTAAAATAACCACTTTCTGGAGCAAAGTGAGGAGGAGCTCACACATCACCGTGTTTGTCTACACAGAGTAATTACAGCCCCTCACATCCTGTCATTCCTGCTGAGAACGTTCCCAAAGGAGAGGCCGTTCCCAGGCAGGACGGGTGTGCGCTTCCAAACTGGAATTAAAGAGCGTGTGGGTCTGTGACGAGTCAGCCCCCTTCTGCTCCTGAAAAATGCCCGTCACTCAGAACCCAGCGCTGCTGTGTGCCAGACCCGACTCCTGCCAGGGGGACCCTGCAGCTCCTGTCCTGGGGGGGGACACGCTGCCTGGGTTAGACTCCCAAAGGGATGGCGAGGAGTCTGTGGTTCAGGAGGACAGACTCCATCTTCTTGGAGGTTTTCAGTAAAACCCAAGTTGTGGATGAGCAAATGCTGATTTTGATTTATGAGGCTGTACGCCTAACGGTTTCTCCTAATACTTACTTTCATCTCTAATTTCTCCAGTTTAAAAAACAGTCTTTGGGACATAAATTCAAGCTTTTGGCTCAGATAGTCCTTGTCAGCTGGAGTAGGTAAATTCGTGCCCCCACTGTTCTGGGTGCTCCAGGAGGAATCCCCAGTTTGGGTCTTGGTGCTTGGGGAAGAGTGTGAGCCCCTCTAAGAACATTTCCTGCCTGGGGGCCTCAGTGGTTTAAAGCCTCTGCCTTCGGGTCAGGTCATGATCTCAGGGTCCTGGGATCAAGTCCCGCATTGGGCTCTCTGCTTGGCAGGAAGCCTGCTTCCTCCTCTCTCTCTGCCTCTCTGCCTACTTGTGATCTCTCTGTGTCAAATAAATAAATAAAATCTTAAAAAAAAAAAAAAAAAAAAGAACATTTCCTGCCTGGTCCAGTGCCTGCCTGATGCTAACCTGGGGCCTTCTGGCCCTGCCTGCCAGGCCACCACCCTCGAATGCCCTCTGACTCTCTGTGATGTGCCGCAGCCACCACTGACCCTTGGTGGTTTATGCCCACATCTCTGCCCGGAGCCCCACGAGTGTAGGCAGCGACTGGCCCGGTGACTCTTCTGCCCAGCACTGGGACAGACACTGGGATCTGACCTCAGACTCTCTCCTTCCTGGCGGAGGCTTAGCTACATCCCTCCTGTCCCTGCTGCAAACGTGCAGAGTGCCACACGACACGACACATGTCCTTTGTGGGATCAGAGCAGCTTTCTGTCCAGGAGCTGCCCATCCCCGGGGTGACGTGAGTTGGGGTTGGGGCTCCCACAGAGGCTGAGCATCCGTCCTCCCAAGGAGACACAGCGTCTGATCAGAAGGGAGAGCTCTGTGGGGAAGGCTCACGGGTGCCAGGGAGCCAGGCCACGCAGGGATTTAAAGGAGGTCTGGAGGAAGTGAGAAGAAACCCAGAGGTTTCTCGCTGCCTGAGGACCTGTGGGGATGACTGGCAGCGGAGGCTTGTGCCTCCGAGGCTCCTTTCTGGCTCTGTGTATCCCAGGCCTCCCTGCTGCCTGTGCCTGTTGCAGAGGGAGACACGGACGCTTCCGGCTCAGTGGCCCCATGGGCCCTGCCAGCCCTTGACTCCTTGGCATTTCTCATTCTTCTCCTGCAGACAGTTGAACAGTATTTGGTTTAATGAAAGTTTAATCCAGCTTTCGGTTCCCAGCGTACAAGGCACATTTCATTAGCTGAGCTCTGAGCTGCTTGGAGATGGGCTGTTGCCCTTTTTGGAAGACCCGCCCTGCCGGCCAGGCTTCCAGGCCATGTCGGGCTGTGGGGTGGGCCCTGAGCTCCCTCTGGGAGCCTGGACGCTCGGCCCCCAGGGTGGCCTTCTCTGTGGCATCAGCCTTTGCAGAACGGCCCTTTCACAGAGAGACTCGGAGTGGGGTTCTTTATTCTTGGGCGCGCTGCCTTTCCATCTACCCCAAATCGGGAGCCGCCCAGGCAGCCCCGCCCCTCCACTCCCTGCCCAGATGTTGGGAAATGGACTCTGGCATTTTCGACAGAGCCTGAGCCCAGAGAAGGCCAGGCGTGCAGCTGTTTTCTCCTGAGCAGACAGTGTGGCCGCAGGGCCGGCCGCCCCGGTGGGGGTGGGGCGCCGCCCGCCTCAGCAGATGCTGGGAAATGACTCATGGAGACTCGGCGGTTTCTGCACGGGTCCCAGAGGAGGCCCTGTCTGAGCCCCGGGCGGCACATCTGGGCTCTGGGAGGAGTGGGAGGAAGGCGGGAGGTTGGCCTGTCAGAGCTTATAGATAGATCAGCTCCGTTTTCGGCAGGAGGGGGTTTTCTTCTCTCTCTGCGAGAGTTCACTTGAGCTCCTCCCAGCAATTACCGAGGGAAAGAGCCTGTCACTCTGGCCGCCCTCCGACGGCCTCCAAGCGGATGCTACCGCACGCATTAATCTTCTCCTGTCACACAGCAGTGTTTAAGGCAAGCCAAGTCCTGTGGGCTGCTTTTTTCTTTATTTGGAAGGAGGGTTCTGGAGCCCTAAGGCTGCGAGTGGGGCATGAGTCATGCATCTGACTGCTGCTGACCTCGGCTGGGGACAAAGCGGGGCCTGTGTGGAGAGAGACCCCAGGTTATGGCGCTAGTGGGAAGGAAGGGGAGGCAGTGGCTGGGCCCCCCCTGAGTTCCCCAGAAAGGAGACATTGTCTGGCCCAGCACATGGAGAGGGGATGGGAGAGTGCCTTGGTTTCCCTCCTCTCTGGGAACATGCTTCCGACTCCACAGCCGCAAAGAGACAAGCACAGACTTTCCTGTTGACCCAGCACAGGGGTGGGGCTGTCCGGATGACCGTGTCGGTGTGCCCTGGGGTGGGGGCCCTCAGCAGGGGGTGCCCGCTGCGCGGACACCCCACGTCCGCCCTCCTGCCCCAGACAGATGTCACCGCCTCCCTGGGCAGCCTCAGCTCCCAAGTGCAGGGACATGGCTGCTCTGTGCTGGGACACGTTTTGGAGAAGGCAGGACCGCACGCCAGTCCTTGCCCATCGATGACAGATGGCACTAGCAGCTTCGTGGTGTTTCCAGTTGAAAAGGTGTCTCTTATCTGCTCTATCAGTTATCCATCATCTAGTCTGTAACACCAACTTGGGAGCTCTCGGTGGATTGCTACCCTGAACACAAGAAGGGGGGCATGCCTAGAACACGGGCCAGAGCGCTGCCGCGGAAGTGCACACGTGCCTGACTCTGAGCAGCGCCGACGACTTAAACGTTGCCAACGAAGCAGGAGGTCGTTTTGCCGTCATGTGAGCCAAGTTTGTAGATGCTGGTGAGACTGTGTGTTGGGGGGCGTGTGGGCTGAATCTGTCCTCACGTTCTGGACGGTCGCACCGTGTCCCACACTGGCGCCTTCTGCGGCGAGCAGCCTTGAGCCAAGCACGTGCCTGTGGGCACTGCTCTGGGACAGGTGGGCGGCCGTGCACGGGCCACTGTGCTCCAGGCACCCTCAGGGTTGGGATAGGAGAGTTCCGCAGACGTGCCCGCTCAGACCTCAGGCCTGTTGGCAACTAACGTTTTACATATGTATTTGGAAAGTGATCTATGACGTGATATTAAAGGAAAAAGTGAACTGTGTATGGGGATGTGTAATGGAATCCTACTTTTATTTTTTTTAAAGATTTTATTTATTTATTTGACAGGCAGAGATCACAAGTAGGCAGAGAGGCAGGCAGAGCCGGGGGCGGGGGGGAAGCAGGCTCCCCGCTGAGCAGAGAGCCCGATGCAGGACTCGATCCCAGGACCCTGAGATCATGACCTGAGCCGAAGGCAGAGGCTTGACCCACTGAGCCACCCAGGCGCCCCAGGATCCTACTTTTATTGTAAAGATATGTATTTCCATCTGTATCTACTTGTGTTCTATATTCATAGATCTTCAGAGAAAAAAATCTAGCATATACCCTGTAATGTTAATTCTGGTTTTCACTTTCTGACATCCTTATGTATTTTTAAAAAATTTTGGTTTTAAAAAAATGGCTTTATTGAGTACTGATTCACATTCCCTGTAAGTAACTATAGCAGATGTGTAATTCTGTGGCTTTCAGTACCTTTGGAGCTGTAGCCGTCAGTTTGGGAGTATTTTCGTGACCATTCACTACCCGTTTCCTGCGGCTCCGGCCACTTTCTCTCTACATACTTGCCTTTTCGGGGGAACGTGGAGTCGCACTGTATGTGGCCTTTTGTGGCCTGTCTCACTGAGCGCCGTGGTTTCAGTGTTCGTCCGTGACAGCAGGCGTCTGAGCTCCACACTGTCCGGGTCGACGGACGCCACCTTGTTCATCCGCGCCGGCTCTGCCGATGCACACGGGGGCTGCTGCTGCTTCTCCGCTGCTGTGAGCGCGGCCGCCAGCTCGCGGGCCGCAGTGTCTGTGGGGACGTGTGTCCCCCCCTGCTCTGGCCGTTTCAGGGAACTGCTGCTGTTGCCGAGTGGCCGCACCGCTGTGCGTCCTGCAGGCTCCGACTTCGCCACATCTCACACTTGTCACCCTTATTTCTAGTTACACGTTATAGGAAACATTCTCATTCGTGCATGTTCCTTTTCTTAAGCAAACAGTTGAGATCGTGAAGGAGTGAGGCAGCGTAGGGAGGTTCTAGGAACAGGCCTGTGAGTGTGATGGTGGGGCAGGGCCCCAGGGGAGCAGTGTCTTCCTGGGGCACCTGGCTGAGGGGGGCAGGGACGAGGTGTGGTGCGTGGGGAGCGGGCGTCTGCAGACACAGCCTGCGATGTCAGGCCCGTACTGTGTCTGGGACTCCATCGGCCCCTCAGGGCATGTGCTTGCCACCAAGGCTGGGCGTCCTGCTGCCACGACTCGCATGGCACGTGACTCCCTGTGGTCTGGCTCTCTCCTCTGGGCTCAGGTGCCACCTTTGTGTCCTATGGCCTCTGGGGGCAGCCTTGCCCCAAGTGGCACGTCTGAGGGTATGGGTTGGGGTTCTGTGTCTCTGAAGACAATCCGTGTGCGGCCCATGTGTAACACGGGATGATATGGAGACTGCGATGACCTTGCAGCTCGTGTTGGCCGTGTGGCTGTGCAATTAAAGGAATTAAACCCCGGAGAGGGTTGTCTGGGGTGAGGCCCAGGGACCCGTGTTTTCTAAAACCCCGTCCCGGTGGTTCTGCTTTGCAGCCCGAGCGAATTTCGGTTGGCTCCGAGTGCAGAGTAGACGAGCAGAGCCCCACGCACCCGGACAGGGTCCCGGGAGGTGAGAGGAGAGCTCAGACAGATCCACACGTGGCTTTCCCTGGAGACGCCTGTGCCCAGACAGACAGAAATGTGTGGGTGTGTGGCCTCCGTGTGAGGCCTGCGAGGGCAGTGGTGACGTCTGCGTGATGACGGCTTGGTGGCATGGCACTCTCTGCACCCTCGGACCCTCAGGACAGCAGCCCCCCCCCGCCCCGGCTCTAGTCTTACTCAGTGAGTGAGCAGGACGCACGCAGCCGTCCGGTGTTTCCAGACGCAGCCCCGGGTCTAACACGCTCTGCTTTGCCGCACGGCAGCTCCCTAGTGGCTCAAATGCCTTCCCCTTTGCGGCTGCTTTCTTGGCTGTTGTCCGACTCACTATGGCCTGGTCCTTCAGGACCCCAGACCCTTGCCTGCCTCATGTGCTTCGGGATTATTCCCTCCGGCGCCCCAACAGCCCCGGGCCCTCAGGGGCCACTGTTGACTCTTCTTCCCACCCAGCAGGTCCGCTCTGCCGGTGCTGGGCGCGGTGTCTGGACAGGTGGGCTCAGGCAGGTCTGCTCAGTGACGGTTCACGTCCTCTGTCCCCACCCACCCAGGCCAGCCCTCAGCTACTGGCCAGAGGAGACAGGGTGACCGTGGCACCTCTGTGCCCCCGTCTGTCCACAGGTCAGCCTGCACGGCCACAGACTGTGGACGCGTTGCCTCTTGACGGGGAAATGACTGCTCTGCCTTTTCCGTATTTCGAAGGCCGGGGCACCCTCCTCAGCCACTGCCTGGTGTGGGCAGCACCCAGCCCTTCCGCTCGGCTCCCTCTCCCTGCCTGGCCGCACGAGCCCGGGCTGGGACTCCAGTAGCCCGTCCGGGCCGTGGAGGGTGGGCGGAGGCCTGCCCGTGTCCTGTGTCTGTTTTCCTCATGGGCGGTGTCTCCCTTGGGCCCCAGGAAGGGTCCACGTGCTCTGTCCGTTCTGGGCTCACCGGGCCTTGCTGAGCTGGTCCCGAGGGACAGAGTCGAGACGCGTGTGCAGCACCAGCTGGTGATTTTGACAGATCACGTGCCTGTGTCTGAAGAGAGCGGACTCTTTGCTGCTGAGGCAGGTGGTGGAAGGCAGACACATGGGTGACCCCATGTCATGGCACCAAGAACACTGTTCTGTGGGGCCGTGGCACTGGTCAGATGGAGAGGCCCCGTCGCCTTGGGGCCCTTGAGAAAGAACGGTGCTTTCTGACGCTGACTGCGGTGCGCCCTCTGATCTCAGAGGTGCTCAGACGTGGTGGGGAGAGTCGTCTCAGGACTGACCAGACACAGGCTGGAGCGCCCTGCCATCCGTGTCCCTCGCAGGGGGGTTCCATGGCCAGGCAGCACACTGTCCCCTTCTCCGCTGTTACTCGAGCCTGGCCAGGACTGTGCGTTCTTCCTCCCCTAACCAGCACAGCATACCCTGTTAGCTTTTCCAACTTCAAACCTTGGCCATGGCGTGTGTGGGAACGGGTAGGGTCAGTGGGTGCCGCAGGGAGTGGCGGGCCATCCTATAACCAGCTGCAGCCGATCGGGGGCCTTGCCCTTTCCAGCAGGTCTGCTCTCTGCACACCTCACGTGCGGACTCGGCCTGACCCAGCCGAGCAGCTGGGGGCCTGTTTATTGACCTTGACTGGGGTTTGTGGTTCACGTTGGGTCTCCATGCACAGGGACGCTGGTGCGGGGTCTGTGTGGAGGGTCAACCCGTGGCCAGGGGTCCTCTCCCCAGTGACAAGTGCAGATTTCAGCCCGACTTCTGGGAAAGGAGGGCCGTAGGGTCTGCACCTGGCAAGCCAAGTTTGAGGGACGCGCATGAAGTGAGGTCCGCCCGCATGTCCCACGTGTCCTCGTGGTCCTGGAGTGTTGGGTCCAGCCTGGACACACACAGCGGACTCATGCTCCCTGTGTGGAGCTCTCTGCCCGCAGCTGATCACTCCGGGTGATGGGCCTTGGGGCCAACAGTGGGGACCACATTTGCACCCCAGCAAGCAAACCAGTTCCACATCGCACACGTGAGATATGGCATGGCATGTTGCTGACACACACGAGAGCGTGATTCTGCGTGTGCGCCCGAGGCTAGTGCTCAGTGGGCCACCCCACGCTGGTAGCTCACCTAACGGAGTCCGTTCTGCTTGCTTCTCAGCCCCTTCTATGGAGAAGACTTCTACTGCGAGATCCCTCGGAGCTTTCGGCACCTGTCCTTTTATGTCTTCGACAGAGATGTTTTCCGCAGGGACTCCATCATAGGTGGGTACTGAGATGGGTCTTGTCTTGTTCTCTCTGCCTCTTTTGGGCGGGGCCTCATTCTGTCGGGCGTGTGGCATCTCCTCCCAGCTCTCTGCCCTGAGCCCAAAAGCATTCTCAGCCCGGCTTTTTTGGATGCGCTGAGCAGCTCTGGGAGGCGGCAGTGGGTACCTGGCTGGCCTGGCAGTGGTGTCCCCCATGCCCTGAATGGGCCTCCCGAGCCCCCCATGCCCTGGATGGGCCTCCCGAGCCCCCGTGTCCTGGATGGGCCTCCTGAGCACCCCGTAGTGGGAATGAGCTGCCTGAGTGTCCCCCAGCCCCGTCAACGTGTAGAGAACGTCATGGCACAAGCTCACGTGGAAGAAGGGCTTCAGAGTTCTCCTTCAAAGTGAGGTTACAGCGACCACCAGACCTGTTCCTGGGTGACTTCTCTGAGGGGTCAGGGTGCAGAGGACACCCCCCTCGAAATCCCCAGACCTCACCTGTCCCTAACTCTTGACAGCCCTCCATGGGGATTGGGACGGATTGAGGTGAGAGGTGTGAGTGTGCCAGTGGAGTGCTCCTGGAGAGGGAGAAGCAGGGTGGGACAGCAGAGCCTGCGAACAAGAAGGTGCCTGGGTGTGGGCTCCGCTGGGCACTCACGTCCACCACCACCTGCATGGGGCTCCGATAACGCACTCCCAACACCAGGAGGCTTTTAAGCATGCCTCTGCCTTCTGACTTGGGGCTGCTCCCGCAGCGATGAGCTTGGGCTCAGCCTCTGTCCTCTGTTGCGGAGGATCCAGCCTCTGTCCATGCTGGTGGACCCACAGTCTCGGGGCTAAACCTGGAGCTCCACAGTTTTGTGGGGTTCCTTGGCTGATTCTCAGTCAGACGGAAACATGTCTGAGTGCATTTAACAGGTGCGGGAGCCTGTTCTCTGGGTGTGCTGGGACATGTCACCGTCCTGTCCTGGAGGCCCGTCTTCAGCTGAACGAACTGGTGCAGACCAGTTGGACGGTTGTTGGGCTCACCTGGCGCTCACACATGCAGCCAGCCAGGGTCTCAAGTCTTCACGTCGCTGCGGATTGCGCACTGCAGACTTCACTTAGAGGCCTCATCGGTTGGCCTCGTTGGTTGAATGTGGAGGCTGATGGGAAGGGAGAAGTCCAGGATGACTCCTCGTTATGGGTCTGCACCACCAGGTGGATGGTGGGTGCTGGGACACACACAGGACTGGAAAATGGTGGGGGTCGTCCTAGTGGAGGATGAGGTGGGGGGAGATGGGGATGACATGGTGAAGAATGAGTTACTCATGCCAGGACGAGATACCATCTCCTACCAAGAGCAGAAACCCATCATCACCATGGACCACCCTCCACCCATCATGCACCACCAGCCATCCACCCTCCCGCACCATTGCTACCCACTGTTCACCCTCCTCCACCATCAGACTACCACCATCCCCTCCTCCACCACTAGACTACCACCATCCACCCTCCTCCACCATCACCACCTGCTCCACCATTACCTACCATCCATCATCCTTCATATGTTCTCCACATCCTGCACTGTCACGTGACACTTAACTGTTCTCCAGCCTCATCCTGTCTCTTCACCCACCAAGTCTGTTTACCACCTTCCACCACTGTTGTCCACTACTTCCAGCACCAAATTTGTCCCACCACCTGAAACCCACTTGGTAAACCCATAAAGCTATACTCGTTCAGATCTGTTCTAGCCCCAGGCACACGCTGCGCATTTTTGGGGGAATGGAAGCATGTGACTGGGTTTTCTTCCACCTGAAGAGGGTCGCTCTGCACAGTGCTGCACAGTAGGGCAGCAGACACCAGCCCAGGCCGGGGAGGCCCTTTTTCTGCACCTGCTGGTTGGGAGGGAGCATTCTTCCTGCTGCACCAGAAGCTCCTCTTACCTTGTGTCTCCTTTGGTGGGAGCCTCCTTGAGCATGTGCCCCAATGCCTGCACTCCTAGTGCAGCAAAGATGGGTGTGCTGCTCGTGACCCCTTCATCCCTGGGTGGAGGTTTGGGCTGTTTCCAGTTTTTAGCGATTGTGAGTGAGGCGTCTGGCAACGCTCTTCTGCATCTTTATATTGACATGTGATTTCATTCCTCTTAGAGGACACCTGAAAGGCAGCCTGCTGGGGTATCTGCAGGGCATGGAAAGATGACACAATCTGCCACCCTTTGGCACAGGGTTTAACTGGAGCTGAAGGCAGTTGAGAATACGTGGACACAGGAGAAGCTCTCCAGCCTGCCCCAAAAGCAGGACGTGAGTCTGTGTAGAAGTTAACCGCCGGGACCGCCCTAGAGCCCTGTTTAGGCTGGCGGTGACCCTGGAGGGGTCTACATGACCCACCTTTGTCTGCCAGTGGCCCCTTCCTGCAGTTTGTGTCCTGGAAGCCCGGTGGCCTTTCCTTGGTCTGTCTCTTGTCTCTGAAAATTTTTGTTGTTTCAGGTTAAGATGCTACAGAAGCGCGAGTTCTGGCTCACTGCTGAGTTCCCCGCCCCTGGGTACATTTGAGACGTGTTAATAAACCTCCCTTGTTCTCTTGTCAGTCTTCTGTTGCAGAGTCTGAGAGAACCTAGAAGGTGGGAAGGAAAAGGTTTTCCCTCTGCTGCTGTGCGTGTTGACTTCTGTTAGGGACTAACAAGCCTTCTCCCGAGTGACGTGCCATCCTGAGATTTCCCCGGCCACGTGAGAGTCCCGGGAGCCACACAGCGCTCAGATTGTCAGTTTTTGTTTTTAATCCATTTGTGCCGTCTTGATGTGTGTAGTAGCTCATTGTGGTTTTTATTGCATTTTCTTTTTCTTTTCTTTTTCTTTTTCTTTTACTTGAGAGAGAGAGAGAAAGAGAGGGAGAGCACAAGCCAGGGGGAGCAGTGCAGGGAGAGGGAGAAGCAGGCTCCTGCTGAGCAGGGAGCCTGACACTGGGCCTGATCCCAGGACCCTGAGATCACGACCTGAGCCAAAAGCAGACACTTAACTGACTGAGCCACCCAGGTTCCCCGAGTCTCTACCCTTTGTTCTCAGTTCCTATGCACATTCAAGATGAAAAACCAGATAACAATACTCTACGACTATGTTTCCTCAAAGAGGGAACCCCCTCTGATTGGAATACCAGCTCTGTTGTTAAGCTCTCCAAGCCATAGCCCAGGACGACCCCCTTAAGAATTGCTGGGCGTGTCACGACACACACTCCAACCAAATACAAAATCCTCCCTCCTCACTCCTCTCCGCGCAGTCACGTCGTCCGCAGACTAAGATCACGTGCAGTGCCTCTAACCCAGCACCGTTGCTCCTCCACCCCAGAAGTACCCTAACCCCGTTTGCTTTAACCTCCTCTCCCTGTTTTGACATTCTTCATGCCCATAATTTCATTTCTTGTGTAAGATATGCCCACCTGGGACCTAGCGTGGTCCCTACAGATGTAAGTCTCACCTTTCACTACAGTCTGTCAAGCTGCAGCCACATCTCGTGCACCTGCCCTAATGCTGCCGCCCTCTGCCAGGTCATCCCAGAGCGGAAGATGAACCATGAAACTTACCATCAATGCTTGGGTTCACTAATCTGCAGGGGAACGATTCATAAAAAGCCCTGTCACTGGAATTCTTGGAAGAGTTTCTGCTCTAATCAAACCAGGGCTAGGTTCTAGCCTTCCTGTGACCTCGATAAACCTTACATGGCACGACCCCATCTTCCTTCTGTGCCAGTTCTTCTTCCCAGTCGTCAGTAGCACCACGCTAGACAATAACGCAGGAGCCAGTCAGTCTTGCTGTGCGCCCACGGCAGCCCCTTAATTACCTTCCCATACTGGCAAACCCCTGTGGAAAAATAACTGGCCAAAACCTACCCTTCAAATGCATTGACAATGCCTGGGTCAGTAGGCAGTGCATGCTAGGATTCATAAAAACCCATCTGTCCATCTTCTTGCCCACACACCCCACAGTCCCCATAGAACCAAAAAGGCTTTAGGTAGGATAACTGCTAGAATTGGCCATAGGCATGTTGGCCCCCTGGGAAGAATTTGCTTATCATGAAACTACCCTGTGTAATCTAACAAATATCCTAGAAGAATTATCCCACTATACTGCTTCAGCCCTACAAGACTCAATAATTATTCCTGCGTTCCCTCGCTTCAGTAGTCCTCGAAGATCAAACAGCCCTGCCAGTCGGCAGAACAAGGGGGCGTCTGCTGTCACTGATAGCTCTCATCATACCTCGAGAAATACTTCCTCCCAAGTTGAACTAGGTAATTTTTTCTATACAAGCCTTGTAGCTTCACAATATCAACAACCTCACCTCCAGTGAAATTTGAAATCACAGTAAAAGTTATCTACCGTTGCCCAATCTCTTTAGTTGGTTGTTTGGCAAAATAGGAAACATCCTGCAGTTTGGACTATGGGGGTGACTGGCTGGCTCAGGCGAGAATGATCTCGGGGTCATAGGTTCGAGCCCCAAGTTGGGTGGAGAGATTACTTAAAATCTTAAGGGGTGCCTGAAGCTCAGTTAAATGTCCAACTCTTGATTTTAATTCCGGTCGTGACTCAGGGTCCTGGGATCGAGCCCCACATCAGGCTCTGTGCTCAGCAAGGAGCCTGCTCCCCCCCCCCCACCTGCCTGCCTCTGTGCCTACTTGTGATCTCTCTCTCTGTTAAATAAATAAATAAAATCTTTAAAAAAAAGACTTGATTTTTTTAAAAATTTATTTATTTCAGATGGGGTGGAGAGGGGCAGAGGGAGAGGGCAAGAGAGAATCTTGGTCCCCGCTGAGCAGAGAGCCCGACATGGGGCTCGATCCCAGGACCCTGAGATCATGACCTGAGCTGAAGGCAGAGGCTTAACCTACCAAGCCACCCAGGTGCCCGAAAAAATCAAGTCTAAAGAAAATCTAGACTACAGTTGTGTATGGTACTGTTAATTTTGGTATTAAGCTTCTGATGCTGTATAAAATACTCTTTCTAGGGGCTCTTTCTGAGGCTCTTTCTGAGCCTCGGTGGCTCAGTTGGTCAAGCATCAGATTCTTGCTCTCAGCTCAGGTCTTGATCCCAGGGTCATGAGTTCAAGCCCTGCATTGGGCTCCATGCTGGGTATGGAGCCTAAATATTCAGCTTGGTTCCAGAAGTTGCTTCTTTTTCTCTTCTTCCACTTGCAAGCTAATTATAGTGACCCAGGCTTCTGTATGTACTGCTCCAACCCTATGCCCTGTGATTCTTTTTTTTCAAATTAACATATAATGTATTATTAGCCCCAGGGGTATAGGTCTGTGAACCATCAGGCTTACACACTTCATAGCACTCACCGTAGCCCAGACCCTCCCCAGTGTCCCCAGTGTCCATCACCCACCACCCTATCCCCACCCCCACCCACAGGCAACCCTCCGCTTGTTTTGTGAAATTAAGAGTCTCTTACGGTTTGTCTCCCTCCCAATCCCATCTCGTTTCATTTTTTCCTTCCCAACCCCCCAAACCCCCCACATTGCATCTCAACTTCCTCATATCAGGGAGATCATATGATAATTATCCTTCTCTGATTGACTGATTTCGCTCAACATAATATCCTCTAGTTCCATCCACGTCGTCGCAAATGGCAAGGTTTCATTTCTTTTGATGGCTGCATAGTATTCCATTGTATATATGAACCACATCTTCTTTATCCACTCATGTGTTGATGGACATCTAGGTTCTTTCCATAGTTTGGCTGTTGTGGACATTGCTGCTATGAACATTCGGGTGCACATGCCCCTTAGGATCACTACATTTGTATCTTTGGGGTAAATACCCAGTAGTGTGGTTGCGTGTTGCAGGGTAGCTCTATTTTCCACTTTTTGAGGAACCTCCATGCTGTTTTCCAGAGTGGTTGCACCAGCTTGCATTCCCACCAACAGTGCAGGAGGGCTCCCCTTTCTCCGCATCCTCGCCAGTATCTGTCATTTCCTGACTGGTTAATTTTAGCCATCCTGACTGGTGTGAGGTGGGATCTCACTGTGGTTTTGATTTGTATTTCCCTGATGCTGAGTGATGTGGAGCATTTTTTTCATGGGTCTGTTGGCCATCTGGATGTCTTCTTTGCAGAAATGTCTGTTCATGTCCTCTGCCCATTTCTTGATTGGATTATTTATTCTTTCGGTGTTGAGTTTGATAACTATTTTGGATACTAACCCTTTATCTGATGTGTTATTTGTGAATATCTTCTCCCATTCTGTCAGTTATCTTTTGGTTTTGTTGACTGTTTCCTTTGCTGTGCAGAAGCTTTTGAACCTGATGAAGTCCCAATAGTTCATTTTTGCCCTTGCTTCCCTTGCCTTTGGCGGTGTTTCTAGGAAGAAGTGGATGCGGCTGAGGTCAAAGAAGTTGCTGACTGGTTTCTCCTCAAGGTTTTGAATGGATTCCTGTCTCATGTTGAGGTCCTTCATCCATTTTGAGTCTATTTTTATGTGTGGTGTAAGGAGATGGTCTAGTTTCATTCTTCTGCACATGGCTGTCCAATTTTCCCAACACCATTTATTGAAGAGGCTGTCTTTTTTCCATTGGACATTCTTTCCTGCTTTGTCAAAGATTAGTTGACCCTAGAGTTGAGGGTCTATTTCTGGGTTCTCTATTCTGTTCCATTGATCTATGTGTCTGTTTTTGTGTCAGTACCATGCTGTCTTGATGATGACAGCTTTGTAATAGAGCTTGAAGTCCGGAATTGTGATGCCACCAACTTTGGCTTTCTTTTTCAATATTCCTTTGGCTATTCGCGGTCTTTTCTGGTTCCATATAAATTTTAGGATTATTTGTTCCATTTCTTTGAAAAAAATGGATGGTACTTTGATAGGAATTGCATTAAATGTGTAGATTGCTTTAGGTAGCATAGACGTTTTCACAATATTTATTCTTCCAATCCAGGAGCATGGAACATTTTTCCATTTCTTTGTGTCTTCCTCAATTTCTTTCATGAGTACTTTATAGTTTTCTGAGTATAGATTCTTAGCCTCTTTGGTTAGGTTTATTCCTAGGTATCTTATGGTTTTGGGTGCAGTTGTAAATGGGATTAACTCCTTAATTTCTCTTTCTTCTGTCTTGTTGTTGGTGTAGAGAAATGCGACTGATTTCTGTGCATTGATTTTATATCCTGACACTTTACTGAATTCCTATACAAGTTTTAGCAGTTTTGGAGTGGAGTCTTTTGGGTTTTCCACATATAGTATCATATCATCTGTGAAGAGTGATAGTTTCACTTCTTCTTTGCCGATTTGGATGCCTTTAATTTCCTTTTGTTGTCTGATTGCTGAGGCTAGGACTTCTAGTACTATGTTGAATAGCAGTGGTGATAACGGACATCCCTGCTGTGTTCCTGACAGCGGAAAAGCTTTCAGTTTTTCTCCATTGAGAATTATATTTGCAGTGGGTTTTTCATAGATGGCTTGGATAATATTGAGGTGTGTGCTCTCTATCCCTACACTTTGAAGAGTTTTGATCAGGAAGGGATGCTGTACTTTGTCAAATGCTTTTTCAGCATCTATTGAGAGTATCATATGGTTCTTGTTCTTTCTTTTATTAATGTGTTGTATCACATTGATTGATTTGCGGATGTTGAACCAGCCTTTCAGCCCTGGAATAAATCCCACTTGGTCGTGGTGAATAATCCTTTTAATGTACTGTTGAATCCTATTGGCTAGTATTTTGGTGAGAATTTTCGCATCTGTGTTCATCAAGGATATTGGTCTGTAGTTCTCTTTTTTGATGGGATCCTTGTCTGGTTTTGGAATCAAGGTGATGCTGGCCTCATAACATGAGTTTGGAAGTTTTCCTTCCATTTCTATTTTTTGGAACAGTTTCAGGAGAATAGGAATTAGTTCTTCTTTAAATGTTTGGTAGAATTCCTCTGGGAAGCTGTCTGACCCTGGGCTCTTTTTTGTTAGGAGGTTTTTGATGACTGCTTCAATCTCCTTACTGGTTATGGGTCTGTTCAGATTTTCTATTTCTTCCCGGTTCAGTTGTGGTAGTTTATATGTCTCTAGGAAATCATCCATTTCTTCCAGATTGTCAAATTTGCTGGTATATAGTTGTTTATAATATGTTCTTACAATTGTATTTCTTTGGTGTTGGTTGTGATCTCTCCTCTTTAATTCATGATTTTATTTATTTGGGTCCTTTTTCTTTTTGTTTTGATAAGTCTGGCCAGGGGTTTATCAAACTTATTAATTCTTTCAAAGAACCAGCTCCTTGTTTCGTTGATTTGTTCTACTGTTTTGTTTTGTTTGGTTTGGTTTCTATTTCATTGATTTCTGCTCTGATCTTTATCATTTCTCTTCTCTTGCTGGATTTAGGCTTTCTTGCTGCTCTTTCTCCAGCACCTTTAGGTGTAGGGTTAGGTTGTGTACTTGAGACCTTTATTGTTTGTTGAAAAAGGCTTGTATCGCTATATACTTTCCTCTCAGGACCGCCTTTGCTGTGTCCCACAGATTTTGAACAGTTGTGTTTTCATTATCATTTGTTTCCATGAATTTTTAAAATTCTTCTTTAATTTCCTTGTTGACCCATTCATTCTTTAGTAGGATGCTCTATAGCACCATGTATTTGAGTTCTTTCCAACTTTCCTCTAAAGTTCCTTTCCTTTAAAGTTTCCTCTAAAGAAAGAAATTGAGTTCTAGCTTTAGAGCATTGTGGTCTGAAAAAATGCAGGGAATGATCCCAATCTTTTGGTACCGGTTGAGACCTGATTTGTGACCCAGAATGTGATCTATTCTGGAGAATGTTCCATGAGCATTAGAGAAGAATGTGTATTCTGTTGCTTTGGGATGTAATGTTCTGAATAGATCTGTGATGTCCATCTGGTCCAGTGTGTCATTTAAGGCCTTTATTTCCTTGTTGATCTTTTGCTTGAATGATCTGTCCATTTCAGTGAAGGGGGTGTTAAAGTCCCCTACTGTTAGACTGTATTACTGTCGATGTATTTCTTTGATTTTGTTATTAATTGGTTTATATAGTTGGCTTTTCCCATGTTAGGAGCATAGATATTTAAAATTGTTAGATCTTCTTGTTGGACAGATCCTTTATGTATGATATAGTGTCCTTCCTCATCTCTTATTATAGTCTTTGGCTTAAAATCTAATTTATCTGATATAAGGATTGCCACCCTTTCTTTTCATGTCCGTTAGCATGGTGAATTGTTTTCTACCCCCTCACTTTAAATCTGGAGGTGTCTTTGGATCTAAAATGAGTATCTTATAGACAGCATATTGATGGGTTTGGGTTTGTTTTTTATCCATTCTGATACCCTGTGTCTTTTGATTGGGGCATTTAACCCGTTTACATTCAGGGTAACTATTGAGAGATATGAATGTAGTGCCATTGTGTTGCCTTTAAGGTGACTGTTACTGTATATTATCTCTGTTCCTTTCTGGTCTACTACTTTTAGGCTCTCTCTTTGCTTAGAAGACCCTTCCAATATTTTCTGTAGGGCTGGTTTGGTGTTTGCAAATTCTTTTAGTTTTTGTTTGTCCTGGAAGGTTTTAATCTCTCCTTCTATTTTCAACAATAGCCTAGCTGGATATAGTATTCTTGGCTGCATGTTTTTCTCGTTTAGTGCTCTGAATATATCATGCCAGCTCCTTCTGGCCTGCCAGGTCTCTGTGGATAAGTCTGCTGCCAATCTAATATTTTTACCGTTGTATGTTACAGACTTCTTTTCCCGGGCTGCTTTCAGGATTTTCTCTTTGTCACTAAGACTTGTAAGTTTTACTATTAGATGACAGGGTGTGGACCTATTTTTATTGATTTTGAGGGGGGTTCTCTGTGCCTCCTGGATTTTGATGCTTATTCCCTTTGCCATATTAGGGAAATTCTCTACTATAATTTGCACCAATATACCTTTGCCCCCCTCTGTCTTACTTCTTCTTCTGGAATCCCAATTATTCTAATGTTGTTTCATCTTATGGTATCACTTATCTCTCAAATTCTCGCCTCATGGTACACGAGTTTTTTGTCTGTCTTTTGCTCAGCTTCTTTATTCTCTGTCATTTGGTCTTCTGTATCACCAATTCTCTCTTCTGCCTCATTCATCCTAGCAGTAAGAGCCTCCATTCTTGATTGCATCTCATTAATAGCTTTTTTGATTTCAGCTTCTTTAGATTTTGGTTCTTTTATTTCTCCAGAAAGGGCTTTTATTTCTCCAGACAGGGTTTCTCTAATATCTTCCATGCCTTTTTTTGTGCCCAGCTAGCATCTTGAGAATCGTCATTCTGAACTCTAGGCCTGAGATATCACTAATGTCCACATTGATTAGGTCCCTAGCCATTGGTACTGCCTCTTGTTCTTTTTTTTTGGTGGTGAGTTTTTCCGCCTTGTCATTTTATCCAGGTAAGAATATACGAACGAGAGAATAAAATACTTAAAGGGTGGCAAAGACCCCAGAAAAATGTACGCTAACCAAATCAGAGGAGACAGCAAATCGGGGGGAGAAGAAAGGGAGAGAAAAGGAAATAAAAATTTAAAAATTAAAAAAAATATATATATATATATTTTAGACTGGTGAATAGAACAGAGCCACCCACTTGATTTTGGGTATATTTTGGTCTCTTAGAAGAAACTACCTCCCAAAATTTTAAAGAAAGAAAACTTACATATATACAAAACTAAGGGTAAACATGATGAAGCGATAGAATATGACTGTAAAGATGAAAATTTTTTAAAAATTCTAAAAAAGGAATTGATAAGTTGGTTGGAAAAAGAAAGAAAAAGAAAGTGGAGAGAATTTGCTCAGACTGGAGACTAGATCAAAAGCCATGTGCTAGATTAGGGTATATTTTGATCTATTAGATGTTGTATCCCAAAATTTTTTAGAAGAAAAAAACCCTATGTGTATACAAAAAATAAAGCTAGTTAAAATGAAGGATTAAATGTGACCACAATAATGAAGGTTTAAAAACATTTTTTTAGAAAGGTATTATTAAGGTAAACTAGTTAAAAAAAAAAGTTAAAAGAGGAAAGAGGAAAAGTTAAAAAAATTAAATAAGAAAAAATAAAATGAAACAAAGTTAATTATCTTTGCAATACTAAGGAATCCTGGGGAGAAAGCCATGAATTCTGTGTGTTGCTTTCCCCTCCTCTGGAATTCCACTGTTCTTGATCGGTGAGCTTGGTCTTGGCTGGATGTTTTTGCTGATCTTCTGGGGGAGGGGCCTGTTGCAGTGATTCTCAAATGTCTTTGCCAGAGGTGGAACAGCATCGCCCTTGCTAGGGGCCAGGCTAAGTAATCTGCTTGGGTTCACTCTCAGAGCTTTTGCTCCCTGAATGCTTTCATTCCGCTTTGGAGGATGGGAATGAAGATGGTGGCCTCCCACTCTCTGGCAAGAGGAGCCAAGAGCTTGGGCCCCCCCACTCCTCAGTGCACCCTCAGAAAGAAGCAGTCAGTCCCTCCCATCTCCCTGGTCTCTGGCTGCGCTCGGAGCTCATCCACCCTGTGACCAAGCGTCTCTGTCTCTGGCACACAGCCCCATTTGGAGTCTCCAAACCCAGCAGATCCCTGCCACTCTTCCAGGGGCATTTCCCCAGATCTGCCACTTGTGGAGTCCCTGCTCAAAAAGCAGTGGCCTTACTGTGCCATGGATCACAGTTTAAGGTAACCCCGAGCTGAGAGCTCACTCCTTGGCTCCGTCTCTGCAGCTGGCTTCCCTGCTCTGACACCTGCAAGGTCTGCCAAACGCAGACACCCCGGGTCTTTGTGTGACCCCACGAGACCTGAGACCACACTGTCCCCGCAACGGCTCCACCCCCCACTTAGCCTCTGGAGCGACGTCCCTCCGTGGAGCCGACTTCTAGAAGTTCGGATTTTGTGCTCCGCCGCTTGCCAGGAGCTGGCCCCTCCCCCACAGTCTATCTTCCCATCGCTTTGGACTCACTTCTCCGCACGTCCTACCTTCCAGGAAGTGGTCAATTTTCTGTTCTAGAATCGCTGCTCCTCTTCTCTTCGATCTCCTGTTGAGTGTGTCAGTGTTCGGAAGGTCTGATAACTGTCTAGCTGATCGCCTACGAGCTGATGTCATCTCGGTCTGCTACTCCTCCGCCATCTTGACTCTTTTATTGCATTTTCTGGTGAGGAATAAGCCTGGGCATGTTTTCATTTGTTAATTGTCTATACCTGTTCTTTGGTTAATTGTCCAAATGTTTTGTCCTTTTAATTGTTTTATTATGGAGTTTTAAAAGTTTTTTGTGTATTCTGGATACAAGTTCTCCATGAGATGCTTGTTTTACAAATACGTTCTTCCTCTTTGTTATTTTCATTTTCTTACCAGTGTTTCTCAAAGCCCGGAAGTCTTCAATTTTGATGAAGTCCAGCTTGTCAGAATTGTTCTATAGCTTGCATTTTTGGTGTCATGGCTAAGAAATCTTTGCCTACTCCAGGGTTATAGAGTTTTCTTCTATCTTCTTCTCTCTCTCTCTCTCTCTCTCTTTTTTTTTTTTTTTTTAAAGGAAAGCTTATGGTTTTGTCTCCTACATTCAGATCTCTGTCAGGTGAATTGTAAGTCTGACACAGAGTTCATTTTTCTCCTTATAAATGTCAGTTATACCAGCGTTTTTTACGCAAAATTATCCTTTCTCCATTGAATTACCTTGGTGCCTTCTTGAAAATCACCCAACTTTATGCGTCTGGGCCCTCTCTGGCTTTCCTAGCCTGTCGCACCCACCTGTACCCCTTTCCTTGCTCTGATACCCGTGGCCTTAGCACCTGTGGCCTTTGCTGGGCTCAAGTCAGTGGTGTGAGCCAACTCTGTTCTTTTCCAAGCTTGTTTTGCTATTCTAGGTTCTTTCAGTTTTCACTTACATTTTTTAATCAGCTTCTCAGTTTCCAAAACCACTGAGATTACACAGGTATATAGATTAATTTGAGGGAGAATTAACGTCTTAACAAAATGGAGTCTTCAGACCCTCCAGTGGGGCATGTGCTTGGTCTTCCTAAATCTCTCTCATCAGTGTTTGTGATGTTTTCAGCATACGCATCTGGCATATGTAATTTACATTTTCCCTATGTATGTTATGTTTTCGATGGGGTAGATGAAGATTTCTTAAGCTAGCACACCAGAGGCACAAGCCATCAAAGCATCCTTTTGTGGAGCTTCTGTTGTTGTTGTTGTTGTTTAATTTCAGTCCTTATTTTCATTGCTTGTATGCACAAATAATGACTGATTTTGTGTATGGGCTTTGTATTTTGTAGTCCTGCTGAACACACCTGAGCTAGCTTCTCTTATAGATTTTCCTGTAGATTCTGTGAGTAAGACTCTATTTCTTCCTTTCCTTTCTTCCTGGCCTTTCCTTATGGCCAGGCCCTCGCAGGACACCAGCTGGAACTGGAGCCCGTTCTACAGGCATCTCTACCCCTTCTTGTCTCGGGAGACATCCGTCCGTCTCTCATTGAGTCTAACCTTAGCTAGCCTTCCTGCAGCTTTCACCCCCATCCCCTGGGGCTAGTCCCCACGTCACCTGCCTCTGGTGTGCTCCTTGGCACACTCTCTCTTCTGAGCTGACCTTGAAGGCATGGGGTTTTCCTGTGTGAAGGTGGGCGGCACCACCTCTGTCCAAGTGAGACAGTGAGGCCCAGAGTGGTTTGGTGACCTTTGTGTGTCACTCAGATAGACTGGGACATATTTAAGTAGTTATTATAGTTCAGAGGTCAGGTTTTAAGTAGTTATTATAGTTCAGAGGTCAGGTGTTCTCTCCGAACAACATTTAGAAACACTAACATATGTGTTTAAAAAGTACACATTTGTATACTAAGTAATGATATATAAGTTGTGGGATTCATATAAACGTTAAACATGCAGTTCCTCTCTGTTTCAGCTAAAGCTCGTAAAACAGTTCAGTGACTTAACATTTCTAATCTCAAATGTAATCCTCTTATCCAGCTGAATGAATCACAGTCTGAAGATTTCTTTATCTTTTTCAGTGAAATATGTTGCCCAATTCAATTCCAAGAATTTTTTTCATGTGGCTTTATTCCCTTGAGACTTAACAACCACATTCCCACTGGGGGCAAAAGGATGGAGGCTACAGGAGCTGCCAGGAGAGGAAGGACAGTTTTTGCTCTGCTGGGGGTGCTCTGGGGAGGCCAGGGCTGGGGGCGGGGAGGACTGGGGCCCGGCAGAAGCAAGGGTCCTACGGGAGCCATCGGCCCTGTGACGTGGCTCTGCTGGAGGAAATCCCACGTGGCCTGTAGGCTGGGCTTCTCTGTGCATGTCTGTGGTGTGTCCTCCGTGGACTGTGCCTGCCACGTTGTCTGTACCTGCCCCTCTTGCTCTCTGCCTCCTCCCTTCATGCCCACCTGCCAGCTTCGAGCAGTGGCTTTAACGGGTCTTGCAGTCTATGGCGTCGGAGGCTCTGGTTCCAGATGGCTCCTGGAGGTGAGAGCCGAAGCGGCAGGTCCAGGTGGGCAGCGGTATGGATGCTGGGGCTGCTGATGGGCTGTATCCACCCCAGAGGGGACACAAGTACTCACCTTACTGACGAGCCCTCGTGGGGTGATCCCAGGGTCCTTCCCAAGGCTGTTTGGTGGCTGGGAAGTGTGAGGTTTCTTCCATTGGAGAGTATGAGGGATGGAAATGGTGGTTCCACCAGCAGGGACATGGGGGCTGACGGCAGTGACGGTGGGAGTCAGTCCGTCAGCCTAACTCCCCAGGCCCAGCCCTCTCTGCCCATGGAATGGATTTTCTGTACACATGTTGCCATCCGAAGCCCATCTGTGCCTCATGGGTAGGTCTCCCGGGGTCTGGAGGGCAGAGGTCGTCCGGCTGAGTTCTTGGAACAAGACGGAAACCCATCAGGGAGGTAACCTTGCTCTCTACCCACCGAGGTTCTCCGGCAGGGCCTGTAACATCGGGAGGAGAGAATAGTTTCTTCACGCCCGCAGGTCATGGCAGGCGGGAGACATCTCCCTGACCAGGACCTCAAAGAGCTGGCCGGACTTGGGCAGAGGAGCAGTCCACACCCAGAGAAGCGACCCGACAAGGGGAGAGGTTTTAGGCTTCCCAGGGCAGAAGGCTGTGGGGAGCGAGCGCGGGGGGTGAGTGCGGTCAGGTTTGTCCGTGCAGGACCATCTTGGGCAGCTGACTTCTTCACGGAACACCCCCTGGGAGAGGGTCCACGGCAGCCCTCAGTCCTCACCAGTTCCGTGTGGGGGCAGCTCTGGGAGGGCCTCTTTCGCACCTGCTGGTTCTCATTTGCCTCCAGCTCAAAGTGGCCTATTTTGGGGTGTGCTGTGCTGAGCTCCCAAGGACCCGACAGAATGGCAGCCTTTTCTCCTAAAACCTCGTACGGAGCTGAACGGGCTCCGGCCCCAGCCAGGTCCCGCGAGAGGCCTTCCCGATGAGATATTGCCACTGGCGGTCTTCCCGGAAGGAAGACAGTGGTGTTGGCAGCGGGCAGCGGGCACCAGTCGTGGAGAGAGTCCCGCGTGTTCTGGGGGATCTCTTCCGCCTCGTGATCGCTGGTCTTCTGCGTCTGTGTTGCAGGGAAGGTGGCCATCCAGAAGGAAGACTTGCCGAAGTACCATAACAGGGACACTTGGTTCCAGCTGCAGCACGTGGACGCCGACTCGGAAGTGCAGGTGAGCCCTGAGGGGCCCCGTGGGGTAGAGGGACTTCAGTCTTCACGGGATGGCACTTGGCAAGTCCTCTGACACCGACACAGGCCTGTTGGCTTTGTGTGTTCTCTTGGTTATCGTCACACTTTGTCATGTGTGATGGAAACAGCTTTAAAAGTATACAACAAGGACAATAATTACCCGTAATTGAAGTGAGGCTTGGGCTGGGAGCGATGCGGGAGGCAGAGGGGCCTGCCCCCACTTCCAGCCCCTGCACGCAGCGGATGAGCATTTACAGTGAACAGAAGTGACCAGTCCCTGAGCTCCCATCGTCTGAAGCATCCCCGGGGCTCGCCTGGGCCGTGTATCCCCTGGGACTGACCCCCCCGTCCAGCGGAGCGGGCCTCCCCCGGCAGAGGAGACCGGGAGACTCCAGTTCCCACCTTCCCTTCCCCGCGTTGGGGGCACTGCCCATGCCCAGCATCTGGGACACCTCTTGGGAGGGCGAGCCTGGTTGTGTGGCTCCCAGCCGAGCTCCTCACCCCCTGCTGGTGTCTAGAGCCCATGACGGGAGCCCTGACCCACAGCACAGTGCCCTGACATCACACGAGATGTTCATCTGTGGTCCCGTGAGTTGCCAGGGCATGGGCAGGGTGCGAGAGCCAGCCCAGGGCCCGGCACCGGCAGGCCAGGCTCAGAGCGCCAGCAGTGGTCCCCAGCAAGCCCGTTTCCTCCTCTGTGAGTACCAGATGGTGCTCGATGCAGCAGAAGCCCCGACGTCAGTGGCCCATGAGGCCTGCCTCCACCCCGCCTGCTGCGCCTGCCCCCAGGCACCCGTCTAGCTGCTTGCCCTCCACTTCCTGGGAGACCCTCAGGCTCAGCAGAGCTCTGGGGGGGGGGAGGGCAGAGCACGTGGGGCTCCTGGGATCAAGCCACACACTCGGAGAGAGGCAGCGCTAGGGAAGGGTTGAGGAGCTGAGCCAAACAGAGACGTCGTCACGTGCCGCACACGGAGTTCTGGCCATGGGGCCCACGTGTGCTGCAGAAATGAGTGGACGTGACAGTTCCCATGGGATCGGCGCCTGTGCCCGGACAAGAGCAGTCGCCATAGCGATGATGGCACAGCGGGCCACGCCCACTCAGTCTGCAGGAGGAGGGCGCTGGGGGTCGTGGGCGCCGTGACAGGAGGCGTTCCTGCCTTTTGTTCTGGGGCCATTCCCGCCCCTTTGGTTCTGCAGGGGGACAGCCCCAGCGCTGTGATGAGCATGTGGGTGTGCCCTCCGGCAGCCCGCCCCAGTGTCCTTACCACGCTCGCCACCCTGTCCCCTCTGATCAAAATCGGATGTCACATCGCGTGTGACTTGTCTTTGTTCTCGCCTTGTTCGTAAACGTAACTTGGAATTTTGAAATGGCTTCAGTTTCATGGGACGTAGCAAAACATGTGCACAGGGAAGAGCGATGAGCAAGTCGTGTGCTCTCCTGTTTCCACCTCAAGAGAGCGCAATGAGGAAAGGCCGTGTTCCTCCACCTGTTCCCCCCGTGGCAGCATCCGGCTCGCGCCATGGCCGGCGCACAGACATTCCTGTGATCCACAGACCTCGTGAAGGTCTCCAGTTTTACACGTTTGCACACGTGCCAGTGTGCGAGCGTGCACAGCTGTGCACCGATGCATGTGTATTCCACGTGTGTGCCTGTGTCAGACACGTACCACGCGCGTGCACCCGTGTATCACACATGTGCACACATGCACGGGCTCACCACACGTGTGTTGTGCATGCACCTGGGCAGGTCTGTCACGCGTGTGCACGTGTTCCTGCATGTGTACTACGTGTGTGCGCCTGTACACGTGTACCGTGCATGCATGTCCTATGCGTTCTGTCACGTGTGTAGGTCTGTGTAACCACCACCGCAGTCAAGATGTAGAACCACTCTGCCACCACAAAACTTATGAACGGGGCGTGTGCTGGTCGTACACTGTGATATTTGGGCTGCGTCCACCTGATGTGTTTCGTGCGCCTGTGGACAAGATCCTTGTCCTTCTGAGCCTGATTCCTACCATCTTTGAGATGGGCTGCTGTTTCCAGCTAGTGTCCTAGGAATACGAATTCTGAGTCGTGAACAGAGAGTGGGTGTTGCCAGGACTCTGAAGACAGGAGGAGGGACAGTGTGGCCTCGGGTGGCCTGCCGAGTTCTGGGCCCTGTGCGGGTGGCTCCTTCTCAGAGTGACGCCTGAGGAAGTGGCCATCCCACGGAGGGAGCAGAACTGCCCTGGGTTCAGGCTGCCTTGAACAGTGCATGACAGTCTTTGCCTACAGCTGTCTTTTCATCCTGAAATGTCACATTTACGGTTTCAGAAGGGCAGAGGATGGCATATGGTTCGTGAATCCACCTGTTCTGTCATGGACAGTGAAAGGCGTATGTCAGAAAGAAAGTGTCACAAAACCGGGGCCAGTGAGAGATGGAGTCACTGCGGTGGGAAAATGTGATTTAAAGAACTTCTTCTTCCTTCTGCAATCGATATTTTTAAAGGTCTCTGGAAAATCACTTTATTAAAAAGAATTGGTTGCTGTGTTGAGGTCCTTCCCCAGCTCCTCCGAGGATGCCCGGCTGAGCTCTGCTGTGAGCTCTTCTGTTTTAGTAGACCTTCTGGGAAGGGCCTTGAGCTCTGACAGCAAACCTTCCGTAGCGGGACGGGGAGCTCTGGGAGCCGCGGCTGCCCTGTGTGTCTGACGGTCCTCCTGTCTTTCCCCACAGGCTACATCTGTAGTTGTCTGCATATACAAGGACCCAGCTCTGAATCTTTCTGCGGGTTTAGGGGATCGAGGGAGGCAGGGGCCGGCTGGACCTCTGTCCTCCTTCACGCATCATTTCTGACCTGTTCTCTCGTCTTCGGTGTTCATGGTCGTCTTGCTGCTCTTGGAGCCAAGGTCCAAGTGCTCAGCGGTCTGGGTCCCTGGGCGCTGACCCCTACCCCGGCCCTGAGGCCCATGCAGACCAGGGCTTGATGGGCCAGGGACGGTGGGCCCTGCTGCTGTGACCACAGACCCTCTCTGCAGGCCAGGATCTGAAGCTTTCCTGAGAAAAATGTATGGGAGCCACTGGCGCTTTTCTCGTATGTGTGCTGCCGAAGCGAGCAGGACTGGTGCTTTTTTCTCTTTAAGTTACTAAACCTATTTTTCAAGCAGTTTTATGTTTGCAGAAAATTGAGTAGAAAATGGAAGGAACTCCCATGTCCTTGCCCCACCTGGCCCCTGTGGCTGACATACCGTGGTGCACTTGCTGCAGCTGGTGAGCAGACGCGGGTCAGAGGCTGTGCGCCCCCTGGTCGGGCAGAGGATGGGGTCCCGCCTACAGAGTCCTGCAGGGTGGCCCCGTGGGGTCACCAGAGACGGCCCCTCTCTCGTTCTGGTATTTGTTTCCTAGTTAGCTTGTCTAGAAGGTTAATCGATTTTATGATTCTGTCATGTCTTTTCTCTGCTCACGTTGGATTTAGTTGGTCTCCTTCTAGACTCCTTACATAATTTTCCTTAGAGAATTTACGTCTTTATTTGGTAGAGTGAGAGAGAAGGTACGAATGGGATGAGGGGCAGAGGGGGAAGCAGACTCCCCGCCGAGCAGGGAGCCCCACACGGGACTCCCTCCCAGGACCCTGAGATCCTGACCTGAGCTGAAGGCAGAGGCCTTAACCCACTGAGCCACTCGGGCGCCCTGAGATCCCTTACATCAGTGAGGTTAGATCTCTCCTCCGACCTGCGCGGCCACTGCTGTAAAGTCCCCGTAAGCACTGCTTTTGCGGCATCCCACGTGCTGTGATGAGTTTTATTTTCATTTTCACTTATGAAAAGAAATGAGCTAAAAATATCTCTCAGTTTCTCCCGAGACGTTTTGGGTTGGGTCGTTTTGGAAGTATGCTGGTTCACCTTCAGATACTGGGGTGATGAAGCTGTCTGCCCTGACTTCCCGCTTCCTTTCCGTTCTCCCGAGAGCGGACGCGTGTGATGCACCTCCCATTGCCGGCCGCTGTCTGTGCCGCAAGACGGGGAGCCCCCAGGCGGCCACCGGAGCGGGGACGGGGAGGGGGGGCTCGCCTCCCAGTTGCTTGTCATTCACCTTAAGTAAAAATGGGAAAAGCTACCAAATCAGTCTTTTCAATGCACCAGCCTAAGACTGTTTTCTCCTCAGAGAAGCTGAGTGTTGACACCACGCCTGTGCTCTGGGTGCCGCCCCCCTACCCCCCCAGCTGAGCACGTTGGGGCTGGGACCGTGGGACCAGAGCCTTCGAGGGCAGAGGGCAGTTCCGTGGGTTCTGAAGCTGTGCAGAGGCCGAGCTGGAAAACCCGCATTTCCTGCCGCCCTGCGGTGGCGGGTGTGGCCCCGGCCCCAGTACCCTGCCCGGGGTGTCGGGTGTCGGCGTTTGTGGCTGGCTTGTTTGTGAGCAAGCTGGCGTGTCACCCACAGGGCACGGGACACGCCCAGACCCTCCATCCGCTGTGCAGTGACTTGTGGGAACTTCTGAGCCGCAGCCGTATTGGGGGCGTCCTCTCCGTGCCAGGCGGCATCTGGGTGGTTAGGGTCACTGCCCACCCTCCTCTCCCAAATCTGCAGAAAGTAGTGGCCCCGGGCCTGAGTGGAGAGTATCTGCCCCTCCGCCGGCAAGGGCTTGCCCTCGGGAGGAAGCGGCAGCCATGGGGTCTGCTGCTGCGGGTGGCTTCTCCTCCCGGTGGGGGACAGGAAACGCGCCTCGGGTCGTCCACGGTGGGGGTCCGTCCGGCCCAGACAGGCTCTCTTGCTTCTCAGAGCCCACTGAAAATAGACAGGGCCCTGTCCCTGCAACGGCTGTGGCCAGCCTGAAAATGAAGGCAGAAGAGAGCCGGGCCCAGCGCGTGGGAGGACACCACTGGAGGACACAGGCTTTCCAGGAGCCTGTGTGGACAGGCCTTTGCTGTGCTCCTTGATCTGCAGCCTTCACTGGCACTGGGTTGTAGATAGAGGGCAGGCTGCCTGCCGCCCAGCTGCAGCGTCCTCCCCGGAGCCAAAGGACGGCGGCGCCTGCCCCGTGTGATGCTTGGGGAAGCCCGGAGCCTGGCCCGGCTGCGTGAAGGGGTACTGCGGGCCGCAGGGCTGTGTGTGCTCCTGCGGCAGGGTTGGCGGACGCTGAGGGCCCCTCGCGTGGGCTGGGCGGGCCCAGAGGGTCGTGATGCATCAGGGAGACTGCCATTGGCACCCCCATTCCATGAGGGGCCTTCTGGGGCCAACACTCCCTGGGCTGTGTGTGACGGGCTCCTGGTTCCCTGGGGCCGCTGGCTGCTCCTGGCCAGTGCATCCCTGTGAAGGCAGCCCTGCTGCACGGGGCAGGAACCCCTCAGAGCCCGTGGTGGATCCTCAGTCTGTGCTCTGGACACGGGGTGTTGCCCAGGGTCACACAGGTGTGATGCTGGTCCAGTCCTACCATCCAGGAGATGTTGCTGCACCCTCTGAGGCTACTGGTCCTGCTGTGGAAGGAAGGGCCAGAAAGGGCCGCACCCAGCCTTGCCTGCAGCAGGGGAGAGGTGGGCTCCCCGGGGCCTCAGTGCCTGTCTCGCCCACACGCATCAGGTCTCCCGTTTCTGTCCTGGGCGAGCCAGAGGTCCAGGGGTCCAGAAGCTGCAGGAAGAGTAGGGCCGTGGCCACCACGTTCAGAGGAGTAAACTCAGGAGGCCAGGGGACTCCGCCGAGGGGTCTCGGCCGCACTCCTCCGGCCCAGCCACCTGGCCCACCATCTTGGGCCTGGATTCTTCCAGGACAAGCAGTTTTCCTCCCCAAGCTGCAGAGTCACAAAGTTTTAGTCGGAAAGGACCTTGGAGGGGCTCCCAGTCAGCCTTCTTGTCCAGTAAAAAAGACGGTTTTGGGCTCCGAGGCGGCTCAGTCATTGAGCATCTGACCTGATTACAGCTCAGGTCTTGATCTCGGGGCTGTGAGTTCTAGCCCCACACTGGGCTCCACGCTGGTCTGAGCCTATTTAAGAGAAGTGCTAATTTTCACGTCGTAGTGCATTCTCCTATAAACCGCCCGTGTGTCACGCTTGCTGCTGTTGGATGTTTCTGAGGGAGCAGGTTCCTCTTCCCTGAAGCCCCTTCCCACTCCCCCCGACCCTGGACCCCTGATGGTGACCTGATTAGATCCTGCAGCTGATCTGCCCTTTGCACAGACGCAGACGCAGGCAGAAACACAGCACTGGTCTTGTTCTCAGCATTCCAGTCCCCTCTGCTCCCGTCTCCTTAGAAGCATCCATGAGCACTAACTTCCTGTCTGGGGCCCAGGACTGAGACCCCTGCCTAGGGTCCAGGCCTCACACGCACAGAAGGATGAGATGGTCCAGAGCTGGGTGTACCTGCGCGCGGGCTCAGCGTCAGAGGCAGGGACAAAATGTAAAGCAAGCAAGCGGATGTGCTTGGGAGGCGGTGTCCTGAGGGACCGTCCCTCGCGCTGTCTGGCCGCTGGCTTCTGAAGCAGCCTTCTGGGGGAGCCGGGCCCGCGTCCGGCCCTGGGATCTGAGTCAGGGCGGGGCGGTGCTGGGGTTGCCACGTGGGGTCAGGCAGCTTCACGTTTGTGAGCGGGGTTGCTGGGAGCGCCCCTGCGCGTGGCCGTCCCCTCATGACCCTCTGTTCTTGCACCTTCCAGGGCAAGGTCCACCTGGAGCTGAGGCTGAGCGAGGTCATCACTGACACGGGCGCTGTCTGCCACAAGCTGGCCGCGCGGTAAGACAGCGACAGCGGTCTTCTCGGGACCGGAGACTCCGAGCCCAGGCGGTGGGCGGGCCGTCCTTCTCCAAACGCACGACTCAGAATTCTGGAGTCGCGGGTCCCCCATGACGATGCTTCTCTGGCCGGGCGGGCGCGTCGTCTTCTCACCCTCCTCCAAGCAGGCGGCTGTCTGGGAGGTGACGCAGCTGGTGTCTGCAGCAGCCGTAGTCAGGGAGACGTTTATACGCAGGTGCTGTGTGTGCCCGGGCCATCCCGATAAGGGGACTGTCAGGTGCATGTGCGAGGCCGGTCGGCAGCCCCGCGGCCTGAACTCAGGACCCCCTCCCAGAATCCGGAGCTCCTCCCCTGGTCACGCTTGCTGAGTGTGAGCAGCTGTGCCCGTGTCTACACCTGGTCTCCGAACCGTGTGGCTGTGCCCGTGTCTACACCTGGTCTCCGAACCGTGTGGCTGTGCCCGTGTCTACACCTGGTCTCCAAACCGTGTGGCTGTGCGCGTGTCTACGCGTGGTCTACACGTGGTCTCCAAACCGTGTGGCTGTGCGCGTGTCTACGCGTGGTCTACACCTGGTCTCCAAACCGTGTGGCTGTGCCCGTGTCTACACCTGGTCTCCAAACCGTGTGGCTGTGCGCGTGTCTACGCGTGGTCTACATGTGGTCTCCAAACCGTGTGGCTGTGCGCGTGTCTACGCGTGGTCTACACGTGGTCTCCAAACCGTGTGGCTGTGCGCGTGTCTACGCGTGGTCTACACCTGGTCTCCAAACCGTGTGGCTGTGCCCATGCCTACGCGTGGTCTACACGTGGTCTCTGAACCTTGTGGTGCGCTCTTGACTTTTCGGTCCATGATCCCATAGATCGTCTGGAGGAGGCTGAGGACTCTCGGGTGGTGCACAGGTATGCGAGCTCACACACGTGTGCAGGGTCCTTGCCCTCTGAGCCCAGCGAGGCCTCGGAGGGTGCACACCTCGCCGGGCTCCCGCTCCCACGCTGCCTGCCCCGCGGGCCCCACGTGTGCCTTTGCTGGCAGTACCTGCGGCTGCTGGGGTCCCGCGGGCGGCTGCCGGGGTGTCGGAAGTCTAGGGCCTTCGGGAGGGACTCCTGAGAAGAGGACGTGAAGGTGCGCAGAAACCAGTCCTCTGGTGTTAAGGACCCATGAGACACCAGGCGCTCCAGCTTTCCTCGTCTTTTGGACAGACGCTTTCCCGTCTTCACCGTGTCTGACAAGCAAGGGCTTCAGTGAGATCGGGTGATGCCCCTTTCTTGGGCTCAGAGTGCAGGCTCTGCCTTAGCACTGTGCTCCCTCTGTCCCGTCACAGAGGGTGGGGGCGGTGCGAGGAGTTTCCACTGTCGTCTGCCACCCTCAGAGGGCTCTGCCCCGCCACCCACCGCGCTGCTCGGATTCACCATCTGTTGGCTGAGGGTGGCCTCTGGTCCGTTGAGGCTACAGGGCTGTCACCGTGGGACACGCAGGAGGACATACGTGGGAACGTGTATGGGACGCCGTGTAGCCTGGGGTGCCGTGTGGGACACAGCGAGCTTTGGCCTTCACCCTTCGGTGCTCCCACTCTTCTTAACGTAGTTGCTCCCGGACCCTGTAGCAGTGAGCGGAGTCACCGGTTTTCTCGTTTACTTACTGGTCTGTCCCTTCTTCCAAAACAACTTAAGGGTTTTTAAAAGCAGCCTTACATGGAATAAGGAATGTGCTTTAGTGGCGCGGGGACAGAATGGACGAGGTGGGCAGAGAGCTGAGGCGGGTGAATACGGGAGAAGGGGGCCAGGATCCCTGTCCCGAGGGCTGCCCCGTCCAGCCACACATCTGCCTGATGGAGGGCGGCTGTGAACCATTTGGCCGGGAGTAGCTGTCGTCCTGATCGGAGAACCACGGGTGTGGCACCCAGAGCAGAAGACTAAGTCATACATCACAGCTACACACTCTGCCATCCCCACCTGTCCCCAGCCACCATCCACGCTGTCCACGCCGTCCCCTCCTACCCCCGGAGTCTCTGCCGCCCACGCTGTCCCTACCTGTCCCCGCCCACCCCCAGGATCCCCCGCCCACGCTGTCCCTGCCAACCACGGGAGCACCTCAGACACTCCCCTGTGGAGTCGTCCTAGTTAACGCACCGGGGATTTGCTTGGTTCCTGCATCTTTGTGGTGTAATCCCTCTTGCTTCTTCCTAGTACACACTAGTACACATGCTAGTACGCACCCTAGGACATAGTAGCACATGCTACTATGCACGCTAGCACACACACCAGTACACACGCTAGTACACATGCACTAACATGCACGCTAGTACACACACTACTACGGACGCTAGGACACCCTAGCACAAATACTAACACACTAGCACACACTGGAACACACTAACACACTAGTACCCACATTATCACACACGCTAGCACACACCAGGGTACACACACTAGCACCATACTAGTACACACATTAGCACACATGTTAGCACGCACCTAGTATACACACTAGCACACATGCTACCACACATGCTACTACTCATGCCAGTAGACAAGCTAACACACTAGAACACATGAACACACTGGTACACACATTAATACACATGCTAGCGTGCATGCTAGTACACACACATTTGCATACCAGTACACACACTAGCATGTTTACACACACTAGTATACATGCTAGCATATACACCAGCACACATGTTAACACACACTAGTACTCACACTAGCATAATGCTAGCACACGCATTAGTACATGCTAGCACACATGACTACACACTAATATACATACTAGTATATGCTGGTACAGAACACTGATACATTAGCACACCTAGTACACTTGCTAGTACACACCAGCATACACTAGCACCTGTACTAGCACACATGAACATGGCTAGTGCGCATGAGCACACACTAGTACACACTAGTGCGCATGCCGGTGCACATGGACACACGCTAGTACACACACTGGTGCACGCTGGCACATCCTTTGGTACATACGATCACACACACGAGTACACTTTGTTCAGAATCCCAGGGCTGAGGGGTCCCCCACAGGGATGCAGTGAGGAGGAAAGTGGGGGGTGCCACAGTCACAAAGCAGCTCAGGTCCTCCAGTCAGGGAGTCAGCAGTGACTGTGAGACCACGGACTTCTCTTTCTTCATCCCGCCTCCGTCCGTCGATTTTTCTTTCACTAAAAAAATACCCTTCACATACCATAAAATTGAGCGTTTTAAAGGGTACACTTTGAGTACATTCACAAGGTTGTGCAACGGTTACCCCTAAGCACTGTCCAGTTCCAGAACATTTCATCATCCTGAAAATGAAATCCCATCCCCCGTCGCACCCCACCCCCCTCCCCAGCCCCTGACAACCACTGGTCTGCTTCTACGGATTTGCGCATTCTGGATGTTTTATGTAAGTGGAATCACATGCTCTGTGGTTCTCGGTGACTGGCTTCCCTCAGCGAGCTGGAGGTCTTCAGGGGTCATCCCCGCTGTCGCGGGTGTCACTGCTCCCACCCTGTTAAAGGCTGGGCACTGTCCACCGTGTGGGTACACCCCATTTTCTGGTCTGTCACCCACAGATCCCCGTTGGGTGGGTCCCACCTTTTGGCTGTTGTGAATACCGCTGCGGGGACATTCGCGTGTGAGTGGGAGACTAGTTCTCATTTCCCTTGGGGACACAGTGGAGGGGTAGAATCGGTGTGTTGTATCTTAACTGTGTTTCAGTTTCTGAGAAAATGCCAGGCTGCTTCTCGTGAGGCTGCCCCATCCACAGGGCCCACAGCGTGTGAAGGCTCCAGCTGCTGTGTCCTCGCTCAGCCCAGACCCTCTCGTGAGCTGCCTGCTTGTTTCCTCCCAGGGGTGTGAAGTGGTGTTGACTCCTGTTTCCCTGAACGACGTTGACCGTCCTTTCCTGTCCTTCTTGGCCGGCTCTGGATCTCCAAAGAAGTGTCTGTTCAAGTCCTTTACGATTTTTTAATTGGGTGATTAGTATTTTATTACTAAGTTGTAAGAATTTTCCATGTATTCTGGGTACTAGACTGTTGTCAAATATATAACTTGAAGACGTTTTCTGTCATTCTGTTGTCCGTCTTCACTTTCTTAACAAGGTCCTTTGTGATGCAAGAATCTTGAATCTCCATCGGCTGCATCTGTTGTTTCCTGTGTTTAGGTAGATTTCTAAGAGATCTTTTCCCGATCGGAGATCGTGAAGATTGGCAGCTGCGTTTTCCTTCCAACATCTCTGGGGTTTCATTCTCCCCTTTTGGTCCTCAGTACGTGTGGAGTTAATGTCTTATGTGTGGTGTCCAGTTGGGGTCAGCGTTGGTTCCTTTCCTTTCGAAGATGCAGTTGTCTCAGCACCACTCCGGGAGAGGTCCGTTCTGCCCCAGCCAGCTGCTGCTGGGTCATAGTAAATGGTCAGACTTATTCGTGGACCCTGTTCTCTTCCACTGACCTGTGTGCCTGTCCCGTCCCCGTGCTTTAGCACACAGCAGGTTCGGAAGTCAGGGAGTGTGAGTCTTCCATCTTGGTCCCTTTCTCGGGCCTCCCTGGCCCTCCTGAGCTCATTCATTTCCATATGAGGTTCAGGATCAACGTGTGAATTTCTGCAAGAGTAGCAGCTGGCATTCTGGTAGCAAGTGGGCTCAATCTGCAGGTCCGTTTGGGGAATTAGCAATCCGAGCCCTGCCAGCCCCAAAACAGTCCGTCCTTGTGGTCAGCTCTCCTGTAATTTTCTTAAAGAGTCGCTGTTTCTGTAAGATCTCAGAAATGTCCCCTCTTTCATTACTGATTTTAATGACTTGAGTCTTCTTTTTTGTCAGTCTCGCTACAGGTGTGTCGAGTCTGTGGCTCTTCTCAAAGGTCCCGCTTTGCCTCTCCTTTGTTCTCTCCTTTGTTATCTGTGTGATTTCCTTCTTTCTGCCTGTGTAGGCTTTTCGCTTTTCTTTTTCTGGTTTCTCAAGGTGGAAGTGTAGGTTATTAATTTGTGATCTTCATTCCTTTTTAACGTAGGCATTTGTAGCTACAAGTTTTCCTCTAATGTTGCAATCGCGTTTGTATTTTATGACTTTCTTCCTCAGAGCCAAGTCAGTTGTGTGCATAGGGGACTTTTGGGACAGAGCAGGAGACAATGGCCACTCCGCCTGTGATATGAAAGGCTCTGGACCTGAAATCCCGGCATCCGAGCTGGCAGACCTCCCCAGACCCGCGGCAGGCCGCAAACCCCGACCTGCTCCGCATGTCGTCTCCTTGTACCAACCTGCGTCTCCGCATCTCTCCCGCACTTGTTCGGAATCACACGTGCTCATGCCTGTGTCTTTGCCTCAGGCCCTCGCCTCTCAGAGGCTACACGGGCTTGGGCCAACCTCGAGGTGTGTCAAGGGCTCGGCAGAAGTTAAGAGCGGGGCCGAGACCGTTGAGAAGTCGCTTGCGCAAAAGTAGATTCATTCCAGTAGGGTTCGCTGCTTGCCCGAGAATCGCCTCAGCCCTCCCTCCTGCCCGGGAGCACCGTGACGTACTCCCACGCCCCTCGCTGTAAGCGCGGGGCTAGGCTCAGCCGGCACCTGTTGCCCGGACCTGTCCCAGCAGCCCCCGACACGCGGCCTTCCCTCCTTGCCGGGCGGGACTTTCTGAGGGCTGCTCCAGCCAGTCTCACGTGCCTTAAAACAACAGGGACGGATTCTGTCCGCGTTCTGAAGGCTCTGAAGTCCGGCCACACCACAGTCTGTCTGGAGGCTTCAGGGGACGGTCCCCTCCCCCTCGCCCAGGCAGTCCCTCTTCACAATACCCCCCACCCCCACCCCGCGTCTGAGCGATCTCCCTCCTGTAAGGACACTAGTCATTGGGTGTAGGGCCATCCTGAATCCAGAATAAGCTCATCGTCTCAAGAGCCTGGCTTGATTACATCTGCAGAAACCTGTTTCCAAACCAGGTCGCATCTCCTTGGGGACCCACCACTAGCCCCTCACAGCGGGTGACTCCTACTTGCTGGCTGACCATCCTGCCCCCAAAGGCTACAGGACCTACATGCACTCTCAGATCCTTCTGGGCTCTCTTCACCTCTCATCTGTCCTGGTGGTCTTTTGTGGGGTGCCCGGGGGTGTTCTGGCCAGGCTGAGCTCTCTCTCCCGGCCTTCCCTCTCCCTACTTCCAGCTTATTGCTCTCCGCCGCCAGGTGCTCCCGTCCCCGCCCTCCGAAGAGCAAGGCGGGGCCTCGTCTACCTTCCCCAAATGGCAGGTCGCCCTCTGTGAGGTTCTGGCTCTTCCCGGGGCGTCCCTGGGAGTTCCCTGCCCTTCGGCACCCGGAGCGCTTCCTGTGGGCTTTCCCGGCTGGCTGCGAGGCAGGCCGGACAGCATCTCCCCTCCCGGCCGGCTGGAGGGTGAAAGCTGGGAGGACGGTGCTGTGGGCTGAGCGCTCTGGTGGGTGTGCGGGCAGAGGCTCACAGAAACCTCCCTGACCTTCCGCGGTGGCCTTTCCGACTGTAAGCCTGCTTTTCCGTCTGTTCACTCGTACGTCCTCGTCTGCTGCGGGGACATCTGCGCGAGCCTCAGGTGGTTCGGGGACCCACCATCCTGCCGTTCTTGCCGGCGTGGAGGGCGTCTACCAGTCCCCGCCTCCGACAGGTGCCTGCTCCCGTGGGAGCGGCTCGTCTTCACAGCCAGACCTCGGGCTGGACTGTCTTGTGCTTTTCTTTCATCCCCAACAAGGGTGAATAAACCTTTTAATCGTTCATTCAGGTCTGTCCTGAGCTCCTGCTCCCTGCCAACACCTGCGCGGCCTCCTGCGGCCTCCACCTTCGCGGGGAGACATGTTTGCCCGTGAGCATCTCCAGATTTCCTTCGCTCGAGCTGAGTGTTGCAAGAGCCTGACGGCTAAGAGCAGCCCGCCCAGCACCGGCTGGCACGGCGCTGGGCTCTGCTGGGCTCGCCGCCTTTCCTGGCGCTGTGGGCAGTCTCTTTCGGGTGTCCTGTGGCCACCTGCTGCGTCTGAAAGTTAGGGTTCCTGCACTTTGCCACCTCTAGGCTCCACCGTCTCCCACCACGTAAGAGTCCTGTTGAGAGTCCCACAGGCACCCGCTGGGGAGCCTCCCTGACCGGGATGGGGGCCAGGCAGCTGGGGACCGGGGTTGTGGTCCTGGGGTCCTGCAGGCAGCTGCTGGGGAGTCCCCCGGACCCAGACCCAGGCTGCAGGGCTGTCGGCCGGGGAAGCAGGCACCAACCACCTGTACCTCCACCTTGAGGTGCACCCAAGTGAGGGTTACCTGTTTCCGGACTTCCATCAGCGTCTCAAATCCAATAAAGATCTTGTTTTCTATTATTAGGGAATTACCAACCCTGGCTCTGTCTGAGGTTGGACCAAGCATGAGTGGAGGTGGAGCAGCTGGCCGGCCAGTGGCTGGTGGCCACGGTGAGATTTGTCACCGCACGGCCGGGTCCTCTGCAGCCAGTGGTCCAGCAGGCAGGCTGTGTCCTGCTCATGGGGGTGGGAAGCAGAAGCACCAGCCTGTGGCCACAGTGGGGGTTGGCGGGGAGGGGATGAAACAAGGTCCCGGAGCCGCAGACCATTACTCCAGCTGGGAGGCGCAACCACGTTTTATGGGTCAGTTCGAATACAAAGTCCTGTAGATGTTAGAATGTGTACGAAATCTTGTGCTTGTGGTGCCTTGGGTTCCAGATTAGTTGACTGGTCACTCCGTATGTCACAGTGTCCTTTCCTGGAGGTAGGAATGCCCAGCAGAGTAAATACTTTACTTCTCTCTATTTTTCTAGAACATTCCGAAGAGTCACTAGAAGTTGTTCTGAAGACAGTAAGCCTGGAGAGATGCGTTTTGTGTGAAGTACAGGGGGGCTTGGCTTTGTGTGCCCTGGGCAGCCCCCGACAGTGCCCACCGGCCGTGCGCTGGGCCGTGGCCCACCTGGAGCTGCCCAGGGCCGGAGCAGGAGGGGGTCTGGCGCACGTCCTCCGGTTTGCGTGTTGGGCCTGCCGGGCGGGAGGGTCCTTTATTCCTCCCAGATGTTTTCGTGCAGGTGCAGTCAGTACCTAGTCTTTGCTTTGAGTCAGAGAATAGCGTGTTTCTCGTGTTGGTCTTCAGAGGAAGGAGCGACGGGGACATGCGGGCGCTGGAAGCAGCTGCTTCTCTAGGGCATCAGATGTGGGGAAACTCGCTTTCACTTTGGTGCTTAGCGATGACGTCGAGTTTCTGGCCGTGGAAACCCATGGTCTCTGAGGATCTGAAATGTGGGCACACTTACCGTCCAGGCCTTCCTGATGAACAAGTGAATGTAGAAGCAGCGTGTTTGCATTCAGCTGGGTCATTTGCTGCGGGTCAGCACGGGAGCCTCCCCGCACGTCCCCTGAGCAAGCTGTTTTCCCACTTCTCACAGCTGCTGTCCTGTTGGGTCCTCTTCTCCCCCACCTGTCTTGCCCTTCAGTCTGCAGCCGCAGCCGAGTAAGCGCGAGCTGCCCCATGGCACCCATTCCTGGAAACGTGCTTGCCACGGATAAGATCGCAACAAATCTTTCTTTCCCGATGATTTAATGCATGAAGAAATATTTCTTTAATGATGAGTTAATGAAGGGCGGAAGGTAACCGAAGACCAAGTCGGTGATCTAGGAAAGAAACCCAGAAATACTTCGTAAAGTAGAGTAGGAATAAAGAGTTGGAAAAATTAGGGAAGGCTCACATCATGGGACTGGCGTGGACGCGACTTGAAGGGCTGTAAGCACCATGAAGGAGAAATGAAGAAAACAAAACCCTGCAACCAGAAAGAAATATTCTGGTAAAATGCTAGAAGCGAACTTTTTCCCAAGAGGGACACAAGATGGCTTGGCTTATGAAGGAGTGCGGAACCCAGTTGTTTCCTGACTTCCCGGTGCCCAGGAGAAGCTGGAGTGCTCAGCTCTGCGAGGGAAAGTGACCGTACATCCGTGAAGCCAAACGGACATTCCTCTTTGGGAGGACAACGGTCCTGCCACGATGCAGTCCTGGGACCCGGACCCCCTCTCCCACAGAGACAGCTAAGGAGCCGGATGCCGGGCGAGGGGGACAGTTTGGATGTTGGGCAAATGGCATTTTCGCTTTGTGACCCCAAGTAAGGGAAGCAGACCCGGGAGCTGCAGTGGTCCTGATTTTGTTCTGCAGGTGTGTGGGTGGCAAGGGGCAGGAGGGCTCCCAAGTGGGGCCTGGAGGTGGGAGGGGAGACAGAGATTGCTGTTGGGAGTCTGAGGCCGCTGCTGGTGGGTTCTGGAGAGGAAGGGACTTGCCAGCACTCCCGCAAGCCGTGCGAATAAAGAGGGGTAACGCCCTGGGTTCAGGCGGAGGTGAAGGGGCCCGTGTGGGGCTGGGAGGCATTTGAACCCCTGCCAACCCGGTGGAGATCCTTGTTCCCATTGGAGGTTCTGTGCGGACTCAGAGGGCCACACCTATGTGGTGGGACAAACAGTCCCTGGACAGAGGCGGCCTGAAATTCCTAACGTCCAGCCGGTGCTCCCAGTCGGCGTGCCAGGAATAGGACGATGGGACCCACGGCCTGGAGAAGGGACAGTCGGGAGAAGCACAGTCGGATGGCAGGGGTGACAGGATGAGGGGAAATGGTGGTCCTGGAGCTTGTGTGACCAGCTGGGCTCCAGAAGTTGAAGCGAACCAGGGAGCAGGACAGTTGTGCCGGGACCTGTGGGAGGGATCGGAGTCTTCTGCTGGGCGGCGTGCGTGGTACGGAGCCCATGGTGTCTGCTGGGCGGCGTGCGTGGCACGGAGCTCATGCACAGGCTGGGTCTGCAGGCCCCTCCGTTGTTGGGGCCCCCGTTTTCCCACCTGTAACATGGCCTCATCGCAGCGCCTGGTCCGTCAGCTCCCAGGGGAGCTGAACTCTCAGGACGTGAAGGCAGCGGCCTCGCCCCCGGGAGGTCCCAGCAACCTGTGCCCCTCAGATAAGACAGCTGTGTCCTGAGGGCAGTGCTTGCACTCTCCTGCCCCCACGTGTCTTCCGGTTGCAATTCGGTGCACCCGTCCGTGTTTATTAGGAGCGTCTGGGCCACGGGTGACCGAAGCCACCCAGGGCTCATGGCCCTTGGCCCTGGCTGTGGACAGCCACCTGCCACGGCCTCACAGCCACCTGGGGAAGCTGCCTGTGGGCCCCTCCCACCCCGCTCCTGACGCCCCGTCTCTCTCCTCAGCATCCTCGAGTGCCAAGGCCTCCCCATCGTGAACGGGCAGTGTGATCCTTACGCGACTGTGACACTGGCCGGACCCTGCAGGCAAGTACTCTGTGCATGGGGCGGGTGGGTAAGTCGCCCGCTGTGACGATGCTGGGGCTTCCACAGAAATGCAGGAGAGGCTGTGCGCTGGGATGTGGCGTTCTGACTTACTCTGGTCTCCTCTGTGGCCCTGAGATTGCTTTCTGGAAACAGCCCCTCTCTTCTCCACGCTGGGTGCCTTAGGCTCAGTAAAGCTTCCTGATTTGCATACTGTGTGGGTTGGAGGCAAACAGAAATATGTATAAGTAGCAGGAGGAGGTTACTGGTGCATTTGATCACTCAGTCTGAAGGTGCAAAGACTCGGTGTCAACAGCGTTGGTTTTAACCTTAACCCTTCCTCCTTGGTTACAGATCAGAAGCAAAGAAGACAAAAGTGAAAAAGAAGACCAACAACCCCCAGTTTGATGAGGTGTTTTATTTTGAGGTTGGTATTTGAGCCCCGTGAATGTCACATGGAGACCTTGGGGAAGGCGTGTTTCCGGCCCTGGGCCCCGGCTTCCTCCTGCAAGTTCTGGAATGACCCCGGCACGAGGCCTCCCTCCCAGCCTGCGGCGTCAGCCGGGCTCCCAGGAACTCCCCTCTGGCCCCTGGGGAGAAAGGCCATTTGTTGCTTCCTTGGTTTTGAGTTGAATCCTGACGAGTTGTACTTCCCAAGTTGTCACGATCGGCGTGTTTTTCACTGTTTGCCTGTTTGGGGTTTTGGTTTTCGCTTGCTTCACCCGGTCTTTCCTGAGCAATGGAGGGAGGCTTGTCTCCCCAGAAATAGGGAGGGGTCTTGAGGCAGAAGAGCAAATGCGTTTGAACCCAGAGATCCCCTGGTGTCCTCTCAGGACTGGGAACCGCTGACGTTAGTGAGATGGGAGGCCTGCGGGCCGAAGGCCATCGACAGGACAGTAGCAGACGTGGCTGCTTTAGTGTGACCCTGGCCCAGAGGCAGTGTATTTGGGGTGATGTTGTTTCCACCCACGAGGGTTTCTCGAGGGTCTCCTGTGGCCCGGGTCCTGGGGGCTGAGGGTGAATGAGGCTCTACCCCTGCATTCCTGAGTTTGCCCCAAGCAGGGAAGCGTGCGCAGGGTGGGTCGTGCTCGTGGGGAAGTGACTGTTAAATCAGTGGCCCTGGGGAGCCACAAGCAAACAGCCCCCAGTCCTGCCTGGAAGGAGTCTTCCCGGAACGGCGACCCTTGGGTGCAGTCTGGGAGGGGCACAGTGAGGCTGCACGGAAGCGTGTCTCTAAACGTTGGGTGAGGTTGGGGTGAGAAGGGGGAGTTTTGGAAGTCGGGGACTTGGCTCAGAACCGATGCGCTCACGTGCGGAGGACCTGGACATGTTCTGACAGATCCAGAAGCCCACAGGTTTCTAAAACACAGGAGGCTGCGGTCAGGCTTCTTGGGCCGTGGTGAGGGGCGTGGAGTCGGAGTGCCAAGGGCACAGCACCGTTCTCTGTCCCAGAAAGACATGCTTATTCCATCACCCAGTGCAGAAAGTGGGTAAAAGACTCAGGGTTGGTCAGGAAGCTGAAGCGGTCAGCCTTCTCTCCGGGGGAGGGGGGCCATGGCGGGGCTCCAGCAGCAGGGAAGGGGTCTGGGACGGAGAGTAAGGACAGCTGTTGGTCTGAATTCTGTACTAGAGCCGCACCGGCCTGCCTCGTCCCTGCAGCCTGGAACGGCTGAGGTCAGCTCCTCCCAAGCTTGCGTTGCGCACAGTAAGGCCCAGGCTTTTTGCTGCCGTGTGGGCCTCCTGGATAGTGACACCCACTTTCTGTGTCATATTCTTCTCTTTTACTCTGCAAAAACGTGGGGCTCCACTTGCTAGATGAGTCTCGCCAGCCCCACATGCCGCTGAGCACAGACCTGCATCCTGCAGGGTCCCAGGGACGGTCCAGACCTGGGCCCTCGGTGCTGTGGCTAGGGCCTACCTGACACCTGCCTCCTTCACAGTCTCAGACCATAGGACCTTGGAATGTGCTTCTCTCTGGAGTTTATGGTCTGAGACTCAAAGGTCTGAGCCCTGCTTAACACCTAAATCCCCATTTGGATTCTCTGCACCTGCTTTCTCCTTCTCTTGCCAACAACCCCACAGTTCTGACTTAGCCTGAGTCCCAGTGGTTGGCTTTGGGGTCATAGGCAGCCTCCTATAGGGGTTTCACAAGGAAGTAGTGTCCGAACCATTTTCTTCCAGGGTAATGCCTAGGCTTCCTTAGAAACTCTTCAGTATCTGAACGAAGTTATTTGAGGTTCTACGGAAGCCATCTTCATTCCCTCCCTAGATGCGTTAGGTACCCATGCAGAAGCCCTGTGACCACCTCACTAGAAGCCAGACCGTGAGCTATGTCAGATGGTGGAGGCTCTGGGGGGTTTCCTGGAGGAGGTGGCATTTCAGAGTCACCTTCAGGCTTCCCAACACGGGCCTGAGCGAGGAAGAGGCCGGTGATGAACTGGGCAGGGGTGCAGGCTGTGTGCTGGGTGAGGGGAACTAGTGGGGGCTCCACGAGGCTTTCAGAAGCCTCAGCTGGCAGTGGACGAGGCCTGAGCCGGCTGGCGGCTGAACGGGTCCCCTGCTTGCGAGGTGTCAGCACCCCAGGCGGCCACCGAGCTGTAAGGGCAGAGGTGCTGAGATGGGAAGGTTGGGGAGGAGCAACTTTGGGACACAGGGAGGATGGGAGGGGACGCGCCTGGAGCTATGGGGCTGAGGAGGGAGGGAGCTGGCTGGATGCCCGCAGCCGGGAGGTGGTGGCGTTAGGCGGGGTGAGGCAGAGCCCCGCCCATGCCCCAAGCCCCCTGGCGAAGAGGCTTCAGCCGTGCCTGCAGGCTGAGACCCCACCTCTGCTCTGGGTGGGGGACCCGCAGCCTTTCCCCAGGCCTGGGGTGGCCAGGACACAGGGTGCTCTGCGGGCAAGGGCGTGGCACACACGGGCTTCCTCCCGTCCGCCCCTCCAGGTGACCAGACCCTGCAGCTACAGCCGGAAATCCCACTTTGACTTCGAGGAGGAGGACGTGGACAAACTTGAGATCCGGTGAGCGAGAAGCAGGGTTTCTGGGCTCTGGCCTGGCGGCTACAGCCTGAGCCCACCTCGTCTGTTGGTTTTCTGTGCTTCTAAAAGAAAGGGAATGCAAAGAAAGGAATTTTCAGTTTTCTGGTAACTTCAATACTAGGACATGGGGAGTTGGCTTGAAGGAAGAGCCAGGAACTTGCCAGGGGCTCGTGGGGTGGCTGAGAGGACATTGACTCGGGCAAGGGACGGTGTGGTTTTAGTGCCGTACCTTCCGCAAGGGGAGGCCGACGGCCTCATGCTGCCCCCCGCACCTGTCCCTGCTGCCCGGAGGTCCTCGCGCTCCAGGCCTGGGTGTGTGTGGTCTGCAGCAGAGCCCACCGCAGCTCCAGCCGCATCGGTCCTGGGAGCCTCAGGGTCTCACCTCACGCCCAAGCACCTGGTGCCCTCAGAGACCCTAGCTGGGCATCTTTTCCCGTCGCTCTGGCCCGGGGCTGACCTTGAGGGACCCTGCAGATCTGAGCTGGCTTGCAGTCTGGTTTCCTGTGGGCTCCCAGGCTTCCCACTGGGAAGATGGGGCTCAGGCGGGAGGGGGCGTAGCCGGAGGCCCTTCCCCCCACCCAGTGTGGGGTCCTTGGGCTCGCTCTTTGTTCCTCTCGTGGCTTCAAGCGCTGAGGGAGGCCAGTCTCCACACACAGGTTGAGGTGTTTCCGCTTTAAGTCTTCCATTAGAGAGAACCTGCGGCTGCGTGTCTGAAAGTGCTGGTGGCGGTCAGAGGCCGTGCTGGAGGTTGGCCATGCCCCAGCCATCCTCAGACACACAAGTCTCTCTCTTGTCCAGAAACAGAAGTGTTCATACAAGATTGGGCTTTAAATTTGAGAGTGAGTCCTAGCTGTTGCATTTTAAGCAGACGAACCAAAAATGTTCTTGAATGTTGCCCTTATTGAAAAGAAGGAAAGACAGCCTGGCAGCTCTACTCCGGGGCCGCTTGGTGAATTAAAGGTTCTGCTTTCCTTATTCTGAAAGTGCCATGGGGCCACGGTTCCTCATGTCCCTGACGCATACGTGCTCCTCTAGTAAACCCTGTACCTTCCAGACACCTGTGGCTCCCGTCTGGACCTCGGGGGCCACAGAGGGCTGACGCGGCCTTCTAGAACTTTCCCCATGACTGCCGAGGGTGGTGAGAGGGGACTGGTCTTGGGCTGTCCACTCCTGGAGTAATCTGGTGCAGGTGTTTACCGTGGGGTGCGCGGATGTTTGCTGCCTCGCACCGGGGACGCCGTTCCTCTCTCCGTGCTCTCGTCCTCACACACGCACAGTTGCCGTGGCCCCACATCAGAGGGAACACCGAGAGTGCCGCCCTGGGGCACCGTCTTCCCATGCTGTTGAGAAGACCGAAGGCCCCTCACCCTGACACCAGGCCCCCAGCTCCTCTCCCTGCCCCCAAGGCCCAGGGAGACCCCCGTCTCCGTGCCAGGCACATCCTGCGCTGACCACACATTTCAGACATCCCCAGTCGGTGTCGCTCCTCACAGAGAGGGGGCCATGGGACCAGGGGCTCTGATCTGCCCCAGATGCCCCTGGGGATGCTGAGGAGTGCTGCTGTCCCCTGCCCTCCTGAGGTCACCCCATACGGAGATCTGTGTACCATTGGCTGTTTTTCAGAGTTGACCTCTGGAATGCCAGCAACTTGAAATTTGGAGATGAGTTTCTGGGAGAGCTGAGGGTTCCACTAAACGTGCTCCGCCAGTCCAGCTGCTACGAGGCCTGGTAAGGCGTCTGTGCATGGCCCACGCCGCCCTGGAGGGTGGACAGACAGAGCTGCCCTGAGCAGCCCGAGTGTGGTGGCGCAGGTCGGCTCCCACTGGCCAGACGCTGTGGCTTTGCATATGGTCCCTATTTGCTCTGGCGAGGTGACAGGGTTGCCGGTGAGAAACAGGCGGCGCACGGCTGCCGTTTTGGCAGGCGGGGGCGGGGGAACGTCACGAGAATGGTGGCTGAGGCCGTCGACAGACACAGAGGCAGGGCCATGAGAGCCTTGCAGCTTTGAGGACAGGCCCAGGCAGGGAGGGCAGGCCACGTGCTCCTGAGGGCCCGCCACGCCAGGCCTTCCCCAGGGCCCATCCTCCCAGGAGCCACCTGCCCAGGAACCAGGCAAACCTCCCCACGCTCTGCCTCCAAGCCCACCCAGTGCCTTTGTTTTATTTCCTGATCGTTTCGCAAATCAGCAGCAACTGTCATCGCTGTGACCACAGACACCCACGATGGGGACATGGCGCGGTCACAGGCCATATGCCACAGGCCAGACCCACCATGTGGGTGGGCTTCTGTGTGTGGTTCCTCACGGCAGTTTACAGTCACCGGGACACGGGAATTTGTCTTCAATTCCATGAGGACAGCGGGTTCTGTTCCTGCTGGGGGCACTCCTAGTCCTGTCACCAAGAAGGGACAGTTACACGGCAGTCCAGTGGATGTCCACCCAGGACCTCAGGTGCCCTGCCCAATGCAGGGTGCCCACGTCCCATGGCAGGCTGCGTGGCCCGTCAGCTCAGAGCAGCCAGGGTTCCCGCACGGCCTCGCGGGGTGGGACCAAAGACAGGAGAGTCCAGTGAGAAAACCGCGAGGATGGGACCCCGTGCTCCAGTGGCTGGCCTGCTTCCCAGCGCCGTCGGCATCCCCTCTGCCACCGGGAGCTCCGGCGCTCGTTTGCCGGAGTAATGTCAGCTCTGCTCTCGCTGCCCTCCGTTGTCCGGGGCCCGTCTCCACAGACGGGGTTCCCTTAGCTCCTTTCTCATTTCCCTCTTCTCGAACTCCTACTCCTTCCATCCTTCCATCCTTCCTGTGTAATCAGCCCCCAGAGGGAAGATAAGGTGGGGGGCACCCACGACACGCACCCCGCAGGGGTCTCTTGCTGAGAAGGGCTCTGGCGCCTGGACCCCGTGTGTTGTGGGGGTGCCGTGGGGAATGACCGAGCATGCCCCCACACTCGGACCCTGCAGAGGTGGGGACTCCCACAAGAAACACCCTGCCGGGGGGTCAACAGGGAAGTGGCCCCAGCGCAGGGGGCAGAGAGGTGTCTAGTAGAACTTCCTGGAGCCCCTCCTGCCTCAGACCCCGACACAGCCCATGACAGGCGACCAGTGCATCCTGGAGAGAACCGGCCCCTGGAGGGTGCTGCCGCCTCACGCCGCCCTTCCCTTGTGTCCCACGTCCAGGTACTTCCTTCAGCCCCGAGACAACGGCAGCAAGAGCCTGAAGCCGGGGGACTTGGGGTCCCTGCGGCTGAACGTGGTGTACACTGAGGACCACGTCTTCTCGTCCAACTACTACCGCCCGCTGCGGGACCTGCTGCTGAGGTCTGCGGACATGGAGGTGCGTGAGTGCGCGGGCTCCTGCTGTGTCCTGGGCGCCTGCAGCCCCCGCCAGTGAGCCAGACCCCATGGCCCTCCAGACCCCCGCGGCCCTCCAGACCCCCACGGCCCTCCACGGCTGGCTGCTGACCCCAGCTCCTCTCCTCCGGCCCCCCGCCCACTTCCCGGCTCTGGACCCCAGCTCCGGACCCTGGTCCCCCAGTCCTATCTGGCTCCAGCCCCCCACCCCAACCCTGCCCCTGACTTCTGAGTCCCATGCCTCGGTCTGGCTCCCCCCTCACCCCGGCTCAGACCCCAGCTTCAGCCCTCAGCTCCCTCATCCTTATTTAGCTCCACCCCATAGCCCCTCCCAGCTGCCCCCCGCCCACATCCACCCCCACAAGGCACGGAGCCCACCTCTGGCCCTGCATCTGGGTAGCCAGCTCCTGGTGGGTGGCTTACTGTCCCCCAAGTCTGCTCTGTGTCCAGAAATACCTGCATCTCCCTTTGCTGGAGGGATAGAGCCTCCCGCCCCACACCCCACCTGCAGTTAGAGCCCTGCGGGGACCCAGCAAGGCTCATGGTTTCAGATTTGTATGAGGCCCTGAGGTCATCGACCTTAGTTCTAGAGGTGGAATCGGGTGGAAGGACCCCGAGGAACGGACCTGGAGCTCGTGTACAAATCAGAGGGTTTGACGTGGGCTCTAGAAAAGATGTGGTTCTTTGCTTAGCTTGCTGGGAGAGGCACTACGGGACAGAGTTGGGGTCCGGGCCCCCGGCGTGGGGACCCTGAACCACCTACTCACTGACCATGCCCGGTGGGGAGTGGGGGTCTGCAGCCAGCCCCCAGAGCTGGGGGGCTCTTGCTGGGGTTCCATGTTCTCTCCCGTCGCACAGCCAGTGTCAGCATCCGCCGCGCACGTCCTGGGCGAGGTCTGCAGGGAGAAGCAGGAGGCGGCCGTCCCCCTCGTGAGGTTCTTTCTGCACTATGGCCGAGTGGTGCCCTTCATCAGTGCCATCGCCAGCGCCGAGGTCCAGAGGACCCAGTGAGTGACCTCACCTCCCCGAGGGCTGCGGCCTGAGCCAGGGACCACCCCGTGGTGAGGGCCGGCCTGGGGCAGTGCCCTCAGCGCTAAAGAGAGTGCAGAGCTGGGACAGCAGAGGGGACCCGTACCGGCTCAGGTGTTCTGTCCGAGACACGCTGTTTCTTAAAAATGCACCTTTTTTGGGAAATCCCAAGGTGTGAGTGCAGGAAGGAGGTGAACAAGGGCGCAGTTGCCCCGGGGGTGATCAGAGGGCGGCAGCTTCAGTACTAGGCCCACAGCAGAGGGCCGGGTCATGGCTGCCCCAGGACCTGTGCCCACTCTGCGGGGATGGGTCTGCCAAGAAGAGTCTGTCCCTGGAGCTCTGGGTTCAGAATCTGGGTTCAGATCCAGATTGCACCCGAGTGGAGAGATGGCGTGAAGCATGTCCTGTTACGTTCGACCCTGCTGGACCTCCCGGCTGACCTTGGGTCTGGTCCTTAGAGGCAATAACTTGGTGCGAAAGGGGCCTCACAAAGGGGCGGGGCTGTGGGTGTGGGGAGGTTGTGCTGAATGGTCCAACGGCGGAATTCGGTAGGTGTGTCACACACGCCCGCCTGAGGGGCTCAGGATGTCCCGATGCGAAACATCTGGCTGGGTCTCGTTTTCCTCTCAGAACATCTGGAAGCAGACAAGCAGGGTGAGCTGGGTCTGTCTCTGCATCCGCTGGGCGTGTGCCGAAGGTCGCGCTTGGTGTCCATCATCCCCTTGCTCTCCAAGACAGACCTGCCTCCAACGCTGTTTTACAGGGACCCCAACACCATTTTCCGAGGAAACTCGTTGACCTCCAAATGCATTGACGAGACGATGAAGCTGGCCGGGATGCACTACCTGCACGTGACCCTGAAGCCCGCCATAGAGGAGGTGAGTGGGGGGGTCCCACCCTGCGGCCCCCAAGGACTGGGCACATCAGGGTCTCCAGCAGGCCCAGTGCTGCTGCGTAGGGGCGTGAGGGACGCTCGACCCCCCCATGACACTGCAGGTGGACAGCAGGCAGCTCTGACCCCTGCCCCCCAAGACATTGCACGCGGACGGCAGGCAACTGAGACCCCATCCCCCATGACACTGTGCATGGACGACAGGCAGCCGTGACACCCGCCCCCCATGACATTGCACATGGACGGCTGGCAGCCGTGACACTCCCCACAACACTGCACATGGACGGCAGGCAGCCGTGATCCCCTCCCCGCTATGACACTGCACGTGGACGGCAGGCGGCCGTGATCCCCTCCCCGCTATGACACTGCACGTGGACGGCAGGCGGCCGTGCAGAATGGGTGGCACGCAGGAGCCCCTGACTGAGGGGCTCATGCCACCTCCTCCCCAGCCTCACTGCAGGGACCTGCCCTGTGTGCTCCAGGATCTTTCTCATTGTCTCAAATTAAAAAAACGTTTACTTAAGAAAGTTCTTCATTCTACTCAAGACAGACACGCAGAGAAACACTGTTTTTTCGGAGAATACCCCTTTCTTTCAGCTGTGGGTCCCCTGAACCCGCGTGCAGCGTTCTCTCTAGGGTCCTCTCGGCTGTGCGTGGCCTTCTGGTACCGCTCACGCCGGGGCAGGCGCAGCCGAGGCCCCCCATGCTTCCTCCCCCCGGCCCCGAGTGCCCTGCCCGACCTCTGTGGGGTCCCTGAGGGGCAGCAGTTCCCTCAGAGCAGCTTCATCAAGTGCAGGAACGTGAGGAAGTTTAGACTCGCGTTCTGGTTTGATCCGTGGGCGCAGACCTGCCAGCACTTGGGAGGAACCACGTTTTTAACCCTGATGAAACCTGGTCACGTGCACTGATGGGGAGCGGTCTTCGAGAAGGTCCAGAATTCCTCACAGGCCGTGGCGGCACCCGTGGCCGTACCGAAGGCCCTCCTCCCCCTGCCGTGGAGGGCCTGGCTGTGGCTCCCGAGGTCGCTCCCAAGCCCAAGGCCCCTGACCTCCACCCACCTGGGATCCTGGACCAATGGTCATTCACTCCTTGTAAATGCACTTTCCAGATATGCCAGGGCCACAGACCCTGTGAGATCGACCCTGTGAAGCTGAAGGATGGGGAGAACCTGGAGAACAACATGGTGAGACGTTCTCGTCTGCTCAGCACTCTCCAGAGCTGGCTGCCCAGCCGCAGGAGCTGGGCACGTGGCCACCTTGGGGGCTCCGCGTCTCTCTAGGGTTTGGGGTGGGACCCTACTGGGACGCTCTCTCGGCGTGTCCTCCGGGGCCAGCAGCAGGGAGACCAGCCCTTTGGCTGCTGACTCCTGTGCCGTCCCTTCTCCTGGGGTGACCGGAGCCTCCCCACCGGGCTGGCCCGTGACCCGGCTTCTTCCCAGTCTGGTCCATCCTCCTGTGGCAGCAGACATGGGTCCCAAACCCTGGCTGTGTCCCCTTGTGTTCTCCTGAAGAGGGTCTGTCTTTAGGACAACCAGACTCTCTGATGGGACAGGAGCTGTCATCTTCCATAGGGTTTCCTCAGGGTAAGTCTTTTTCATGCCTGTGAGGGAAAGAGATGGGGCTCTCTGTCGGAAGGTGCATTCTGGGGGGTTTCGTCCCTGTCCCAGTTAGTGAGATCAACGTTGGGGAGGGAACCGCGAGGCTGGCCCCCCGCAGAGCTGCAGGGGCTCGCCCGGTGCTCGCCCGCTGACGGCTGACCGCTACGGCCTCGTGCGCCTGCTGAGGGGACGTGCGTCTGTGGCCGCCACGCCTCTCCACAGCTGCTCCCTCCCTGGTGTGCTCGACTGCCGTGGGGGCTGGCAGGGCAGCCTGGGCCGCAGGGGCCCTCGGGGTGACCGGGCCGCACCCGTTGCAGGAGAACCTGCGGCAGTACGTGGACCACATCTTCAGCGCCATCACCAAGTCGGGGGTGAGCTGCCCCACCGTCATGTGTGACATTTTCTTCTCTCTTCGAGAGGCGGCTGCCAAACGCTTCCAGGGTGAGTCTTTGGTGTGGAAAACGTCCCAGGCTCCTTACGGGGAGGTCCCTTTCCCCACCGCCAGGCTCCTCGAAGCCAAGAAGGGACGTTGCGGAGTCCATGTAGACGTGGTTCCAGCTGTGGCCGCGGGGTGGGTGCCCGTGCACACACAGCATCCCTCTCCTGCCCGGCCGGGCTCCGGGTCGTGCCTGCCGTGGCCCCCAGGGGAACCCGGCCCAGGCCCCAGGTGGGAAGGCTGGCTGGCCAGATTTTGTGACAGTGGTTAGTTTAGGACGCAGCGGTAACTGCTGGGCGTTTGGGCCTGTCCAATCGGAGAAGCCGCCCTCCCGGTTCTTTGAGGCTCTGGCCGGAAGGTCAAGGCAGCAGTCAGCACCCCACGTTGTACACGTCTGTCTTCTGCACCTTCAAGAGAGACAGGATGATCCCTTTGTGGACGTGGGACAGGAGGGCTCCCGGGGATGAATCACCTTTTCAGTCGTGCCTGTTGGTTGGGGATTCATCGTGTGCAGACATGCCCACGGGTGGAACAAAGGTGGCCTGCTTGGGTGGCAAGTGTTAGGTTGACTGAGGCCTGGGGTCCAGGCTGAGGAGGGGGCAGTGCGGTGTCTGGGTCCCCACGCCATCCAGCAGGCCCCGACCAAGGCCCTGCCGCACCCTTTCCTGAGGAGCCCGTGGATCAGCCCAGATGTGTCCTGCTGCCTCCAGGGACCGCAGAGCCCCCTGAGCAGTCCCCAGACCCTGCCGGGAGCCCCTCCTGCCCGCCAGTGGGGATGCCTCTTAGCTTGTCTCACCGTGGAGGCTGGGCCTCACATCCAGCTCTGTGGACAGGCCCTGCTGTCTTCAAGTTCGTGGGCTTCAAGCTCGGGGCGCCCCGGCCCTCAGACACTCGGGGTCACTCGGGGTCGGCGAGCCAGGGCCTGCCTGTCATGGCCCCGTCCCCAGGAGACGCTGAGCTATTCGTGGTGCCAAAGGGGAGAACGAGCCGGCAGGTGCGCTGGCTCGGGCCAGGCCCGGGACTCCGCGCCCTCACCGGACGCCCTGTCGTGGCCGCAGATGACCTGGACGTGAGGTACACGGCCGTGAGCAGCTTCATCTTCCTGAGGTTCTTCGCACCCGCCATCCTGTCCCCCAACCTCTTCCAGCTCACGCCTCACCACACGGTAAGTGTGCGTCTGCCCCGTGGACTGGCCAACCCGCCCTCCTGGTGGCACCTTGCTGGGAGGCGGGGGGGCCGTGAACTCCTTTATCCACGAGAAGGGGGGCGCCTTGGCCAAGCTGCGTCTGTGGAGCACGGTTGGCCGCCGTGACCAGGGCCCCTCACTCCCACCTTGGGGAGAGCGAGCGCTGTCAGTCTGCCATGCATTCAGTCGCACGCGGTCAGCACGTGCAGCCCAAGCCCCTCAGGTCAGGCTCCGAGTGACGCACCAGCGGAGCGTGCCTGGCAGTGACTGACCTCGGCAGGAAGCCTGGGGCCAGGGGACTCAAGGGATCAAATGAACCCTCCAGGCCAGGGGACGGGCCAGCGAGCCCCGCCATGGGCGCCCGGGGCAGGGCGGGGAGGCTGCTCCTTTACAGGTGCCCTCGTGCCTGCCGTGGGCAGCTGCTCTCCTCACCCTGCCCTGCGCGCTGGCCGGCGCCCTGGGGAAGCGCTGGGGTCCAGCCCGCAGGGCCGAGAGCGCCAAGGAGGAGCCTGGAGGGACGTCCCGTGTCCCACGCTCTCCGGCCTCCTGTTGCTCACCAGCAGCACGCGGGGGCTGGGGGGCTTTTACGTGCTGTCGCCGTTTTGCCGGCCGTGCGATTCTGGGTTCAATCGCAACGTTTCTGTGGAACCGAAATGAGACTTGCCTTTCTCGTTCCCCTTTGACAGGACCCACAGACGTCGAGGACGCTGACGCTCATCTCCAAGACTATTCAGACTCTGGGCAGCTTGTCCAAGTCGAAATCCGTAAGTCATTTACTTTCACGGTGTCTGCTTGTCCCAGGAGAGAGTGTGGGCTCAACGCAGGGACAGGGTAAGAAGCAATAAAACCCACAAGGCCCCCACCCGCCGTCTGAGCAGAGAGAACGTTCCAGCGGCTTGCGGGCTCCTCTCTGCCTTCCTGAGCCGTGAAACGTTGCGTTTCAAGACTGTTTTGTTTGGGGGCACATTAGCCTTAGAGACTGGGCTTGCTTTCTGAGCCTGTACTCCGCTCAGGTCCGCTGTGGGGATGACCACGAGCCACAAATCTTCACAAGCCAGCACCGTGCAGGATGATGTCTCTTAACAAGCAGTAAAGACACAACATCCCCCAGACCAGTGGTGGGTTCACCCCGCTATGCTGCAGGCAAGGCCAGGGGGGAGGAGTTCAAATCCTGAGTCTTCCCTGGAGAGAACGGGTAGTGATGACATCGGCCCCGCCAAAAGTCAAAGTCCCTGTTGGTAGGGAACGCCAAGGTCTTGCTGGGCAAGAGGGTGACCTGGGGTACCACGGAGTTGCCCCTCCCAGGGCCCAGCAGTCCCCCGGCCAGACCAGAGCTCCTGTGTTTGGGCCAACGCGCTCAGCAGGGCAGGGCCCTCGGCCACAGGGCTCCTCAGCGGCATGGGGGGGGGGCCGTGCTCCCCTCACAACTCACTTCATTTTTCTCATGAACAAGTGGGTTTGAAACCCCGTCAGACCAACCTATGGCAGAGGGAGTCACAGGAGCACGTGGTGCGTTACCAGCTCCCAAGTGGGGGTTCAGGGCTGCGGGGGCCTCAGCTGAGAGCCTCTGAGGTTGTCTGTGCTTGAGGCAGATTTGCTGCCCGGAGCGGGCCAGGGGCTCCTCCGGGGGCCGCCTGCCGCACGCCATATCCTGCCTGGGTCCCGAGGGTCTATCCCGGCCCTCACAGCCCCCAGAACGCGGGTCATGACATGCAGGTTTGAGGACATTGGGGACTGTGTGTAGCGATGTCAACATGCGGATTGGCTGGGCACATGCCCTGGGGACTGAAGGCCAAGGCCAGCTGCACAGGGATGGGGCCAGTGGGGTGGAGTGAGGCCTCCCCTGTGCCTGGACCTGCAGGAGCCCCCAGCCCAGCCCAGCACAGCCCTCCCCTTCTGTTGTCTAGGGGGTCCCATCGCTGCCGACAAGCAGCCCCCGTGTGGGAGACACTGGGTAGATTGCAGCGGAGCCAAGCGTGTGTGGCGTCCCGCAGCAAGCGGCCACTCCACGGTCTGTCGGCCAGAGCCTGGATGAACGGGTCTGGGCTGGCTGTGAGTTCTGCGCGGACCCACCTTTGTGCGTCCGGAAACTGCAGAGCGACCTTCCGTGACACGGTGCTTGCTGCAGGCACAGCGTTGGGAGGGCTGCCCTCCGTGTGTCCCTGAGGGGTGCTCCGACGTCCACCTGTCAGGGCCCTCGCCAGCCTCCCGGTCCCAGGAGAGGCTCCCGTGTGGCAGCCTCGTGTGACCCGTGTCAGCAACAGAGACCTGGAACCCAGATGTCAGCCTCCATGCTCGCTGAGGGACCCCGACCTGTTTTCAGGGTTCAGACCCCGGCTTCCGGGGTTTCGTCTGCGTGGCTGTGCCTGCTTTTGTGGTTTCCATGGGCAGTGCCCGGGCTGACCCTGGGGCCACAGTTACACTGGCACCTCCACTTGCTGAGTGACCGCCACCGGAGCCGGTCGTGACGCGTGCCTCCAGATTATTTCCCTTGGAGCCATGTGCCCCAGACCCATAGGCTTTTGTTCAGTGACCTGTCTCATTTTAGGCGAGTTTCAAGGAATCCTACATGGCTGCATTTTATGAATTCTTCAACGAGCAAAAATATGCTGATGCAGTAAAAAATGTGAGTGCGGGTATCAGTTAACATGGACGGACTGCCCCCTGTCCTGACATGCTACTGTAGTTCCAGAAAATGGAGTAAAAATTCGCAGAATGTAGAACTGTCCATTACCCACTGTCCCAAGTTCAGAGCATCATTCCCTGGTAGTCCGTGACACCCCCCACGGTCCCTGAACTCTGCACCCCAAAACCCCCACGATCCCAGGACTCTCTGCACCCCAGACCCTGTGAACCCCTTGCACTCCCTTCTGTTCTGACCACCCCCTACAGTCCCCAGACTCCCTACACCCTGGGGACTGTGGACCCCTTCCAGACTCTCCTCTTTGGAACCGTCACGAGTTCTCCCTCAGTGCTGGGTGTTGTACTTCTCTCAAAGACTGCCCTGTGTTTCTTGCAAATCCCTTTCCTCGCCCTTCTGGCCATCTACTTCTGGGGCCCCCACAGATGCCTGAGTCATGGAGCCAGGGCACCCAGAATCAGGGACATGGCTCATGGAGAGAATCTTTTCTGGATCCTAAAGCTTTACTTTCTCTGTTGCGATTAGAAACACTCACACCTACTTACTTCTCAGAAATCATAAAAACCAGGATCCAGAAGGGGAGGAAGGGAGAGGAGCTGGGGCACACAACGGTTGGGGGAGGGAATCCAGACAGGTCATGGCAGTCGGATTAGGAGGGGAGGGCGTCCCGGGAGGAGAGCCCCTGCTGCTTCCCCTTCCTGCAGAGATGCATGCTTGGGTCACCTGTTGACGTGCACGTGGGCCTCCCAGGGTCACCAGAGGCCTGGCAGCCAGGTGGAGCGGTGGCTGCGGGTACAGGGTACCTCCTTGGCGGGGGCGGGGGATGTCTGCTGGGAGGCCGGGCTCAGGGTTGGACACTTCCCTCCTGGCCGCAGTAGGGACACGCTTAGGACCCCCTGATTCTTGCAGAAGGACCCAGATTCCCCTCTCTCCTGGCATCAGGAAGAGATGTAGTGTTCTGCTGTTTGTGTGTGAGAAGGAACGTAACCAAGTGTGCCATCTCCCCCTTAATTGTCTGCTGTCTTTCCCACCTTAGTTTTTAGATCTGATCTCATCTTCTGGGAGAAGAGACCCCAAGAGCATAGAGCAGCCCATCCTGCTTAAAGAAGGGTAAGGCCCACGTCTGCTGCTGGGCCAGCAGGAGCGAGACACGGGGGCGGCGCTCCTGACCGTCCCTGCCGTGAACTGGGGCATCTCTGCCCACGTGGCTGGTGACCTCCCAACTCAGAGGCAGCCAGACCCTTCAGGGGCTGTCCTGGCCTGGGACATCATGGTCTTTGTCCACATGTCTGATCCAGTAAGACTGCTCACAGTGCGAGTCTGAGACGTGGTGTTGACTTGCCTTCTCTGTGCCTCTGCCCTGCGGGTTGTATGAGTGGAGAAACATCTGTCTGTGGGAGAGAGGGGAATGAGAGGCTGACCCAGCCTTGCATGTGGACTGGCTCACACCCGAGTTCAAGACCCTGTTCCACTCCACCAGGCCCCCCACTCCTGAAACATCCCCGGCTCCCATTATTCTGTTTTCTGGAGCACCTCTGCCCCGGGTGCGCAGGCCTGCCCACCTTCGTATAGGCCTCCCTTGTTGGTATTCCCAGTGTGGGAGTGGGGAGGGGGCGGCTGCTTTGTTGGAGGCCTGATGAACCTGCTGTCCTTGTCGACTTGTGACTTAAACTTTTACAGGGCGCCTGGGTGGCTCAGTGGGTTAAGCCTCTGCCTCTGGCTCAGGTCGTGATCTCAGGGTCCTGGAATCAAGCCCCACATCAGACTCTCTGCTCAGCGGGGAGCCTGCTTCCCCACCACCACCACCCCCCCGCCTGCCTCTCTGCCTACTTGTGGTCTGTGTCCATCAGATAAATAAATAAAATCTTTTTTTAAAAAAAAGTTAAACTTTGCAAAAGTAGAGACCTTTGCCTTTTGGTGTTTTACCCTATCACTTGGAAATACAGTGAGATGTGGTGTGGGAAGCTGTTGGCTGTGCCCCGAGCCCCAACACTCACCCACAGACGTGCCCTGTTCACACAGGTTCATGATCAAGAGGGCACAAGGGCGAAAACGCTTTGGGATGAAGAATTTTAAGAAAAGATGGTTCCGCCTGACCAACCACGAGTTTACCTACCAGAGAAGCAAAGGTAACGAGAGAAACTGGCTTTTTACTGGATTCCCATAGTTTATTCTGAGGGGCCAGAGCCTGGAATGGGGCCCTGATGGGGTTCCTGCCTGCTTTCCTGGATGAAACGAAGCGCATAGAGTAAGTGTCCCGGGGCGTGAGCAGTTTCTGGTCACAGAGGAGTGCGTGGGAGACGTCCGCCTGCCAGGTGGCCTGGGTGGGGGTGGGGGTGGGGAGCAGGTGGGCCTGTGCCCCTGGGCTCCTGGCATGGGAGTCGGGGTCCTTCATGGGCCGTGTCCTCTGGGTCTGAGGGGGCATAGGTCTCGGCGACATGGCACTGGGAAGTAAAATGTGGGAACAGGGCTCCTCGAGAAGGCACGTGGCTGGAAGGTCAGGGTTCCCGGGAGGCAGCACCAGGTCCTGCTGCATGAGGCCCGCTGTTCTGCGGTGCCCCCTGCGACCCCTTAAGGCAGGGAGCCTCTCACCCACCCTGTCATGAACCCCTTTCTGTGGCAGGAGACCAGCCTCTGTGCAGCATTCCCATCGAGAACATTCTGGCCGTGGAGAGACTGGAGGAGGAGTCCTTCAAGATGAAGAACGTGAGTGAGGCACCGCCGCGGGGCTCTTGGGGGTTTCTCCCTCTGCGCTCGTTGCCCCACCAGCACCCACTGCCGCTGCCCTCCTCCTGCAGCCCCGTCACTGGGGTCCTTGCAAGCTGGCCAGAGGCAAAGCACCTGCTGGAAGTGCTTTCCTGACAGCTCCAGAGGCCGGAGGGCCAGCTCCGGGACCGTTGGGTTTCTTTGAGACAAATTTTGATCTGGTTTTGAACTTACAGGGAAGTGGCGAGAATACAGTAGGACCCCCGTGTCCCCGAACCCATTATTATTATTATTATTTTTAATATTTTATGTATTTATTTATTCGACACAGACATCACAAGTAGGCAGAGAGGCAGGCAGAGAGAGGAAGGGGGAAGCAGGCTCCCCGGCGAGCAGAGAGCCCGATGTGGGGCTCGATCCCAGGACCCTGAGATCATGACCTGAGCCGAAGGCAGAGGCTTAACCCACTGAGCCACCCAGGCACCCCCCGAACCCGTTATTGCATGTGGTTTGTCTTTATCTATTTGCTGAGCATGTACGTCCCACCTCCTCGTCTCTCTCCGTACACACGTGTTTCTCTGAGCCACATAAACACTCAAGTGTGTTCCCTGCAAACAAGGACATTCTGGTGTGGAGGCAGACCCCCAGCTCCAGAGGCAGGACCCCAACACTGGTGCAGCATCGCCTCTGACCACCGCCTGTGTTGGGACTCCGCCACCTGAGCTCCTGGCCGTCTTTATAGCTGCTGTGTGTCGCCAGCCATGCGCCACATGGTGCATTCTCCATCCTTTTCTGGACCTGGAACATTCCTCAGCCTTTCTCGGTGTTCTTAAAGCACAGAGGCCAGGTGTTGTGGGTGTCCCTCAGATTGGGTGGCAGGTTCAGGTGCCCTCTCCTGCCTGGATCCCGTGGAGATGACCACGTCCCCTGGGTGTGTCTTGTTAGGATGGCTCACGGTGACCGTGGGACACACGCTGAGCTGTGTCCACCTCTTGCTCCTGGCCTCCCTTGTCCGTTCAGTACTTCTTGGCTTTCTGCCATGGAGAGCTCCGTCCCACAGAGGTTCCACCCTAGTCTGTCAGGGCCATGTCTTCTTCAGGGCTGGCGTCCCTCACTGCCCAGTGGGTGTGGGACGTGACAGCGTTCTTGCCTGCATCGTCAAAACACCCATCACCAGCACACACGGCCGAGCGCAGGCGGGGTTTCCGAGGGAGCCGCCAGTGACATCACCGGGTCTGATTTGGGGCAAGGCTCGGATGGGGAGACTTGCTGTGTGTCCCCACAGAGGGTCCTGCAGGGGAGCCCACACATCAGGTCTGCTTACTGTTTGATGCTTTTCAAAAAGCACAGACCTCCGGGGACCATCTGTGTGGCACAGGCAAAGGCATGTCCAGGTCTCCTTGTCACCACACACCTTGGAGCTTGGTCGGGGAGGAAGTGCCCCTGCCCACTGCTGTGGCCGCCATGGCTGCCATGGCCTGGGAGGGGGTTACAACTCTGGCCCAGTCTCCGGAGGCACAAATGGGCTCATGGAGGTGGAAGGAGCTCGCGTGTCTCCTGTGGGGCAGGAGCTCAGACCCGCCCTTGCGTCCGAAGGCCTGTGCACATGGTCTGTCTGCTGTGGCCCCAGGCCCAGCCCCCCTTCCCCGTGTCGCTGGTCATTTGCTTCACTGGTTGTGTCTTCCCGAGTGTTGCCAACCGCCCCCAACACCACGGGCTTCAGGGAGCTCAGATGTTGGAGCCCTGCGTTCCCTAAGAACCTTCTTCAGACGCTGGGAACCATCCGCAGTAGCCACCCCTCTAGGAGGATGGTCCTTGCACAGCATCTCACCCCGCGGGCTCTCCTACAGATGCTGGGTGTAGGGTTTAGGGGAAGGTCCCCGAGTTGGGTCTGCCTCCCAGGAGCTGACAAGGGCTCTGTCTTCCACCTCCTGTGTCAGTCTGTCTCGGCACAGCTCAGTTATCTAGTACCCAGTAGGTGCCTCTGCCGCACTGTGTGGTGGGGGGACACAGCGGGTCTGCTTCAGCTATGACGGGGCTGCTTCTGGCCCAGGGTCACTGAGGAGGAAGACCGATGAGCTCACATCTCTGTCTGAGTCAAAGATGGACATCATGGCCCGTGTGGGTGGCCCTGGCTGGATAGATGGGGAAGGCTGCCCCTGGCTGGACGGCCCAGCTCACACACAGCAGTTTCCACTCAGCCTGCGCTGTCCCTTCACCTGGACCACTGGAGGGGGTTTCTGGGGCAGGCAGATGGCCCCATGGCAGACGGTGTTTTCCCTGGGCCTGAGGGATGTTCCCATGTTGTGCCCGCCCCAGGAGGAATGCCATCTCCTGTGTGGAGGCGTGCTGTAGCATGGGGTATCTGTTCCCAGGCCTGGGATTCAGCCCTGTCTAAGATGGGGGCCTGGGGCACCCAGCCCTCCCTGGGCTCAGGGCCTTTGCACCTGCTATGCCCATCCCAGGACCTCCACTGCCCCAGGACCCCCGCACCTCTCATCCCCGCTGCCCCAGGACCTCTGTACCTATTGGTGCTTCTGGCTGGGACTCTCCATCTTCTGCTTTTCCCACTCAGCTTACTGATGCTTTAGTCATCTTTCTGACTTCAGCTGGGTCATTGATTTAAAAGGTTCTTGCCTGACTCTTCCTACAACGTACACAGACCTTACACTTTGTGTTGGTTCTTATCCTTCTTCCTGGCTGGAAGTTCATGGTGAGAGAAACTCTGTTCGGGCCACACTCTGTCCCCAGAACCTAGGGCAGTGCCTGGTATTCATGAATGGTTGTTGAATGAACAACAAGAGAGAGACGGCGGAGGCTCTGAGAAGCCTCAGAGCAAGTCACACTAACCTGGAAGGAGGAGGAAGAGTCTCCTGGTGAGGTGGGGTGGGTGGGGATTTTCTGATGGACACAACAGCACATACAAAGGTCCTGAGGTCAGTGTGGGATGAGGATAGGAACATGGGCACGATAAGCTCTGATGTACCGTGCACAGAAGACCGCCCCAGCTTAAAAAAACCAGGAGACTCAAAGAAACATTTTTGTCCTGACCACAGTGACCACAGCAGGGGGATGAACAATGCTACTCCTTTGCTTTTGGAATGGAGCTCCCTGAGACCCCAGGACACAGAGTGCCTTGGCCAGGCTGACCAGGGGTGACCCAGCTGAGTCGTGTTAGTCCCAAGTCCCCTGGGGGTAGGCTATGGCTCTCTCAGTTTCAGGAACAGCAGAAAGCCCTTTGTGTGCTCCACAGCCCCCAGGCCTGTCCCGTCCCTCACTCTGCTGCCCCTGGGCCTGTCCGGTCCCTCCTGGGCCTGTCCACATCCACACTGAGGACCCTTGTGGCCCAGGCAGGACACCTTGCCTGGCGGCCTTTCTGACCCTGACCGCTGTCTCCCCAGATGTTTCAGGTGATCCAGCCGGAGCGAGCGCTGTATATCCAGGCCAACAACTGTGTGGAGGCCAAAGCCTGGATCGACATCCTCACCAAAGTCAGCCAGAGCAACAAGAAGCGCCTTGCCGTCTACCACCCATCCGCCTACCTCAATGGCCACTGGCTGTGCTGTAGGGCCTCCTCGGACACGGCGCCAGGCTGCTCCCCCTGCACCGGGTAGGTCTGTGCCTCCTCCCTCCCCCAAGGCCCTCCAGCCAATGCAGGCAGAGAGGGGGTCCCACAGGACCAGCCAAGGGGACGGAAATCAGCCCTGAGCTAACAGGAAGGGAGAGCAGAGTGTATTGAATATAGACGGTGGGGTGGGGGGAGACGGGGACAGAGCATCCAAGAAACACAGAAGAGAAAACAGCGGGAGTCTCCTCGTTGCTTGGGGTCTGGGTTTTTCATGGGGATTGTGGTCTGGGGCACGTGTCCCCTTAGGTGTCCAGGAACTGGTCCGCACAAGGACAGGGTCCAGATGTCCTTTGTAAGTTACTCATTCCCTCGAGCTGGGGGTCTTGGCCTTGAGGTGTTTGGAGTGAGGGGTCTTAGCATTTCTGACAACCCTGCTTGCTCACTCCTCTCTTCTGTTGTGCTGGAAGACTCCAAAGATACCCTCGCCCGTTTGTCTGTTACAAGGAGGACGTAGGCCACGTGCATTTCAAGCATGTGTGGAGGGGGGCGTGGGTGCCTAGCAAGAACAGAAGCTGGAAAAGAAGCAAAAAATAAAAAACATTTTTTATTCTTTTTTTTATGGGGTCCCTTCAGTCCTTGTCTCACATCCACCCCGTGTGGCCAAGCACAGTTGTCCGGTTTGTGCACTGTACAGAGAAGTTTCGCCGAGGGGCCGCACTGGGGCTTGGCGAGCTGCACACGCACAGCTGCGTCTCCTAGGTTGTGCTTGCAATTCTTGAGGTGCCTCCATGCCAGAAAGCCCAGGCTCACCCTTGTGAAGGCCATGTAGACTGGCAGGGGCCGTGAGCCGTCATGGGTGCTCTGTCTCCCAGGGGCCCTAGTGGTCCTTTGGGGTGGACGGCAGTGGGGAGGGTGCTCCGTGCTGAGGGAGGTCTCCCAGGGGTGGGGTGCTGTCGTGTTTCTTCCAGAAGAGCCCAGAGGCCTTCCACCATCCTGCTCACACCCCCTTCAGTGTCCGCAGCTGCCATCTGACACCCTCTCCCTTCCCTTCCTGCCCCACTGTGAGCTGGGCCTCCTGGGGTTCATGAGAGGTTCACTCGGCCCCTTCCGGAAGCAGGCCTGGATGCGTTCAGGGTGCCCCTGTGACCTCTGAGGACAGTGACGAATGCCGTCTGGTGCAGGGGTGAGAGATACCCCAAAGCTCACGAGGTGGGAGCAGAGGGTCCGGCTTTGTAGCTGAAAAGGCCAGGACTCGGGCATGTCCCCGCCGGTTCCACCCAGGAGAGGCTGAGTACTGTGTGCGGGGGGCTGGGACCCTGCCACACCCTCGGGCTGGAGCCGGAGGCGCCGCAGGCTGCGGGAAGAGCTGGCACCTGGCCATCCTCACCTGGGGCGGCCCTGCAGGGCCCACCGCCCACGTGCACCAGGAGCAGCTCTTTCTGTTCCAGGTCCTTCCTTGTCACAGCAGAACGAGCGTGGCCTGTCGGCTGCTGTCTCAGCAGGTCCGTAGGCCTCCGGTCCTCCGAGCCTGTGGATGGGCCCCCCTCAGTGCTCGTGAACTGGGCCCGGCCCCGTGGAGGATAAGTTCACTGCGTAAGGTCACTCCGTGATCCAGTGAGCTTTCGGAAAGGCAATGACTGACATCATCGTTCTTTCTGTTGTGTCACGGTGCTTGGGCAGCGGCCTCCCGGCAAACATCCAGCTGGACATCGATGGGGACCGCGAGACAGAGCGCATCTACTCCCTCTTCCACTCGTATATGAGCAAACTAGAGAAGATGCAAGGTAGGCCCGGCAGCCGGCGCGCCGTCTCGGCAGGTGGCAGGTGGCCGGTGGCCGCGGAGACACCTGCCGGGGTCCCGGGGGCACCTGGAGCATCCCGCAGACACCCCCGGCCCTCGGAGCCCCCGTGGTCTGTGTGCGTTCCCACACGTGGGCTGAAGGGGGAGCGCGTCCCGCAGGCCAGCAGATGTGGGGCGTGGACTGTAGGAACAGATTCTCTGCGTAATCTTACGAGGGAATTTAGCCACGACCTCCGAGCCACCAAGTTCTTGAGAAGATGTTGTGATTAACAACCTCCCACAGCCCAGACCGCGGATTCGTTCTGCCTGCCGGGGGGGGGTGGGGCGTGGGTGTGTGGACACGGGTGTGCGCGTGCACGTGGGACCGTGTTCCTGCCCAGACGCGGCCGACATGATGTGTGCCCACGTTGATGATCCTCCTTTGTGTTCTGCGGACGGTAGGTGACGTGGGAGTGATTGGGTTGAGATTCAGGAGAGGCGATAGGGACGCGGAGGAGGGCCCGGAAGCCCCCCTGAATGCAAAAGGAAGCTGAGCGGGCCTGGAAATACACCGTCCTGGTCTTCCTGTTCTGATCTGACCCAGCAGGCTCAGGGGTGGGCCTCAGCCCAGGACGGACTCCAGTCCCGCCCTGCAAGCATTCCGCCGTGAGCTGTCGGGAGCTCGACCGCACCTGCCCTCGGGCCCCTTCCTGCAGCCTTGGGGGCCGCCTCTGGGTGCACGCCCAGGCTGAGGCCCAGGCGCTATCCCACATGGTGCACATGCGTGAGGCTATGCTCCGGTGCAGACCCTCACACAACCGTGCACATGCGCCACCCACCCCCGCCCCACCGGGTCCTCCCCAAGCAAGTGTGCACACCCAGCACTTGGCCCTGAGGTTTCCTCCAGAGGCCGCGCGGGAGTGGTCCTGGGGCTACAGCCGGCCTCAAGGTGGCAGCCCCTCCCCAGCACACTGAGAGGGTGACCAGAACAGAGGATGGTCAGGAGACTTAGGGTGAAGCCACTCTGTGAAGGAGGCTGACTGAGCCTTGCGTGGTCAGCCGCTTTCCAGCGGCCTCTGTCTGCACACCGTCTCCCTCTTGCTTCCAGCCTGGGGCCACCCCGCTGCCACAGGCCCCCATGCCTCTGTCCCTCAGAGCCACACTCTGGCCCCTTCGTCTGGCTGATACCTGTTTGTCTTGTGAGTGTCCTTCTCTGGGGAGCTTTTCCTAACCCTGTGTGTATCTCTGTCATTGCCATGACGACCATCTCTGATCTGTTCACGTTCGGTGGGCTTGACCCTTTGAGATCAGAAGCAGGTCGTTTGCCCCAGTGCCTGACATGAAGGAGGAATGAATACTGTTTTCTGGATGACGGATGGACGGGCAGTGGACGGCAGAGGGGTGGATGATGGGTGATGAGCGGATGATGGATGGAGAGATGGTGGGTGGATGGTGGGTGGATGGTGGGTGGTGGTGATGGGTGTACGGGTGATGGTGGATGGGTGGAGGGTGGGTGGAGGGTGCATGGATGAGCGAGCCTCCCTCCCAGGGTAGGAATCATCTGGGTGAGTGTCCGTACTGTCAGCAGAGCTGGATCTTACAGGGCCCCTCGCTTGGCCACCGCAGCACTGTCTTCCGGCCTCTGCCTGGAGTCTCGGTGCTTCTCTGAGGCCAAGAGCTTGTCCTCGGAGCATCTGGTGGTCTTGAGACACTTCCTTTATACGCCTGCGGCTGTTCTCTTGAGTGCCAGGACCACGGAGTTTGTTTCCCCCTGACATGGTCGGTCCTTTCCTTTTGGCGCTCGGAGGCGGCTGTGCTCGGGCTGTGTGTGCGAGAGGAGAGACTGGGTCCCCTCCACCTCCCGCATGTGGCGTGGACTCGCCTGGCCATTCTCACTTGGGCCCACCCTGGCTCTTCCCCCCCGGCCCCCTGAAGTCTGCTGACAGTGGAACCCGGGACTTGAGGCAGGGAAGGGTTAGCCCAGGGCTTGGCAGGGACGGGGGCCACGGGGCTGAGAGTAACGCAGGGGTGCCTTTCCAGGTGACAGCAGGGTCCCCGCTGTGATGAGCCCCGGGATCGCGACATACTTTCCCCTCTGCAGAACAGGCACGAGTGCCCACTTATCAGGGCACTGGGAAGGTTAGAGAGAGGACTCCCACGGAGCACCGAGCCGTGTCTCCCGCACAACTGTGGACGTACGGTCTGGCCTCGGGCCTCTTCCCTGGCCTGCGCCTCTTGGGTCCCTCCCAGCACTCACCCGCTCTGGCCGTGCCCCTCAGCACCCCACGTGGGATGAGTCCGCAAGTCCCAGGCCTCAATCCAGAGACCGCTTTGGCCTCTGCCGTGAGACCACTGGGTAGCCCATCATGTCCTCTTCCGTGACACGGGCTAACCGCCTGGGTTGGCTCAGGATGCAGCCACACAGCCCCCGTAAGGCAGGCTGCCCGGCTGCGTATCCGAGCCACCTCCCCGCACCTCCCCCTCCCCTGCTCGGGGTCCGCAGGCCTCCACAGGCCTCTGCATCTGTCCCTTCTCCGCCAGCGCCGTGCTCCGCCAGCACCGTGAGTCTTCGTGTCTGGTGGCTGTTAGCGAGGGTCGCAGACGTGTGCTTATTCCGGGGTAATGCCTCTTGACCTGTCCGCACTGGCTGTGACAGCACAGCTCACAGGTCCTGCCAGGCCCCGGGCAGGAGTCTCTCGGGGAGACCGGTGCCCCCGCTTCCCATAAGGGTTTGTCGAGGCTCAGACGCAAGTAACCTGCTCCAGGCCCAGTAGCTCCCATAAGTGGGGACTTTGGGGAGGGGTCCAGGCAGTCTGGCTCCCGAGACCCTGACCCTGCGTGTGACGTGGAGAGGGGAAGGCTGAACTCAGACCGGCTGCGCACTGGGCTCCTCCCTCCTTCTCCTCTGTTCATCCCTCACCTTCATGTTGCTTGTCTTTCTCGCGTCAGATTCTCTGTTTTTGAATCTTTAACTGAATCTTCTTAGTCTTCCTTTGTGCAGACTCGTGATTTTTCAGTAAGAATTCGAGTTCTTCCGGGTTGGAGATAAAGACAGGGGATGGACACTAGAACTTCTGTGATAATGAAACAGCAGGGCAGGTGGGGTGAGGAGCTCCCTAGGTTGGGCTCACCTCAGCCCAGTGCTGTCCAAATGGCATGTCTTCCCACACAGACCCTCCGCGGCCCTGGAGCGGAGGGTCCAGCTCAGGTGTTTGAGGACAGGTCAGGGGGAGGGCTAGCTCAGGTGTTTGGGGACTAGTGGGTAGACCTGGTCCCAGCCTAGGTGTTTGGGGAACAGGTTGGGAGGCCCAGGCCCAGCTGCGGTGCCTGGGTGCTTCTCGTGGGTGCCTGGAGGAGACGGCGTGGTCTTCAGCGGGAGTGAGGTGGTCCAATGAGAAAGTCACGTGTCCAGCAGGTGGGGGTCACAGAGGTCCTAGGAAGCTGCTCGTGCAGCCCAGCCAAGAGGTGACACCCTTGAGGACAGTGTCCTCGCGTCCCTGCCACAGGGTGTGCATGTAAACGCCAGGTCAGTGACGCCCTGGCCCCTCTTTCTAAGATGGGGCTTTCCTTGAGGTCATCTCCCCAGACTGACCCTGGGTGACCCCGCAGGCCCTTGAGCCCCCTGGCCCTATGTCCAGGAAGCGACATCTGCCAGCGCTGGTCTGGTGAGCAGTGGGGTGTGGACAGACGTGGGTGCACAGGAGACAAGCTGGTCAGACGGGGCGTCAGACCCTGGCTTCTCCGGGGCTCGGCTCCGGCCTGGCTCTTGGGAATGGCTTCTGCTTCTTTGTGCATTTGCGTGGGAGCAGTCAGCCCTTCCCCGAGGAGGCTGGCCATGCACGCTGCCCTGACCTCCGGCCCCTCTCAACGCCGCAGAGGCCTGTGGCAGCAGATCTGTGTACGACGGGCCTGAGCAGGAGGAGTACTCGACGTTCATCATCGACGACCCCCAGGAGACCTACAAGACACTGAAGCAGGTCATCGCCGGGGTCGGGGCCCTGGAGCAGGAGCACGCCCAGTACAAGAGGGACAAGTTCAAGAAGACCAAGTACGGGAGCCAGTGAGTACGGCGTCTGGGTTGTAAGGGAGCCCTTGGCAAAGGTGACGGGGAAGCAGAGCCCGACCCTAAAGCCACCTGCACGCACCCGTGAGGCTTGGGCAGCTGCCCCATCTCCTCAGAGCAGCCTTCCTGTACTCTCCAGCTGTCGGGCAGTGCCCCGTGGACGGCACCTCCCCAACTTCCCGCCTCCCGGTCCCTCCTTCCTCCAGAACCTTCCACCTCCTGACCCATTGCTTCCAAAATTAGGCTTCAATCGGCCAGAAGTCCCACACCCTTTGCCCCTCTCTAGGCCACAAGTACGCTTCTATAGGTGACTTCTGCCTAAGTCTTTTTCCTTTGTTTGTATTTTTCACATTTATTCCGATGAACATGTATCACGTTTAAAGACAGACAAAAAGATAAGAAAACATGCAGATGGGCACTGGCGGTTGGGAACTCGGCCTCACTTTCTCTGCTCCCCCGTTTCCCCTTTGCAGGGAGCACCCCATCGGAGACAAGAGCTTCCAGAGCTATATCAGGCAGCAGTCGGAGACCTCCACCCATTCCATTTGAAGCAGGATGTCCTGTCCCAGGACGGTGCCCAGGGCTGCGGCAGGGAAGCCACAGTCTTCGGGCTTGAGGGAACAGAGAAAGGACAATAGGGCACGGGGCCTTCACTTCGCAGCTCACCTGTGACCCACGCCAGGCCTGCTGGGCAGCTGAGACCCTCCCGGAGCTCGTCTGTGGTTGCTGGGGCCCCGTCGTCACACTGGTGGCAGGAGACCTGGGCTGGCCCTTCTGGGAGGAGGGGCCGGGACCGCCGTACCCGCTGCAGAACTCGTGCTTCCTGTCCTGGACCCTTGGGCCTCTGCTGGGCTCTGTGCGGCCTGTGCGGTGGAGCCCCCAGCTCTCTCCCCGCACATGCCCTGCGGGACCAGCATGCTGAGCGCTCCGTGTACTGTCGCCTGCCGGCGGCCACGGCCCCGGCCCTCTGCCTCCAGCCCTGCCATTATTCCTGCGGAAGGTCAGTTTCGCTTCCTCGAGCGTCACCGCACGAAGGCCCCCCACGTGCGAATGCCTTGACGACTTGGAGGTACAGGGCCCTTCTGCCGAGAGTGCCGGGGCTTCCCGTCCGCTCCTGCAGACGCTGGCGTCCCGCCACTGCCAACACTGCCAGAGCGGGCAACGCGCCATGCAGAGTCCAGCCGCCCCCCTTCAAGCAGAATTGTCGTTTGCTGTTGGTGGGACTGAGAGCAGGGTCCACCTCAGCTGCCCTTCTGGGAGTTTGGGGAAGGTTTTTAAAATAGAAATGTGCATTATTTTCAAGCTGTTTTTCTTAATGTTTTTAGAGGACCGTTTCTAACGAGCTGTTTGATGAAGTACCTCAGAGTATCTAGGCCTGTCGCAAAGGGCAGGGTGCACGGCAGGCACACGGGCACGAGCCGCTTCTCTGGGAAGCCGGTGGATGGCCCTCCAGAGCGCCCCAGGGGACGAGCGTCCTGAGCTGTGCAGATCCCCAGCCCCCGGGAGCAGGGCTTTGCTGTGTCTCTGTGAGGCCTCTAGAAGCTGCCAGGCAGCGGGGGTGCTTTTCTGTGGGGGTGGGGGTTCCCGACGTGGGGCAGCCGGCCTTCGAGCTTTGGAGAACACTGTTCAGATGCTCAGACCTTGTGCCTGTCTCTGCTTTTATTTGCAAATACTGTCCAGACTCTGAACCATGACGGATAGGACTTGTCACAAAAATGGTGGAGGAGGATGTTGCAGAAAATACGCTTAGGGACACACAGCTAGCAGGCCACACCGGACTACCGTTTTTAACTTGGATTTGTAACTTGATGTCTCTGTTTATAAGATACTAATGATCTGCAATGTATTTTACTGGCCGATTAAAACAGACGTTTTATTCTTTCTGAGGACGGTTTGATTAACGGCACACGTGGGCGATGGGGTGCGTGGCGGAGCGGGGCCTGTGGGAGGCTGGGTGGCAGGCCACGTGGCAGGGAGGCTCGGCTGCAAGCCTTTGGATCAAGCGGAAACCACAGTGCTCTGTGGGATGGGAAGTGTGGGGTCAGGCCCTCTGAGCGCGTCCAAGCACGTCTGCTGGAAGCTCTGGTGGGGGTAGAGACGGGCGTCAGCCTAGGAAGGGCAGGATGGGCTCCCGCACGTGCTGCTGTCTCCGAGAGGCCGTGGGGAGGCCAGAGGTGCTGAGGGCCCTGTCCCACCTGGACGGGCAGAGGGAGGGGCCGCATGCACCGAGGGGGGCCTGGAGGAGACCTGACTCCAGAGCAGGGGCGCATCGTCTCCCTCTTCTTCCTTCCATGTGGTTTTCACTCCGTTGCTGTTTTAATTCCAGCCCGAGTCACCTGTTAGGAAACAATCAGGTGAGCTGACTCTGGGACATCAGGCTGGACTTGGGGGAGGTGGGGGAACAGGGGGCGGTCAGCCCCTCTCTGGGACATGGACTTGGGGAGGGAAGCACCATCGCTGCTTTCCTCTGGCCCCTCCCAGCAGCGGATGGCCCCAGGGCTAGGTGGGGGGCTGATGGGTACAGAGGGGGCACACCTGCCCACGAGGCCTCCAGGTCAGAGGCCACCAGCATCCGTCAGCCAGGACAGGAGCGTCCACAGCAGGGCCCTGGGTGCTGGCCAACTCAGACACATGCGGGACGCAGGGAGGTTCTGCGCCCGTGGGAGGACAGAAGGGAGAAAGCCTCAGGGAACGTGGGACCCAGAAGCCCCTCTCCCGGGACTCCTGATAGGTCACAGTGTCTCTCGGGCCTCTGTGTGTCCATTTGCTCTTCCTCCAGACAGCCCAAGCATCCCCCTGCCCTGGCCATAGCCCCTCGGCCTCTCCCTGACCAGCAGCTCGGCACGCGGGTACCTGCACGCCAGCAGCAGTGCCAGTCCCCGGCTGGGTGCAGAGCCCGCCCGTGGATGTGCTGTGAGGCGTGTCGGAGGGAGGGATGTGCCTGTGGAATCGTGTCCCTTTTGTTTTGTTCTGAATACGTACGATTGGCTGGCTGCTCCGGGAGGGCCCTGAGTGTCATGTCCTGCGGTCTTGGGTGCTTGGAGATTAAAGAAAGAGTCTGCTGGGATGAAGTCAGACAATTTCTGTTAAGTTGTATTATGTGTCCCCCAAAACCTCATGGCAAAGTCCTGAGCCCAGCACCTCAGACTGTGACAGTATTTGGAGAGAGGATCTTTAAAGAGGTAATTAAGGTCACCCGAAGTCATTAGGGCGTGCCCTAATCCCGTACGACCGGAGTCGTCCTCCGATTGGAGCGCAGCGGTGGACACGGGAGAGGATGCTCAGCGTCACTCATTGTCAGAAAAGGACGAGTCAAACCACAGGGGGTGTCACTTCCCACCGGCCAGACGGCAGAACGGCTAAAACCAACAACACGGGAACCACGGGTGTCGGCGAGGACGCGGAGAAGGGGGAGCCCCGTGCGTTGGTGGGGACGCAGGCTGGCGTAGCCGCTCTGGACAACAGCATGGAGGCTCCCCAAACAGTCAAAACCAGAGCTTCCCTACGACCCGGCAACCGCACTACTGGGAATGAACTCAGAGGACACAAAACACGGGTGCAAGGGCCCCAGGCCCCTGCGCTGCCAGCGGCCTCCTCTACAGTAGCCGCGATGCGGAAGCAGCCGAGTGTCGGCGGAGACGGACGGAGAAAGAGGATGCGGGCTGTGGGGTGCACACGCAACAGACCACGACTCGGCCATCAGAAAGAGGAGATCGTGCCACTTGTGACGTGATTGGACCCAGGGGCCCTGCTGCTAAGTGAGCGAAATCAGACGAGTAAAGACGGACGGACGACCGCGTGAGTCCACGGAGAAGTGGGCACGAAACGACGACGACAAGCCCAATGAGTAAACAAGAACCAGAGCCAGAGCCACAGATACAGAGACTCAGCGGGGCGGGGTGGGGGCCTCTGGGAGGGGGTCTCGGTCACAGGGCGACCCGGGGCTGAGCGGTCGGGGAGCGTGTGGCCTGAGAGCAGAGGGCGGCTCTGCACTTGCCCGGGAGAGGAGTGCAGGCGCTGCCATGTCCTCCTGAAGCTTCTGCACTGTTGTGTGTCGCGAGACTCGGAGGAAAGAGCAGATTCGGGCAGGGCTGTGTGGAGAGACGACGTGGGACACGGGGTCAAGGCTCACGCTGGCTGAGCGGCTGCAGAGACCCCAGCCCTGGTGGCACCCACACTGGGCCTTTCCACCTTCCGACTGTGGGAGCCCCTGTTAGGGTCCGTAATCAAAGGAGCGAGACTAATGCAAAGCGAAGGTCAAGCAAAGCTTTATTTCGCGCCAAGCATCAGAATCAAACTGACGGGCCAGGGTGTCTCTTGCAGAGACGCGACCCCTCCCAGCCTCACAGACGCACTTCTGTGGAGGTGGTTTAGCCGGGCTATGCACGGGTGGCCAGAGAACACTGCACAGTCGTGCTGGGTCTGCCACAACAGAAAAACTGCTAGGTAACACACGGGCGGCCAGTCGAATTTCAATTTACCCTCGAAGATATATGCGCGTCCCACTGGTTGGACGTCTTCACCCGCCCGACCCGCTGGGATCTAGGCTTCGCAGGTTCCTCTGGGAGGGGCGGGGTCAATCATCTACGTTTACTCCAACAAAATGGCTCCCTCCGATTAGGCAGGCCCCTGCCCCACGCGGGAGCCCACTGGGAGCCGCGTCCCAGTCGCGCCGGCGAACCCGCGCCTGGTGCCACCAGTGTGGCTCCTGCCCACACGGCCACACCTGACGCCACCGGAGCCGCCTCCGCTCGGGCCTCCCGGCCACGGATGAAGGCCCGGGGTGCCCCCACGGCCGCGTCCGACCCTGGGTCCCTTGCCTGAGTTTGGTGCATGGGGACGTTGTCCTAAGCAGAAGAGACGGAATCCAGCCCTGAGGAGCTCATCCGCAGGCCTGAGGCAGAGCCCACCGCAGCCGTGCGGCGCGTCCACGTTGGGGAGGGCTTCTGCAGGCCTCGGAAGAAGGGCACCCGCGGGAAGGGCTGCGCTGGGCTGACTTCTGACCTCTGACAGTGCGGTGATGTCACAGGGGCCACTTGGCAACGGGGGCCCCCTGGCCACACCGGGCAGCTCATCCGACGGAGGCCGGAAGCCATGCTCTCCATCTGACGGTGCGCTGGGGAGCCCGCGTCCCTCTTCTTTCCAAAAACCTAACAGAGGGGAGAAGGATGGAGAAGGACGCGGCCACACACAGGAGGCACCGGCCAGGCCCCGGGGTCCCTGCTTCAGGGGTGGCCCCTGGACACCTCAAGGCAGCCAGCGAGATGGCCGAGCTCCAGAGGAGCAGGAGCATGGGCGGCCTGCACCAAAAGGGGGACCCTCCGAGCTGCATCAAGAAGTTGTCCAAGGAACCGGGTAGGTCCCCAGCAGCATCCCTCCCTCCTGCCCGGCCCCACGGCCCCCGCCGAGAATCTGAAAGGCCTGGCAGAGTGTGCTTGACCCAGGGTCTGCCGATGGCCAGACTGGGGGCCCCTCGGAGCGGGCCACGGGAAGCAGGGCTGCGGCCGGGAGTGGGGCCAGGCCAGCTGTGCCTACCAAGGGCCGTGGCCACGTAGAACGTCTCCAGGCGGTCTGCTCAGGAGACATGAGGGGAGGGCCACCCATGAGCCCCTGTGGGGCGTGGACGTGGGGTACACGGCAACGAACTTACACGGGGCTGGGCTGCACCCCAGGCTCTTCCTAAATGCGCTGCCCGAGGGGCAGAGGTGGGACACTCCATCCTTGTGTGAACCTTGAGTTTCGCCCCCCCCCCCAGGCTCCCCAACAGCAGACCTCTCAGGGTCCTCTCCCTGGAGGGGCTGGACCCCGAGGTGACTGAGGGTTGCTGGTGACTGGTTTGGTCATTTGCCAGGCCCTCCACGGTCCTGGTTCTCCCAGGAAGGTCACCCAGCAAGGGGCCCTTTACGAGGGTGTCGGGATGCCGTGGAAATGAGACGCGGTCAGCGGGAAATATGGTTTGTTGTTCAGGCCCGAGGGACGAAGACTTGCTCTCTCAGGGTAAACATCTCTTGGGAGAAGAGGAGGTGCTGGCCGGCTGGGTACAGGGCCATCTCCGTCCTCTGAAGCCTCGGAGCAGGGGGCGCCTTCCACAGGCTCACGAAAGAGGAGCAACTTTTCCCGAAGAAGAACCCACCTAAGTCCACGCAGGCAATATCGCACAGTGAGGTGGGAGGGGGTCTGGGAATGCCGCCACGAGGCCGGCCATGAAGGAGGACAGTGCCGGTCCCACTGCCGGATACTCCCAGCAGCACCGCGGAATCTCCCCAAACCGGGTGAGCGGCAGACACATCCCCGTGGTGCCCCGCCTGCCGCACTGGCCCTGGCAGCCCGCACAGGACGCAGCAGAGTGTTGCTGCCTCCCCAGAGCCCGCCGGCGGGAGCAGCAGGCTCACTGGCCAGCCCCACTGTCCACGTGGTGAAGTAGGTCCAGAAGAGGGGGGCCCTGCCGGTGCACACCTGCTAGGAACAGGCAGTGAGGACACAGGAGCTGGGCTGCTGAACCCGATGGGCGGGACAAGGGGCGGCCGGAGCACATCTGCAGCCGGCGGTCCCAGTGGACCTCAGGGTGAGCGCAGTGTCAGAGGGAACAGCGGGAACCCGGGGTCTGTGTGCCGGAACTGTGGGTGGCCACACACTGAGCTCAGCTCCCCTCCCTGGCCTGCACAGGCTCACACAGCTGTGTCCACAACCCCCCGCCCTGGACCCCGGAACACAGGCCTGCCATGCCACCCGTCCCGCACCAGGCCACCCTCCAGCGGCACCCGGCGCTCCACCCGACACCTGCACACGCTGGGTGGGGGAGTCCAGAGAGGAGGAGGGGCCTTCCTCTGAGGTGTGTGGGGACTGCTGAGGTCTTCAACCGTGTTGCCAAGGGGCAAGGAGCACCGCCATCACAGAATCAAGGCCAGTTACAAAGCAGGTCTTGATGACTGTCACTCCCCACCCCCAGCCAGCTCCGCACCGCCGTTTCCGTGATTTTTGATGCTGGACTAACCGTCCAGAGGATGCGGCCACGGCCTGACCCCCAGCCTCCGCCTACAGACCCACTGCCCCCGTTGGGCCCAGGGCTGTCTCACAGCCAAGAAGTAATCTGTAAGCAGTTTGGAGAGACCCATGTGTCGGCTGAGGAAGAGGAGGCAACAGAGGGAGCCCTCCAGAGACCCCGCCACATTGTCCTCAGACCTCTCAGCCCTCCCCCCGCCGCTTGCTGGCTGGCCGAGCCCTCCACACTAAGGGGCCCCTCGCTGCCTCCATGCGCTGAGTCCTGATACACACAGACACCTTCTTGGAGAAAGGAAAGGGGCGAGACCTGCAGACGCTTAGTATTACTGTCCTGCCTTTATGTCAGAGGATGCACGGGGCGTCTCCTTTGGAGAAAAGAAATCATGTCTCTTTTTACGGATTCTTCCTTCTTGCCAGACACATATCACAGAAAGAAGCAGGTTTAGAGATCAGCCCCGGGTCTTCAAAACACGCACGTGCACACACACACGCACGCACACACGCATGCCCACAGGTAGGGGCCTGCTGAAGATTTTCCAAAGAAATCAATTTTAAAATTCCTGCTAGAAAACTGCTTCTCAGCCACTCAGGTCCTGTTCTCTGAGCTGGAGACGGGGTGTTGCCTTTTCTCCCTGGGATGTCTCCAGAGCCACCAAGTTCCGGAATACCATCTGAAGGCCCGAGGGCCGCCCCCACCCCCTACGCTGCATGCTGCTCCCTCAGACCCCTGCCCATGGCCTTTAGAGCTTTGTCTCTGGGGTGGCCAGCCTCTGCCTCAGCATCCCTGAGCCTGTGTGGGTGTGGCCGACAAGAGCAGGATGGAGGACCCCTTGTTCTCACCCACAGGGGACTCAGATGAGTCAGAGAGGGGGTCCGCACGACACGGCCGAGGCCACGCGCCCTGAGCACCCGGGAGGCCTGGCTGGGATGCGTCTCCCACCAAGGCCGACTGCCTGACATGGGGCAGGGCCTCCAGCGAGAGCAGGCCCAGGGCAGGGATGGCGTGGGAAGCTCAAGGGCCACCCAGGCCACTTGACTTGCAGAGAAGCAGGACTGGTGTGCAGGCCGCCCCCTGGAGCCCAGCTTCCCCCTCCCGGGCCTTCAGGTGCCCCCAGCCTGACAGGGGAGCGCCGGTCTGTGAGGAGAGCCTTTCCCTAGAATCGGGGTGCTCAGGGGCACCTCCCCAGTCCTCCTGTCAGGAGCAGGATTGAAGGTTTTGTCACTTCTCCCCAGGCTGCACTGCGTTTGCATCTTGGGCCCCAAGGGTGCTGGGGTGGGGGACGGGGACAAGCTGGCGGCAGGGAGGAGAGCAGCTATGGCAAACCAGCCACCTCTGCCATCCTGGGCCCAAATGTGGCCACACAGAAATGGAACCTGGACCGTCACCTGTGGGAGGCCTGCCCGTCCTCGTAGCGCCAGGCCGTGGGCCCATCACTCCCTGAGGGGCTGGGCTGTGCTCCTCTCTGCCTTGCAGGGCCAGGCCGCGGGCCCAGGGAGTGCTGATGACAAATGCTTCTCCTTTCTCCCCAGAGTCCGAAGACCAGGGAAAGGACCCGCGGAGTGACACTGAAGATGCCGGCTGGTAAGACGTCTTTGTCCAGCAGAGACAGGAGGGTGACACAGGAGACAATGGGGTGGGGAGCACGGCCAGCCCCGAGGTCGACACCCAGGATCCCGAAGGAACCCTGGGAGGAAGGGGTGCCCTGAGACGACCCCGAGGGCTCAGATGGGAGGGTTTCTCAGGGATGCGAGCCACCCCCTGCCCTGCCCCCTGCTCCTGCTTCCCCGGGCAGTCCCTGGAGCCAGCCATGGCCCCGAGTCCCAGGGCGGCTCCTGTTGCGGCAAACGTTTGCACTCAACTCTCCAGGCTGCTTGGCCAGACGTCTCGTCTTGTCTGGGAAGGTCTGGGTGTGCAGCTCGGTAGGCCAACAGGCTCCCTGCATCCCCGTCACTGCCACAGAACCATCCTCGAGCAGCACTACCCAATCCTCGATGCCTGGGGCTCATCCTCCAGCCCCCCACCCTCCCACCGCCAGGCAGGAGGAAGGGCCTCTACACCCTGTCCCACCCTGCTCTGCTGGGGACACATCCCAGAACTTTCCCAACGCCCAAGGGGAGAAAGGGCCGCCCCGAAGCCACATCCATTGCCCCGCTCCCCCCACAGTCAGGCAGACCCAGAGGAAGACACGCAGGAAAAGCACCAGGACGCCCGGGGAAAGTTGGACCCAGACGGTGGAAGGACAGAGCCAGAGGTGAAGAGGAGCTGCCTGGAGGCGAGGGGCAAGGGCAGGAGGGCTGGCCAGGCACACGCGCCCGCCACCCTTGTGTCCTGCTGGTGCTCACCTGCCGGTGTCTCCCCAGGAACAGGAACCAGAGTCTGTCAAGGTGGACGACCGTCCCGGAAAAGAGGCAAGAGCCTTGACTTTCGTAATAGGGCAGCCCAGCAGGCACAGTCCTGCAGGACCACAAGCAGGCTGTGGACACACGGTCCCAGAGTCCTCCTGGCAGGGCCATGCCGCAGGCTGGAGCCAGTGCTGCCTCAACCCAAGATCCTTTCGGTCAAGCCCTGGGGTCCCGGCTGATACTGGGCAACCTCGCCCCGGCTTCCCAAACAGTGCCGTTGCCAAAGGCACATGGAACCTGACAGGAGGTGGCCCAGAGGAGTGCCGCTGGCCCGTGCCCTGGAGCACTGGCCAGAGACCCATCAGAGGTGTGGTAGGACTTCCCACTGGGCACTTTCTGAGGGAAGGAGGCTCTCATTTTCTTCCTGATCATGGGAGGAAACGGAGAAGGAGCTGGACCCATTTTAGCAGGACCTACAACAGATAGTCCCTGCTGGGGGTCCAGGGGTTCACCCCAGGTAGGTGTTCTAGCCAGCCCTGGTGGGCAGCAGCCCCTGGAACTGCTTGAGCCGCTCATGCCTCAGTGTGAGTCCGCACCAGTGCGGGGGCAGAGTGGGTCCCAGGAGGCTGGTGGGCAACGTGCTGCTGTGGGCCAGCTCTGGGCATCTGCTTGTGACCCACAGCCCCGGTTCTCAGAGGGTGAAGCCCGGGGAGACCCTGGGGTCTCAGGGACCTATCAGGGTGAGTAGGGAGAAGAGGAAGGACTCTCCTTCTCTCTGCCAGAGCTGGCCAGGAGCTCCTTGCCATCCACACTGCCAGCAGCTCTCTACCCAGCTCCTCAGGAGCCCCCTCTGAGCACAGCCACTGTCTAGTGGTCCCAGTGGTGGTGCAGACCCGGCTGCCCCAGGGCTGGGAGCCCCTCCCAGGAAGCCGCCTCTCCTCTCCAGCTCACCCCATCCACACCTCTTTGGTTTCCATTCACAGAAACCATCTGTGTTTGTGGAGATTGATCTGGGAGACCATGCCGAGGAGGTAAAAGCCCTCAGACCACGGAGCCAGACCACCTGCCGGGAATGCTGGTGCTCAGGCCCACATGGCCTGTCCAGGGAGCCTGTCCCACAAGAATGTACTGCAGGCTGAGGCAGAGGCGGGCCAGAGTGCCAGGACTCTGGATGCTGGGAATCTGAAATCCACCCTTGGCTCCTTCTTATCCTCCACCCTGCATGCATTCTGGCTTCGACTGAGACTCTCAGGCCAGGGTCAACCCTTCTGGGAGCCTACTGGGGTGGTACAAAGGGCATAGGCTTGGGAGTTGGAGACCAGGTCTCCACATCTGGCTCTGCCAAGAGATACACAAGTCACCATGTCTCTCAGTGCCTCTGTTATTTCATCCATACAATGGGGATCTTAGTAGTACCTACATTCCAGGTTGTTCTGTAAAGCACTCAGAATGGTGCCTGTACCCAGAAAGCCTCAGTACTGGGTATGATCACCACCATCACCACCAACACCAACACCACCACCATCCATCAACACCACCATCACCATAACCACAATCACCACCGCATTACCATCATCACCATCATCTCATTACCACCATCACCATCACCACGATCACCACCTTCATTACCATCATCACCATCATCATTATCACCATCACCATCATCATCACCATCACCATCACCATCACCATCACCACCATCACCATCACCACGATCACCACGATCACCACCTTCACGACCATCATCACCATCATCATCACCACCATTACCATCACCATCACCACCATCACCAGCACCTTGACCACCACCATCACCATCAACACCACCATCACCACAAACATCACCACCAAGACCCCACCATCACCGTGATCACCACTATCACCACCAACACCATCACCACTATCACCATCAATACCACCATCACCACCACCACCATCACCACTGTCACCATCACAACTATCACCATCAACACCACTGTCACCACCATCACCATCACTATCACCATCACCACCATTGCTATCACCAACACCACCACCATCACCATCATCACATCACCACCTCACCACCATCACCACCATTATCATCACATCACCACCATCACCATAACTACCACCATTCCAGTCACCATCACCACCACCACCATCACCATCATATCACCATCATCATTGCCATCAGTATCACCATTAGCCATCACCATCACCTCAATACCATTGTCATCATTATTATCACCATCACCACCACCACCACCACCACCAACATCATCATCATCACCATCACCATCATCATACAGCATCTTCATTTTCTGTAAAAGGAAGGTGTTGACCAATGGTCGGTCTGGACCATCCAGCACAAATGTCCTAGGGTGTCCTCCATTTCTCAGCTGTAGTGGGCAGCCATCTCTGAAAGTGTTTTAAATTTAAGCTCCTTCCTGGGGATTGTCCTTTTCCAGATTGCACCTCCTATCTCTTCGCCCTCAGAACATGTGGTACAGTGAAGAGTGCTGGCTATTACCCCTCACAAGGCTGTCTCATGGGCAACATAGGTTTTAAGGACTCAAGGAGGGTCATCCAGGGGCAGAGTTGGGATTACATTCCAGAGGTCACGGTGGCCCACTTCAAGGGCAGCGTTCCTTGGTCAGGGTCCCCTAATTGGAAGTTTCCTCCCCCACTTCCTTCCCTTCCCTTCTTTCTTTTAGAGAGGGACACATGGAATGAGAGAGAGTGTGGGGCAGGGAGAGAATCGTAAGCAGGCTCTGCTCTCAGCACGTGAGTGCAACACAAGGCTGAAATCAGGAGTCAGACACTTGACTGAGAGAGCCACCCAGGTGCCCCCCCCTTTTTGGAAATCTTCACTTGACACTGTCCCAACTCATGGGAAGGGGCTCAGTGCCAGCACAGTCTCTATGGCCCCATCTGGCCCTTGGGCCGGTATAGCAGATCTGGCCTTGGTGGCTGTGGTTGATGGGCTGATTCTCTCTACTTGTTCCCTAAACTGCTCCTGTCACTTCCCACAGGTGGTCACAGGTGCCATGAGAGAAGAGAAGCGGTCCCAGATGGACATGGGGGATTTGTCAGAAGATGAGTGAGTCATGCCTGTGGCGTTATCCACAGAGACTGGGGGTTCTCCTCTACCACGGCGTCTGGTGGGCCCACTGTGCCTCATGTGGAATGGGCAGGACCCCACTGCTTGCCTTCCTTCCTCTTCTGGGTCCGCAGAGACCCAAGCTCTGATGAGCCTGGAGGGGCTGAGAGGCGAGCCGTGGGACTCAGGGACAACCCTTAGCTTGGGTCCCCTTCACCCAACAGCCAGACCCTTTCTCCCCATCCCATCAGCCAATGCATTGGCCAGACTATGAGGTGGGAGAGTTGGCAGGAAGCAGAGAAGGTGAGAGGGACGTGTGTCTGTGGGGACGATTCTAGCTTCTTGGTTTGGGGTTTCGCCGGGAGGGAGGACCCATCACCGGTCAAGACTCTGCGAAGTGGGTCAGGCCCCTGCACGGGGGTGGGAGGCATGTTTGTTCTGGCCACCCACACCCTCCCAGGGTGGGCACTGGCTAGGGCCAGCCAAGTCCCACGAAGTCCTGAGGCCGTAAAGGGCACTGGAAGCAGGCCGCTGTGTCACCCAAGGGCCGCGGATCTGTTTTTCTCTCAAGCATAGCGAAGCGCTGGGAAGAAAGTAGCGGTTCATCCAGCCCCAGGATGAGCACTGCCTTAGCGCAGCGGCTTATCTGCTGCAACACTTCGTAAAAGAAAAATAGCTCTAATAGAGATATTTAGATACAAAGCAAATTCCTTTGTAAAACCGACACATGGTCCTTTTAAATAAGGAAACAAAAAACGTCTAAGTCACCCAGGCCCCTCCTGGCAACAGCGAGGATGGCACTGGCTTGTGGGCGCCAATGGACACAGCTTGGCGGCTTTGTGTTTTGCCCCAAGGGCCAGCCCCATGACTCTGCTGCCCCCAGCAAACCAGCCAGCCGGGGCCAGCACACAGATCCAAGCCCAGGCTGCTGGAAGCCGCTCGGCCAGTGGGAAGGGGGACTCTGGAGGGCAGGCCCGGCCCTCACACCTGCTGGGCAGTTTCGGGGTCACCCGTCTGTCCCACGGCCCTGCTCCCCTGCCGTCTCCGTTTTCCTCTGAGCTGAGGCTTCTCCATGCGGGCTCTTCCCTGGGCCCATTCAGAGGGTGGGCTTGGGCACCCATGGGCTAGCTGCTGCTTGTGTCCAGTGGGTGCTTTGACATTGAGCTGTGGGGCCCCTGCAGAGGGAAGGGGTACAGATGACTTGTCCCAGAGGCCGCTTTGGTAGGAAGTGGAGACCCCAGAGACCACCCACCAGGGCCCAGCACAGGCCGCGTGTTCAGGAAATGGGCAGGGCTGGGAGGGGGGCCGGCTGGAGCGGGCTTGGCTTTGGGGCCAAGAGGAGCAGTTTGTCCAGCTAGCCTGGGTCAACAGCCCCTTCTGGTTCGGCCTCTCAGCGCAGAGGACAGCAGCACGGGGTGGGCGGGACAAAGCTCGGGCTGTGGGGAGGGCAAGCCCAGCTCTGCACCGGAGTCCGGTCATGCGTGCAGGGCCCTGACACCCTCTGACTGGCAAGCCCTGGGGCCCCGGGCTTGACGAGGGGGCAGGCTGCTGGGGTAAAGGGGTGCTGCTTGCGGCCCTGGGCCCTGGGCCCTGAGCTCAGGTGGGTGTGCCTGTCTCTCCTGGTTGTAGGACCAGGACCAGCTGGGTGTGCTGCATCCCCTACTCCACCAGAAGGAAGGCGAAGGAGAGCGTGTAGCCGCCGTGGACAAGGTAGTTGGCATAGGGACGGGGCTGGAGGCCAAGGGGGCATCTGGAGGGGAAGGAAAGCTGTTCTCCTGACCTGCCGGCCTCCTCAGTCCTGCAGTGACCTGGCAGGGAGGGACTGGGGCTGCAGACAAGCAGCCCTGAGAAATGACACTGACGCCATTTCAGGGCACCGCGAACCACCCAGGTGTGACCCACTGGTCTGCCGGCTAAGCGACGAGGCCATCTTACACAATAAAGTGTGAACAGAAGTTGTTCTCCCTCTCTGGTTCCCCCTGAGGGGGCCCCATCTCTTCCTTCCATGTATCTCGTTCCCTGAAGTGTAACTGGGGGGAGGGAGGTGAGCTCCGGGATAGAAGGTGGAGCCTCCCAGGTCACGTGTGCAAGACGGCGGCCGTGACCCCCTAGCCCTGCCCTTCAGATCGTATGAACACCGAGAAACAAAGTCAGATCCCCCTGGGGTCCTGGAAAGGTCTCTATTCTCAGCGATGGCCCATGAACTTGGCCCCCAGTGCAACTGGGGGGAGTCCCAGCCCCAGGGACAGGAGCCCTGAGGGAGGCCAGGCGTGTTCCCTGAGGCCCTGGGAGGCAAGCCTGACCGGGAGAGCGCCAGCCCTACAGCCGTGTGCGGGAGCTGTCAGGGCCAGGGGCTCTCAGGGACACTGCGTCACACATCGAGGCTCTGGGAGACGGTGGGGTGGGAGCAGAGGGCCACGCAAAGGAAGGCATGACGGGGGTTCACAGTATCTTTGTTCAAACAGTTGAGTCTCCGCCAACCGCCACAGGCCAACCAGCGGTCCAACCGAAGATGGAGAACGCAGCACACGCACGCACTGTCACCCCCACGAACATGTGCACGCGCACACTCACACACGCACACATGTATGCGCACCACGCACACGTGTGCACGCGTATGCTTGCACACAGCACACACGTGGGCAGTCATACCCTCTCACATGCACATACAGCACACACAAGTGCTCAGGGGGACGTGGGCCCATGAGAAGCAGCATCTCGGGGTGAAGATATATATCTGGGCTCAGAGCTCGGAGCAGTCTAATAGGTGAAACCCTCAAACGCCCGCCATCCCCCCGGGGCAGCACTGTCCGTCTGAGAGCAGGGAGTCTCAGAGGCAGCTGGAAACTGCTGAGATCCACCGTGGGAACTGGTATCCCTGGCCAGGCACGGGGCCAAGCTGTCACATGCCCGGATCCCAGAGCGAGCCACTTGCCAAGTGCTCCCAGCACTCCGTGGGCTCAGACATGCTGTGCACGGAGGCCAGGTCGCTGCTCGGACCCTGTCCCAGCCCCCAGACAGGCAGCACCTGTCCCCGCCCAGCTCCTACCTGACACCACCTACTACAGAGGCCCCCAGGAAGCTTCTGAAGACACAGCTGGTCTGCCCTGTGGCCGGGACGGGAGGAGCAGACCTCCATGCTCGGGTCCCAGGGCCCTCTCCACAGGGCAGCACTGACCACAGTGGCTTTGCAGGTTCCTTTGTGCCCAGGCTCAGCCACAGGACAGGAGGGTGACTGGGCCTGGGTGGCCCTTTGGCGTCCATTCCTCTCACTGTCCGTTGTCCATCCCTTGTCAGGGTGTGTGGCTGCCGGCTTCTCAGGGCTGGAAAGCAGGGAGGCCACAGTGTGCACAGTGTGGCTAGCTTGCTTGAGCCTTTCACCGGGTTAGGGTATAAACTCCCAAATCAGATCATGTCTGACTTTTCACTGGGCCTCTGAACCTCAAGGTCTGGGGGTATCTTCCAGGAAGCTGGGCCAGGGATCGTCTGGGGGCGTCTGCCAGGGACCTGGGCCAGGGCGGGCCTGGGGGGTAACTGGAGGAGCTTGGCTTGCAGGTGTGGGGGCTTTGTCCAGCCTCCTACTCCGTGCCACATCCCTGAGCTGCAGGCAGGGGTGGCCCTGGAAGCCAGGGGCTCTTGCGGGAGGGGACACGCGGGGAAAGCGCCAAGCCCCCCATCCTGGGCATGTCACGGGTTGCCAGCCCTGCCTGGCTGGACCTCGCTCTGCTGACGCTTCCATGGAGCAGGCACTGCCTGTGGCTAGGCCTGTCTGTCCCGCCTGGAACGTGCACCAGCCCCGAGGAGCGGGGCGGGGGAGGCAACTTGGACACCGAGCGGGCCGCCTAGAGGAGGTGGGTTCACATGGAGCAATAGGGCCCACTCGCTGGCAGCCGGAAACACAGCAGGCTGGACAGCAAGCGGGAGCCACAGTGTTCAGCCTGAGCCCCTGGCCGCCCTGGTGCCAGGGTGCCTTCCGACCTCTGCTGGCCTCCCCCTGCTCAGAGTCACCCCCGTCCTCGGGTTCCCCCACCTCCACCTGTCAAGGGCCCTGAGGAAGCTCACTGGTGGCATTTTCTGTCACACACAGGCTTGGCCTGTGGTCCCAGGTGGTGGCCCCATCATCCCCGGTCCCAGGCCTGGTTCACCCCTTGGCCCTGTGGGGCCCCCACCTCCTCAGACACCAGTAAGTGAGAGAGGCCACCAGAGCCCTCCTGGGGCAGGGATAGGACAGGCAGCGTCCCACCCACACACAGCTCTTGGAGCGACACCAGTTACGGGCGCTGCTCCTGTGCCGCCAACACCCCCACCCCCTGGCAATGCCTCCAGCCTTTTCTCTCCAGTGACGTTATCCCCCCACCCAAATCCCACTTGCGTCTTCCTTGGGGGTAATACGGGAGCTCACAAAAACCGTTTAATTTGTCCTCTTTCCTATTTTCCGTGCTAGAATTTTCATACTATGTAATATATAATAAAATGTACATATGATAAACATGGAGCTATGCGTGGAGAGAGGGATATAGACAGCTTTTTTACAAGCTCGGCATCGCGCCGCACCCGTTTCTTTGTTTACAAGTTTTCACCGTCACGTGCGTTTTCCCCAGTGTCCTCCGTGAGTGTGTGCTGGACGCCTGCCATGGGCCACGCCGGTGACTGAGACCAACGCTGCTCCTCTCAGAGCTTCCAGTCTGGTGGGGCACAGAGAGCGCGCGTCCGCGGAACACGGAGTTCCGTAGAGACGAACTTCGTCACCTTGAGAAGCGACCTCCGGCGGCTGCATCCCAGGGCACAGGGCACTCCGGGGTAACATTCCGGGCCCCCCAAGAGTCCTGGGACAGCGGCGGCGACAGCAGGCAACAGGCGTTGGCTCTGCGCCAGGCACGGGAAGCTGTCCAGAGTGTTTTGCAAATCTGAAGTCACTAATTCCACCACAGCCTACAGGTCTGCCCCCAGCCCCTCTGTGTAGCTGAGCGTGTGCGTGAGGGACCCTCAGCGGCCGGCCACCGGCTGCTGCCCTCAGAGATCACTGTGCCCAAGCCCGGACCTAAATATGCTGTTGCCCCTGGGCGGTTGGCTTCTGGCCCTTCTCCGGGCCTCCACGACCCTCGGCGCGGAACGTGCTCTCCCGCCGCCTGCCCTGGACCCTGGCCGGTGCGCCTCGAGCGCGCAGAGATGCTTGTCCAGTGCGCCTCCTGGTGGCGGGCCTGCTGCGGTGCGTCACCCGGTTCCCCAGGAGGGCGGTCACCGCCACCGTCCAAGGGGCGGCAATGGCAAGTCGCTTCCTTAGCTCCCGAGAATTGAGAGTCTGGCCATCGCTAGGGGGGGCTGGAATGCGAATGCTTTGTTGGCCTCCAGCTCGTGGGCAGGACGGCCTTGACCCAGACCCTGTGCATCTCCGCTCCTCCAATTTAAGACTGGGGACTTAGACCTGCCGCCCAGAGGTCAGGTTCCCAGGCGCTGGCACTCCTTGCCCTCTGACCCCACGACCCATCACCCCACAAGCTCTGTAGGACAGACAGGCAGACAGACCTTGGCACTTCCATTTAGAGCATCTTGGGTGCCTCCCCGGGCTGGACAATTCTTGGTTCATGTGGAAACTTACCCCAAATAGATCCTTCCCACGATGACCTCCACAAAACAGAGGGCAAAACTCCATCTGCAGTCACCGGGTGCCCTGGTCTCCAGTGATGTGGGGTGTGGAGGGCCTGCTTGGGAGGACAGGAGCTGAGTCAGGATGACCTGGCCACAGCACGGGCGTCTGGGGGCTGCTGAGGCCTTGGGAAGTGAGAAGCTTGCCAGAGATAGAAGACCACCAGTGCACGAGCCGTGAGGGTTGTCTGGGAACAGCCCAAGCCTGGGCAGAGGGAAAGGCACTCTTCCTGTAGCCCTGTCCGGTGCCCCAAAATGCAGCCTGCCTGAGAATCCCCCCCCAGACGCCCCAGGACAAGGGCAAGGGGGAGGGCAGCCCTGGGGGTCAGGAGAGACAGGGAGAATCTTGTGTTAGGAGCTGGGGGCGGGAGCCCTAATCAGGGCTGGCTAGACTTCCTCAAAGTCTCCCCCTGCTTGTTTTCGGGGGACAGGGCTTCCGGGGAGTACAATGTGCACAAAGCAGGCGGTTCCGTCTGGCGACTCCTTCTGGGTCACGCTGGGCTTAACCGGCCCAGGCCCTGGCCACAGCAGGGCAGTCTGTGGGAAAGCCGTTACTGGTTCTGACCAGCACAGCCTCTGCGGGGAGCTGGGGAGTGGGCCCTCTGGCTGCAGGTTAGAAGGATTCCGTTCTGACAGAGCCCTGAGACCAGGAGGGGGTGGGCAATCCCATTCTACAGATGATAGAACTAAGGTGCACAGGTTCTCAGGCCTCGTTCTGCCCCCACAGCAAGGAACCCTGGCCCATGTCACCCAGCGTCCCATCTCAGCGGAGACCTGGCCCAGGCAGGCTTCTCACAATGCTCTCACGGGGTCCTTCAGACACCCCAACACCCCCAGTGCATCCTCTGCCCCCACAGCTGGTGGATCCCTGGGGAGCCGGCCTTGTCCTCCCTGGCGGGCATGCACCCCACTTCTGGATTCGTCCACTGGGGGAGCTCTTCGCGCGTTTGCTGGCTGCTTCCTGCGCCTCTCGCTCTGTCCGAACACCCTCCTGGGTGTGCTCCGCTCACTGTCTCGCTTGCTTCCAGACAACCTCACTGCCGGCCACCAGGAGACAGTTTCCTGTCTTCAGCAAGTGGCTCCGAAGCCCGGGACCCACCCCTGGGTCCCCCCACGGGCCCGCTGGGGGCAGAGTCTTGGGAGGGAGGGAGGCGTGTGCATTCCTGCCTTGAGTCACACCCCAAACCGTGACCTTGAAAACCATGTTTCCCAATCACTGCCCCAAGAGTCTGGGCAGGCTGAGAGCAGAATTCCAGCCAGGAGGACCCCCCCCTTCCCCCTACCCCACGGATATCTGGGAGGGGGTGCTGCTCGAGCCAACCCCACACAAGGCCCTTGGAGGAGCCCTTCCAGAACTTCCTGGCCCGGCCACCAAGCCCGCAGGCGGTCAGAGCACGGCTGGCCCCTGATGATTTGGGGCTGTCCCCTCCCTTTGGGCTTCGGAGGACGAGTATAGGGACATCAACACGCAGTCCTGCTGCTGTTCCTTTCCCGATGCGGAGCGGGGATGCCAATCCCTGCAAACGGGCTTGAGAGAGAGGCTCAGGCGTCCCAGCCCGCTCCCGTCTCTGCAGCCCGAAAGCTCGACCCTGGGCTGAGGGTCTCAGTCTCCCAGCTGCGGGGCCTGCCTCTCAGCCCTGATGCCTCCATTAGTCTGGGCTCCAGGCTCTGGCACGGTTTTCTTTTCTTTCTCTCTCTCTCTTCCTTCCTTCCTTCCTTCCTTTCGATTTTATTTATTTATGAGAGAAGCATGAGCAGAGGCTGCGGCGGAGGGAGAGGGAGAAGCAGGCTCCACGCTGAGCAGGAAGCCCAATATGGGGCTCAATCCCAGGACCCGGGGACCACAACCCAAGCTGAAGGCAGACGCCGCACTGACTGAGCCCCCCAGGAGCCCCTCTGGCAGGGTTTTCTAAACAAACAACAGGGAAATGTGACTTCTCTGACCCCTCTGATACACAGGTCTGTTTCAGCAACTGAACAAAATTGCCAACTGCAAACCGACATCCAGCTTGGAGAGACAAGGTGGGGTCAGGGGCCGCTCACCCCCCTACCCCAGTGAGGGCCTTACCCCCCACCCTGGCTACGGGTCCGTTAGTGGGCAATGAGGGCTGGGGGTAGGGGGCTGAGGCGAAGCCCAGAGACACGGTAGGTGTTCTCTGTGGGGGGAAAGCCGATCACGGCGGGTGGCTGTGGTGTGAGCAGAGTCACTAGCCAGCCTGTGACTGTGACGACCTCCCCAGGACCCAGAAGCCTGAGGGGCCGCCCCTCACCCAGCCCAAGCCCTCTGTTGGAGCAGGAGTTGGGGGGAGGCTCAGGCCCAGCTTTGCTCACATCTGTCCTCTGTACAAGGGACTGGGCTCTGCCAGTCAGAGGTCAGGACAGAGCCCCCCTTCCCTTTGTGGAGACCTCTCCTTCCCACACACCCCTGCCCAGGGTTGGGGGGAGCTGGGACAGACAGGGCCAGCAGCACTCGCCGACCCTCTGGCACCCACCGGCGGTCCGACAATCCCACTCTGGCCCTAACGCCTGGAGTCAGGGTGCTCCGTCCCCCAAGCACGCCCCCAAGCACCCCCTGCCGGGAGCCAACTGCAGTGGGGACCCCCGGGGCTTTGCTCACACAAAGCAGAGTCGGTGAAACTCACCGTCCAAACGTTTTTATCTCCGTTGTGTGGGTACAATGGACCCAGTCACTGGCCATTGGCGATTGGCTCCCCAGAGGTCAGAGGCCAGGGGTCACACTCAGCTGGCTAGGAGCCAGGAGTCCGAGCGTGGTAGAGAGGGGTCCTTGGGAACAGCAGATGATGCTCCTCTCCCTCGGGAACCTGAAGGGGGTCCTCAAGCTCCGTGCCCGGGTCTGGACAAAGCCCTCAGCATGCCTGGCTCTGCCAAGTCCCTCGGCCGCTGTCCGGTTCGCCGCGTGCGTGTCTCATGCCAGCATCGCGTTCGTCTCTCGGTATCCGACGACTTGTGGCTCCCCAAACGGTACCTTCTGGGTTCGTCCTCGCCCCTGCCCTCACCCTCGTTGTCCCGGGGCCGCTCCCCGCAGCAGATGCCCGCCGGGCCTGCAGGCGCTGCGCGTTCTCTGGAGAAGCAGACAGCGTTTACAGCCACGTGGTGTCTGGACCGGCCGGCCGGCAGGGGTCCCTCTAAGTCACCGTGTGGCGCTCCAGCGATGGATGTGAACTTGGACGGGTTCTTGAGAACCTCACACCGGCTCCCAGGAGTGATGCAAATGCCCCAGGTTCCAGGGCGGGACCTCTGAAGCCAGCCTGAGCCTTGCCCCGTGGGGGCTCTGGTTCTCTGGGGTGCCGACATGCCGCGGCTTGACGTGTGATCCTGGAAAAGGCAGGACGAGCCGTCTGGGCTGACAGTCCAGAATTACAGGGGAGGAAGGCACAAGTCATACCCGCAACCCTTGGGTCCTGCACGAGCTTGGGGAGGAGAGGGGCCTCCCGCTGGGGGAGGAAGGACTCGGGATCCTCCCCAAGCTGAGCATGGCCGACGGTGCCAAAAGTGGCCTTGCTCTGGGTTTCTTGTACCCCACTACCCCCCGCCCCCTGCCTGCTCACACACGTGACAGTGTGTCCAGGGATTTGCCCCTGCCAGCCGGAGAACCTCGGCAGGCCCACGCATTGGAAGTTTGAGACTCAACCAGGGATGCCCAGGGCCACAGCCAGCCGGGGAGCCCAACAAGTGTGCCGGGGTGCCTGCTGGGGACACCTGGCCTGTTCGTCAAGTCTCCCCCGTCCTGGCCCCTGGTCCCCCTGCACACATGCTCTGCCAGACCCTCTCGGCCCCCCAGGCGCTACTTCTCGAATCTGGGCAAGCTCTTGCGGGTCCTGGGTCCCATCGCCTTGGATGAATGAACAGGCCTATTAGACTCTGAGCTCCCTGCTTCCCAGGGAGTCACCTGCCCAAGCCATGGTGACCACAGGAGCAGGGAAAAACCTCCTGCCACCCTCGCTCCCCCTTCTGCGGATGGCAACTGGCAACAGCAGCGTCCGCCCCAGCTGGCTGGGGATTTGGGCTTCTCCAGGCCTCAGGGGCTGCCCCCCCACCAACGTGCCCATGCAGGAGCCCGTGTTTGAGCCCTGGGTGGTGTCCCCAGGTCATCGGCTCCAGCCCCGTAAGCCCTCTTGCCTCCTGTTTGCCCAGGGCTGCAGAGTGAGGGGCGTGCATGGTTTTCCCTATACCCTCCTCTGAGCACTGCGTCTGACCGCTATGCCCAGTGGCCTCCTCACCTGTTCAGATGACCCAGCCTCCGGGCCGTGCTCTGGTGCTCCCCAGAGAACCCACCGCCGCGCACAGATGAGGCACGCATGCACAAACACAGCCCGACCCCTTCTGTGTCCGCCCGGCCTCGGAGGCCCCTGTCTACCCGCCATCCCGCTTTTGCCCTGGCCTGGTCTGCAGCGCAGGGCCACGACAGCAGGTCCCCTGCTGGACAGGATTGGGGAGGGTGCAGCGATGGCAGCCGTGGTGCCGTCCGGGTCACTCCGCGCCCTGCCCGGCCCAGCTGCTGGACGCTTTCTCAGCACAGGCTTCCCTTCCCAGTGGCCTTCGTTCCAGAGTGGCCACTGGGCCTGGGAATTTCTGTAGCAACCGTGCTCTGGCCTCCACCTCTTCCCAGACAGGGTGCAGCAGAACAGCCCCAGACACAGACTGGCCCGGCCGAAGTGCTCGTTTAGCATCTAACTCAGCTGACTCCCCACCCAGCAGACTCCTGAATCCTGCTGACCCCCTGACCTGTCCCTTAAAAGGAGGGGCTCTCTGGGAGAAGGTGCTGTGTGTCACCTGGGGTGCTGTGCTGCTCAGGCCGCCCCCCCCCCAGAGAAGGGTCCGGCCACACCATGGACGTGAGGGCTCCTGGATCTTGTGTAAACCTGAGGAGCCGTCCAGATCACATGGCTCCAGAGGCTGCGTGTGCCTTGACCCACATGCGTGTGGCCCCCCCGCCCCCTGCTGTGACACCCATTCAGCGTGTGTCCTAGCTCCCGTGGGGTCATGCCTGTCCTCGTGACTGGACCGCTGGAGAGCCAGGGAGAGAGGCCCCAAGGGGTCAGCCTCAGGTCCGGGTGACTGGCTGCCAAGTCTCACGCTGAAGCCAGCTGTCCTCTTGGGGCACAAACCCCGAGTCTCCACACACTGTCCCCTGGGGATTAGTGTCCCACGGTGGTCGTGGCTGCTGTGGCTTTGCTGGCTTGTTGTCTCCCATGCCCACAACTATTGGCTGACCGACGTCCTTCTGAACGAAGAGGTGTCCCCTGATGTTTTCACTGGTCACCTCGGCACGAACGCAAGCACGTGAGTTTGACCCCGTGGGCTAGAATCCGGAGCCGTCACCGCACGGCTGGCTGCTCACAGGGTCCCTCCCGCAGCCACCACAGCACCTCCAGGCTGTGCCCTGTGTCATTCAACAAGCTCTGACTTTTCTAATTAATTATATGCGGGAGCATTTCCCGGTTTTCGTCCCCAAGGACGTTCCAAGCTCGTCGTGCCGTCTCCCTGCACCAGCCAGAGGTGAGCCGCCAGTTCTCCAAGGACCTGGGTCCCAGTCACATGTCAAAGCCCCAAGAGGAGACAGAGACAGCAGGAGAAGACATCCTGAGAGGATGTTGGTGAGGAGTGGAGGGCAAACCCCTCTCCGCAGGCCAGCAGGCCCAGGCCGTCACCGCGCAGGGGCACCGACGCCAAGCCCACTGCTGGGAGACGGTTGGAAGGGACGCGGCCAGGTCCTTCACTGCAGACGGTGCCGGGCCGCACATGCTCTCAAGGTCCCCCTCTGTGAGGTGCAAGCTGCCCTTTCCAGCTGACAGGGGACAACGGAGGTCAGGCCCTGGCACACTTCTAGACCAGGACGCACAGACACTCTCCCTCTTGGCAGAGGCCGTCCTTCCGTCTGGTGCCCCAAAAAACCTTCTTAAGGAAATGCACGACTGGCATAGTCCCAGCCAGCATTTTCAGTCGGGAGGGGGTGGGAGTTGAAAACAGGAGGGTCTTCTGCTTCAGGGTCACTTATCTGGGGGGTGGAGGGGTGGAGGGGTGGGAGGGCCCTGCTGCTGGCTCTGCATTTTGTTTCTGGGGAGCAGCGATCCTCGGACTGGCCAGTCGGCCCCTCTTGCTTCCCTCCTCTCCAGGTTCTACTCGGGTTCACCGAAGACCCACCCGTCCCCCCCACTCTTGAGTCCTCGCCAGTCACAGCCGGGCCCAGGAGAGGTGACTCGTGGAAGCCACCGTGTCTCCAGGGCTGCGGATCCCACTCAGCGTGCAGGCGGCCCTGGGGACCGGGGCAAGAGCCCCATCTGGAGCTTGGTCCCTGCAGCGTCAGAACCACGACCCCGTTGTCCGCTCGCTCACGGGGTCTGCATGCCCTGCCCCCAGACCCCTCTGCCCAGCGCCAGGCTCTGTAGGGCTGCGGCCCAATCCTTTCACAGTGAACCACCTTTGACACCTACAGGGTTCAGTCTGTGACCCACCTGGTCCTGTGTCAAGCCTCAGAAACAGGTGTTGCTGTCAGCTCTGTTTAGCAAATGACAGCTAGGCCATCGAGAGCCTGGTACCCGGCCTGAGACACATGGCACATAAAGGGAGCCTGGGGCCCTGGGCTATGAGGTCAGGGCCTGGCCACTCCCCTCTCTCCGGGGCTAAGACGTGTGTTTGTGCGCACTTCACAGGTGAAAATGGAACCAAGGCTGACTCAAGGCTTCAGGCCCAGGATTCCCTTGAACCTGCCCCCACCCCCGTTCTGGGTGGTGAACCCCAACACCCCGTGTTCTGAAAGGTGACCCCATCATGGCATCAGCACACCGGGCAGGTTCAGGAAGGCTCCCTGGCTATAAGGGAAGCCAAGTTTCCGAGGGCGCAGGGTCAGCAGGGAGGGGTGCTGGGCAGTGGGGATGTTTGGGCCCAGATGTAAGGCAGGAGGCTTTGTGATTTCCGGCAGATGTCGTCCAAGCTGGGGACATGGAGGACCGTGAGCCCAGTGTCACCGGCCGTGTGCTCACCTCCCCCCCAAGACACCCGCGTCCAGTCCAGGGACCTGTGGACATGTCCCTTCCCTGGTAAAAGGGCTTGGAGGGGCTGGGGGTTCGGGTAGGAATTTTAGGTGGAAGATTGCCCTGGATGGTGACCCCGGGGGCCTCGTGACAGAGGGCAGGGTAGAAAGAGGCAGAGGGAGACAGAAGGTGCCGCCTGCAGGCTGAGAGGTAGGGGGCCTCCACGAGTCAGTGAGGGGCTTCCAGGAGCTGGACTGTGAGGCCCGGAGAGCTCACCGGCTCTGCCCTCCAGACTGATTCGACGACAGAGGCCCAGGGCTTCCATGTCTACATCCGTGCGATGGCTCTGAGCAGCCGTGGACAGTCCCCCACTCCCGACCGAGGGGAAGCCTCCGGGTGAGTCCATGGTCAGTGAGTCTGGGCCTCCAGCAGCAGCCAGGCCTCAGGAACACACCTGTCCCACCACAAGGGAGCCCACCAGCCCTGTGGCCGTGACGTGGGCCTGTTCCTGTCCTGCAGCCGCTGCACGGGCGTGAGCAGGGGTCCGGGAGTCCGGGCTCAGGGTCCGTGCACGCACCCTGCCGAGTCCCCGCCTGGGAACCAGGGGCGCCCACGCAGGCCAGTCCCCCGGTGACTTCCATCTCTCGGCTCCTAAGCGTGTGTCTGCCCTTCCTGACTTGGAGCTTTTGGGAAAGGCTCTAAACTTGAGACGCATTAGAGTCCAGCCGGCAGCAGCCACGAGCTCGGGGGCCCTGCCTTTCCCGGGCAGCCGGCCCGCAGGACGGCCCCGAGTTAACAGCATTTGGTGTGTGGGTGTCACACTCACACTGGCTGTGAGTGCGACTTGGGAAGCGGGAGCTCTTCCCGGACACGCGGCCCAGCGCCGGGCAGGGAGGCGCCGCGGGTTACGGCCCGGCTTGGTGGCGGAGCGGCCCCCGCTCAGTGCCCGGCGCTCTGCCAGGCTCTGCCGGCCCCGGGCCGAGAGGGAGGAGGCCGGATGAGCCAGCACTCCCGGCCGCAGCAGCTGACCAGGAACCCCGGAGGGCACGGCACGTACAGTTTACCCCCAAACGGTGGTTGCTACGGGAACAGGAAAGCTGGAAGCCAGCTCTCGGTGAGGGGAGAGGGCTGTCGGGGGACCCTCTCTGCCAGGACTTCCTCACAGAAGAGGAGGAGCTTAACTTCCTGAGAGGCACTTAGAGGACGATCTGAAATCCAACAAAAGCAAGGGCTGGTGGGATCAGGGAGGCGGCTCGCCCGGGAGGCTGGCCAGGCCCGGGCACTGCTCCTTCTGGGCCGGCTGGGGCCCTATTTCCCAGCAGGCCGACCCTAGCCAAAGGGTTGCTGCTTAAACGCACACTCTGGCCAAGTGGGCCCCGGGCCAAGGGAGACTTTCAGGGCCATTTTCCTGTTTCTGGCCAAGTGGCTGATGGTCCCCGGGGCTCGGGAGGGAGGACCAGGCCCGATGGGAGGAGAGACCACAGAGCCAGGACCTCGGGTGTGGCTGGGAGGAGGGATGTAAGGTCTCTTGTAGGTCAGCCTCGAAGGGCTCTGGCAGAGGGGAGAAGGGCCTGGTTCCTCGGCCTGGCAAGGAAGGAAGAGCTGGAAGCCAGCTCACTTCAAAGATGATCCCCCCGGGACCATCCCCCATCCACCCTCTGGAGGGCCGTGGAGGTTCAGGTCCCATGCTAGGATGTGGGCCCTCCTCCTGTGACAGCCCCTCCCAGCTGGCTCTGGAGAGTTCCACCACAGGACTGATCAGTTAGCTCAGAGTTAGCTCATGCCTGACTCTGCGGGACCTTGGGGCCTGAGGTGGTCACCTGAGGTGGGGGTGCTGTGCAGAGGAGGTGACCCACACAAGGGCCTCCTGGAAGGCTGAGTCCAGTGGTGTGAAGGAAGGTAGGGTTCAGACAGGTACCCTGCAGCCGGAGGGGGCAGGTCAGTGGCCCCCAAGGTAGCACTTGCTGCACCTGGGGTCAGCCAGAAGCACAGAGATCAGGTGGAAACATCAGATCAGCACCAGGGAGCCAAGGGCCTAGAGGGCCACACAGCTGGCTCTACCCTGAGCTGGCAGCAGGGAGGGCTCTGGTGGAAGGTGGTGCCGCGAAGGAACCTGTGGGCAGAACCCACAGGACACCTAGCACTGAGCAGCTCCGGGACGGACGCTGGCCTTCCCGCATGGAGCACAGGGGATCCGAGGAATGGCTGGGAGGAGGTTAACCTGGGCCCTCCAGTCACGGTGCTTAAATGACCTTTTCCTTTGGCATAACCTTATTGTATTAAAGTACAAGAAGCTGCGCCAACCTAGAGTGTGTAATTCGGTTGTTTCTGGACAAGCGCGTAGGCTCAAGAAAACGTCATCACGAGGCGATGAACACTCCCGTCACCCGTCCCCAGCCGTCCCCAGGAGCTGGTCATCTGCCCTGGTCACCGGAGATTAGTTTGGATGCTGCAAGGTTTATGTGATCGGGATTGTACGGTATGGACTCACGTTTGAGAGTCACCCGGGCAATTACACGTGTTTCCTTTTTGTCGCAGATTTGACTCCACCGTACAGAGGGTTTGCCGGGCGGTAGGCACGGGCACTGCCGTGGTTTCCTGCAACGCCCAGGTGCTGACTTCCTTTCTGTTGCTTCTGGGTAAAGGTCTCCCTGTGGAATGGTTGGATTGCACAGTGGTGTCTGTGTATGTGCTCGGCCGTCCCTTTCTGTCTTTCGAAGAGCGTCTTTTTAACTTCAGTTAAGGCAAATTGAGCCATTTGCACGTTGGTTTCATGCTTTTGGTGTTCTAAGAAATTGTTGACTACCATGAGCACAAGACGGTGCCTGTTTCCTCGGAGTTTTATGGTTTTGGAATTTACGTGGACTGTGATCCCTGTTCAGCTAATTGCGCGCGTGTGTCGCGTGGACCAGCCGGCCTCCCCACCGAGACACCCAGGGCGTCCAACACCTTGGGGACAACACTGTTTTTCCCACAGAGTTGTTTGGACATCAATATTGAAAATTAACTTACCATGTTTACGTAGGTCTGCCTCTTTTCTCAAAAGTGATTTTTCAACTGAAAATTATAGAATTCTGCTTCCACTCTTTGTCCAGGTTCCTCTCTGCGCCTCCCCCTCCGCCCGCGCCTCCCCCCCGTACCTCCCCGCTCCACGGCTTAGTCAACCACACTGCTTCCTTCAAGTGTCCTAAAAAGTGAGATGTGTGCCCACAGGATGACCCAGCAACTGCGCTCCTGGGCACTTGCCCTAGAGAAATGGAAGTCTCACCGGACACCGCACACCAAGCCGCTTCATTCGTGCAGCAAAACCACGGAAACGTCCCAGGCGTCCTGCAGTGACTACACGGACCGCTGCCGCCCAGAGCGGGGAACATCGCCCCGAGATAAAAAGGAACCAACCCTGATGCATGCAGTCGGCGTGTATCTCAAGGGCCTTGCGCTGGCTGGACGGTCTGACCTCAAAGATGGTTGTATTCCCCGTACACAGTGTTCCCGAAACAGCAAGTCCCAGCGACGCAGCAGACACCGGGGGTACCAGGGGTCATGAAGGGGCAGCATGCCAGAGTCCTTCGTGGGACGGGCGGCTTTGTGTCCTGAGCGGGGCTGTGGTTTCCGGAATCTGCACATCACAGAACCACACACAGCCACGTAACCGAATAAACGCGTACGTGTAAAATCACGCGGCACCGCCAGCTACGTCGAGTCACTGGCTTGATAATTCACTCTCATTGCTCATAATTCACGCTCAGCTCAGCACGTTTCCACCAACGCAGGTTATGTGGACACGGTCTATACTGTTTTGTAACTTCCTGTGAAGTTATAATTCATTCAAAATTCAGAATTAAAAATACAGATACTCACAACAGGTTTATCAAAAGATAGACACAAAACCTATACACTGGTCTGTCAGAGCACTGCCAAGAGAAACCTATCTAATGAGAAACCATGGTATTCATGGCAGGAAAGATTTGATATTGTTAAAATTATTAAAATGCCAGTCTCCCCAGATTAATCTCTGGAATCGACACAATCCCTATCAGAATCCTTGCATGTTTTTAGCAGAAATTGACAAACTAATTCTAAGGTTTATGCAGAAATGTAAAGGATTTAAAGTTACCCAACCAAACATGAAAAAGAACAAAGCCAGAGAATATATATAAGTTGATTTCCAGGCTTATTGGTAAGGTAGCGGGCTGTGAGGCCCTCACTGTAATGGGCAAGCAGATCAATGGCACAGAACAGAGATCCCAGAACACACCTGCTCAGTTAGGGTCAATTGGTTCTTGAAAAAGGTGTGAAGGCAATTCACGGGGAAAGAACACCCTTTCAACGAATGGCGCTTGTCACTTAAACACTCCTATGCAATAAAACAAGACAAAGAGAAATCCCCAAAAGTCTTGCCTCACACCAAATAGAAAAAGTAACTTGAAACAGATCATAACCCTAAATGTATGAACTATAACGATAAACTTATAGTAGAAATATAAGACAAAAGCATAGTTATCTTTAATTTGGGAAAGATTTCTTAAATACAATGCAAAAGTTCAAACTATGTGATAACCATCAACAAATCAAGTTTCTTCGATCGGAAGCTTTTGCCGTTCAGAAGACACCAAAGAAAATGAAAGGGTGAGCAACAGAGCGGGAGGAAATATTTGCAAACTTACATCCAACACAAAGCTTTTGCCTGGAGTTTATGAAGAGCTCTTACAACTCAATAACCAGAAGACAATTCAATTTAAAAACAGGCAGACGAAGAGTGCCTGGGGGGCTCGGTGGGTTAAGCCTCTGCCTTCGGCTCAGGTCATGGTCTCAGGGTCCTGGGATCCAGCCCTGCATCGGGCGCTCTGCTCAGCGGGGAGCCTGCTTCCCCCCCCCACCCCCCGCCTGACTCTCTGCCTACTTGTGATCTCTCGATCTCTCTCAAAAAAATAAAAAAAATCTTTTCAAAAAAATTAAAAAAAAAACAGGCAGATGATTTAAACGCATCCTTCATCAAAGCAGGTACGTGGAGAACGCAAAACACACCCACAACGGGACACTGAGCCCGACCATGGGAGCGGCTGGAACGGAACAGGCCGGCCCGGGGCTGGCAAGCGCTCGGGCACCCGCACCTCCAGCTGCTGCTGGCAGGACTGCAAAATCGCAAAGCCACTCTGGAAAACACTTCGGTAAGAATTAAACCTCTGACCATGTGATCCAGACATTCCTGGTACATGAATGTTCGCAACCGCCTCACTTTTAAGAGCCAAATTCTAGAAGCAACCCAATTACCCACCAGCAGGTGAGCAGAAAAACAAAGGATGACATGTTCATGCAGCAGAACTCTACTGGGCACTAAGAAGAGAGGAACCGTCGGGTTCCTCTGAAAACAGTCGTGCGGCACAAACAAGGTGAGGCACCAGGCGTGCCTTTGTTATTCCACTTACAGAAACTTCCAGAACATACAAACTCATCTCTAGCAGCAGAACCATCGGGGACGCCTGGGACAGAGGAGCAAGGATTGGGCGGACGGACGTATGGGGGATGGCAGACAGGTTCGTGATGGTTTGATTACAGTAAGGATTTTGTGGGCACATGGGCGTGTCAGAAATTACCAACTGTCCATCTTAACTATGCATTTTCTTGTTGGTCAGCTACATCTCAATAAAGCTGGAAAATGGATTTTAAAAACCTACAACATCTACATCAAATCCTACTCAGCTGTAGTAAGAGGAGCTCAGGGCCGGAGAACGAATTCCTTAAGGGAAGATATCGTCTCTGGGGACCAATGGTGACTCACCAGTTTAGCTCTATTCTGTACGACCGAACAAGGGTGAGAGGACACTCACTGTGCCACGGACCCACGAGTCACTTTATGTCACTGCTGGGAGGCGGTGTCAGTAGGACGGTTGGGCTCGTAGGTTTCTTGGGACAGACACGCTCGCCCACCAGCTCGGAGACGCCCCACAAAAGGGGCAGCATCTCCCGTCTCGTCTCCATTGTCTCTTGCACAGGTAAGGTCCCACCTTCTCACTCCTGGATCATTCTGAGAGTCCCCGACCTGGGACAGGATGCTTGAAGTCTGTCACCCCTGCCCAGCAGGACTCCATCCAGCAAGACAAACCAATGTTCACCACACGGGGAGCAGTAAAGGACAGGAGAGGTCAGACCCTCTCGGCCAAGGAGAGCACGGCTGGGTAGTCTGCGCAAAGGCTCAGGACAGCTGAAAGGAAACTTGCAAACAGTGGCCTTGGGGTGAGTCTCTGGCGGCCTTGCAGACACGTATGCCGTGTGTTTCAACAGACACGTGTAGTCCATCAGTACACAACACACACGTCTGAGTCTGTCCCTCCCCAGACAGCTTCTTGGGTCCTACCCACAGTGCACGATCACCCAGTGTGTCCCAGAGGCACTCACGGGCCCCCAGCCAGTGTGTGGGGACCTCCCAGCCTGGTCAGTACATCTGGGCATCGGCTGTCTCTGGCCACTTGCCAGCCCTCAAAGCCCACCTGGGCTTCATCTCCCCGGGATCATCCCGGGTAAAGCCCGGCCAGCAGCTTCCCCTCCTTGGCACTGGGCTGCAGCTCAGGAGTCCTCACCCTGGTCTGGGGCTCTGGGGCTCAGGCTCCCCCAGTAACAAGGAACTGGGGGACTTACCCTGGAGAGAGGCACAGTCATCCAGTCCAAAAACGGAGGCTGCTATGTCTGGGGTTCAGGGAGCCCTGGGACCTCAACCCCAGGAGACCATGGAATCCCTTGGTCCTCAGGCACCACGGGGACCCAGCAGAGCATCTCCAGAAAGAGACAGGTGCGTGTGGCACAATCGTCATGTCCAGCACACGTGGAGTGGTCCTCAAGGGCACAAGGAAATGACCAGCATTTGGGAAGAGACATACAGCCTTGGGGGCTTACGTGGTCTGGTGAATGAGAAACAAACTGATTCGTCAATGAATCCAGCAGGATAGGAGCCATCATTCCTTCTGGGCAACAGGGAAAAGCCGCGACACGTGCCCAGGATCACCAGGAGACGCCAGCCCTGCTCTCCGTGCCACCGCATTGGGAGGAGGGCCGTGGGCTCCCCTGGCAGCCCCCCCTGCCAGTGGCACCCGGGCCCTTGGCCAGCTGCCCTGAATGGTCTTCACTTCACACCCTCCCTGTAAGTCACGTCATCCTCAGTGTTCAGGCTCCCTTCTGGGCTCTCGGTTCTACTCCTCTGAAGGTACGGCCCCAGACCTCTCCCTGACCAAATGCTGGCTTTCTCGTTGGCACCAGCCCTTTACCATCCCAGACAGAGCAGCCGGGCATGGTGACCCAGAGAACACGGCACTCAGTGTCAGCACACAGACCACAGGGCAAAGGCACGAGACAAGGTGGGGGAGGCCGAGGGCGTGGGCTCCCTTGAGAGTGGTGCCGTCCCATGTCGGTATGCTGTCTGTGGCAGGAATGTGCTACCGCACTCAGTGTCCCCTGGGGCCGGCAGGCATCCCGTGTCCACTGCACTGATGAGGGACAGGAGCCTACAGGTGCCTGGGGGCCCATGTGGCCTCTGTGCTGCTACAGAGAGCTGGGCCCCTGAGTTGGACCCCATGAGGCTGATGAACATCCCCACTGGTCACTCCATCCACAGCTCAGCCCTTTTAACGAGGCCTAAGGACAACGACACCAGCCTCTCGGGCCGGGAGCTTGACCACCAGCCCTATGGCAAACCCTCCCCCGCTGGTGGGTCCGGACCAGATGCCCTTGAGCTTCACGGGCACTGGGACAGCTCTGAGTGTGCTTGTGGCTGGAAAGCCGTGAGAAGCAGTCATCACTGCAGAGAACAAACAAGAGTCCCGCTCCCCTTTGAACTACTCTGGGCCACGTTTAGGGCTCACGTTTCAGAACAACCGGAGGAACTCGGCCGTTTTCCTTCCGAGAGCCTCACAGAGTTTCCGCGGGTCACTGTGCCGTGTCCCGTGAGCTTTTATCAGGAGACAGACCCAAGGGGACCGTAGCTCTGATGGCCCCTCTCCGAGGGCCACGTGCTTGCATTTCCCAGAGACTGGCCAGAGGACTGTCCTGGGACGCTGACAGAGCTGGACACAGAGAGTGGCGGCCGTCCAAGGCGGATGGAGCCTGCCGTGGAACATGGGCCTGGAGGCGCCCACGGGGCCTGTTTGGCTGATGCCAGTGTGTTGCTGCTGCCCTTGGCCTCGGGAACGGGACGCTCCGGCAAACTCAGGCATGACCGAGTCCGCTGATTGAGTCGTCACCGCCCATGGCCTGGGTCCCCCTGGTGCAGGAAGGACTGCTGCTCCCCACCACGGGGTGGGGGCCCGTCCTGCCGCAGAGGGGTGGCCTGTGGGGGTGAGGGTGGGGTGCGTGTCTTGAGGCCTTCGATGGGACACGAGGAGGAGGGGAGGGAAAGGGAGAGAAGGCCCAGTCCTCTCTTCGGGGCCGAGATCCGGGGCGCCTGCAGGGGAGGCCATGTGGGAGGAGCCCAGGTGAGCCGACACGTGATCCGCTCCCGCCCCAGAGGCCTCTCGGGTCTGCTCCGACAGGCCAGCGGCTTGCCCATGCCGTTAGCCCTCCAAGCCCCCGGGGGTGACGGCAGGCAGCCCGAAGCTGCCTCCCGGGGCTCTGGTCAGAGCAGTGACGCCCTCCCGGCGATGCCTGGGAGGTGTGACAAGGTGTTCTGCCACACGGGACCCTGCTGGCCTCCGGCAGCCAGCCGTGACGGTCCGCAGCCCGGTCCCAGCCCCCACCTCGCCCCGAGGCTAAAGGCGCAGAGACCCCGGGCAGAGGGGTTCGGGGCTGCTCAGAGGTCCTGCGGCAGGTGCGGAAGGACACGCTCTTCCACAAGCCTCAGTCTCCGGAGCCGGCCCCGTCCCCGGGGCCCCCCGAGGCAGCAGAAGCAGAAGGTGCGGTGGGGAAGCAGGTGTGAGCTGTTCCCTGAGACGATGTCAGTGACTCAGCACGGCCCTCGCGGGGACAGGGGCTCACCGAGGGGCCTCCCGGACAGCCACCTGTTAGCACGGTGTGGACGCATTCCCTACCTGGGCTCCAGCAGCTCTCCCTGCTTCTGGAACATTCTCAAGACCTCCTAGCGGCTCTGGCCAGCCCCGCCCGCGGGTCCACGCGGTCCTCGTGGGTCTGGCCCGCCTGTGGGCTCCTCCCGCCCGGCCTGTCTTCCAGGTTCGCACTCGCTGCGCGGGCGCTCCCTGCCGTCTCCCAGCCGGGCGGCCGGCGCAGCACCCGGCATCGCTCGCCACCCACGGCCACTCGGGCGGCCCCCACCTTTGGCCACGGTGAGCGGTGCCCGCTCGGGTCTCTGCGAGGACTGTGGGCCTGTCTGCCCTGGACACACACCGAGGACCTGAGCCGCTGGGTCCCGTGAACTCCGTGCCCGGCTTCTCCGAGGAGCACAAACCACTGGCCGCAGCGGTTCCCGCGAGGACTGTCGCACGTGGACGCTTTTCCCACCAAAAAGAGCTACTGCGGGTCTCAAGCGTGTGAAGCAGCATCTTGTTGTGGTTTTGGTTCTGTTTCCTTAATGACTAACAATGTTCAATTCCTTATGTGCTCGTTGGCCTTTTGTGTATCTTCTTTGGGGAAAGGTCTGTTCACGTCCTCTGCCGGTTTTTTTAAAAATCAGATTGTTTGCTGATGAGTCGTCAGAGCTCTTTATACTCTGGACACGAGACCGTGACCAAATCCACAATTTGCAGATATTTTCCACTCTTCTATAAGTTGTCTTTCTACTTTCTTAATGATGCCTCTTCTTTTTTCAATTTTATTTTATTTCTTTTCAGTGATCCAGAATTCACTGTTTATGCCCCACACCCAGTGCTCCATGCAATCCGTGCCCTCCACAATACCCACCACCTGGCTCACCCAACCTGTCACCCCCCCACAAAACCCTCTGTTTCTCAGAGTCCACAGTCTCTCATGGTTCACCTCCCCTCCGATTTCCCCCAACTCCCTTCTCCTCTCCATCTCCCCATGTCCTCCTTGTTATTTGTTATGCTCCACAAATGAGTGAAACCATACGATAATTGCCTCTCTCTGCTTGACTTATTTCACTCAGCATCATCTCTTCCAGTCCCGTCCATGGTGACGCACGAGCGCTGTTAATTTTTAGGAGGGGTGCATATCTATTTTTCTTTTTGTTGCCTCTGCTTTCTTGTAAAATATAAGAATCCACAGACAAACTGGAGGTTCTGAAGATTGATTCCTGTTTCTTTCTAATAGCTTTGTAAGTTTTAGCTCTTACATTTAAGTCGTCGATCCATTTCAAGTTACTTTTTTAGAGAGAGTCAGACAGGGGCCAGACTCATTCTTTGGCGTGTGACTACCCAGTTCTCCCAGCACCGCTGCTCGAAGAGCCCGTTTAACCCAGCGGGACCGTCTTCGCACCCTCCCTGTCCATCTCTCGGTCCTCAGTGTTCAGGCTTCTTTCTGGGCTCTCGCTTCTACTCCCTTAGGCCACAGGTCTGCTCTTACGCTGGTACCACGCTGTTTGAACGACTGTAGTTTGTCTCAGCTTTGATATTGGGAAGCGTAAGTGCCGCAACATTATGCTTCTTTCTCAATGCTATGTGGGGTATTTGGGATCCCTCACTATTCCATATGGATTTGAGGATTTTTCTACTTCTGCAAAAAAGGACAATGAAATGTTTGTAATCTGTGTGTGTCATGGGGTTGTCTTGAGCCTGTAAACCACTGGGAAGTATTCCTTCTTTACAGTGTTTCTTCACTGATAAGACGTCCTCTTTAATTCCTTCAGCAACGCATTTCAGTTTTCAGCCTACACATCTTTCAGTTCCTGGGTCAAGTTTATTCCTAGGTATTTTATTCTTTTGGGTGGTACAACAAGTGGTATCATTTTCTTAATTTTCTTTTTGGGTTATTCATTGATGGTATATGGAGACCCAACTCATTTTTTAGTTGATCCTATACCCTAAAAGTTTACTGAATCTGTTTACTAGTTCTAGTAGCTTTTCGTGGATTATTTGAGAATTTCTACGTATGGAATCATGTCATCTGAAAATAGAAATGGTTTTACTTCTTCCTTCCTAATTTTGATGAATTTCTCTTGCGTGGCGGCTCTGGCTGGGCCGTCTCGTACTTTCATTTAGCCGTGGTGGAAGTGGCCAGCCTTGTCTTGTTCCTGATCTTTGAGGGAAAACTTTCAGTCTTTTACCACTGAATACAATGTTAGCTGTGGGGTTTTTTGGTAAATACCCTTTATCCCGCCTTCTATTTTAACTTGAGTGGTGTTGCTTTTTTAAGAGTTATGAAAGAGTGTTGAATTTGTCAAATGCCTTTTCTGTATGGAGACATTGTGGGTCTTTGCCCCTGATTCTACTAACGTGGTGTTTTACATCAATGGGTTTTCTTACGTTGCACTTCCCTTATGTTCCTGATCAATTCCGCTTGGTCATGGAGTTTAAGCCTTTGTACATACTGTTGGATTTGGTTTGCTAATATTTTGTTGAGAAGTTTTACCTCTAAATTCATAACGGTAATATTGGCCTCATGAAATGTATTAAAAAGCATCCCCTCTTCCATTTTTGGGAAGAGTTTGGGAAAAATCAGTTTTAATGCCTTTGTGCTCGGTAGGCACAGTGCAAGTAAGCTTTGTGGAGAGAACTTCTGTCTATTTGAGTTACTTGAGAAAGCCTGGAGATGTGAGACCAGTCAACCGAGAGGCAGGTTCTCACCGCAGAGCTGTCTAGAGCCAGGGTGGGTGTGTACTAGTGCGGGACACAGCCACGTCAACAAAGGACGCAGTGTCTGCGGGGACTCAGGTGAGTTAGCTGCCAGGAGATTAGTCCTTTCACCGCAGGAAGGAGGGAATGCTGGGAGGCCATGAAAGGATGCATTTGTTTCTCAGCAAGTAATAGCTTGTCTTGGAGAACTCTGTCACCGACCATGGGACCAAGTTCAATGGCATGCTCTGAACTTGACTGCGGAATGTAAGCTGAAGTTACATACCCACTTTGTGAAGAGCCTTAAGAAAAACCTCTGAGCCCGTTTTAAGTCTTCTGCTGGTAGAAGGACGCATGCCGGACCTCGTGTCTGCACAGCAGGGCCAGGTGCAGGCACGTGAGGCAGAATCTCCCCAGGGCCCCAGGGCCTGGGGGCTCAGGGCTCAGCATGAGCTCGGTGAGTGCCTGGTCCATTCTTGTCACTATCTGGCCCCAGCCCAGAGCTATGCCGTTCGCTGGCAGACACCAGACAGTGTGAGCACTGTCAGCTGTCACACGGACCCAGAACCTTGACGAGGAGTCAATGAGAGAGACACCAGCCCCACTTTTGAGAGCCTGCTGTTGGGGACCGAACTGTGTTCTCCGAGTTCACACGCTAGAGCCCTCATCCAGCGTGCTGCTGCTGGGCTGTGGGGCCTCAAGGACAGCATGAGATGAGGCCAAGGGCATGGAGCCCAGCGGGGAACAGTGTCTTAACAGGAAGTGGGGAGACCAGAGCTCACTCACTGTCCCATGAGGACACAGGCTTCCCTGGTGGGAGCAAATCTGCCAGTCCCTTTGATGTGAAATGTGGGGTCTGGGAGCAAACAGTCAAGAAAGAATCCTTGAGACATCTTTGGTGCAAAAAGGTGGTCTCATGAAAGCACAGGAATAGGACCTGTGGGCAGAAAGGGCTGCACCAGGGTCATGAGGAGTGGCCCATTATATCCTCTCAACTTGGGGGCGGGTGGTTAGGGAGAGTGTAAGTCTCTAAGGAATTTTGGAAGCAAAGTTTCCAGGACCCCGAGGGGGCTTGCTGTTGTTGGGAAAGGCCATTTACTACTGTTCAGCAAACCCGCAGTCACGAGACCCTTCGGATGTCCATCAGTGGGCCACAGGGTGATTGCTGACATACATCTTGTGGAGGTAGAGGTAAAGGAATTTTCCAAAAGAATTTCTGAATATTAAAGAAGATTCACGGGATCTGGTTGGTCAGGCTAATGCCAAGCTAAGGTTGCCTTTGACCCTTAGCAAAGTAATAACATTAAGGCAGTTGAGATCCCAGAGGAATGTCACTCTGCCTGTCCCAAGTACTTGTCAACAGGCTATAAGTTATAAGGAAGTTTACACCTTTTTTCTATGTTTCTTTTGCCTTTGTTCTTCACATCACCGTGATCTCAGACTTCCAGCCTCCAGGACCCTGAGAAATAAATCCCTAGAGTTTAAGGCCCAGAGTGTGGCGTTTTGGTGATTCAGAACAGGGGTGTCAGTGAGGACACTGCCATACCCAGCTGGAGACCCTCAGCCACACTGCTCTTGCTCTCCTCAAAGGACAGACCAGAGGCAAAGCAAACAGTTGAAAGAGGGGCTCCATTTCACAAAGGGAGATTTAGATTATTGTAAGAGGAAGCTGTGAGAGGAAGAAGAAGAAGAAGAATGAAAAAGAAAACACTATTTTGACTGTGAATCACAGACTACATTTCAAAGGAATCCTGTCAAGTTAATTGCCGGTGATAGTAATGCCCTTGGACTTGCTTTCTCAGCCAGAGAGTACACCACCAAAAAGGACTCTCCTTTTTCTATCAGGCAGATTGGGTTCAAGTCACAACTCTTGAGGAGTTATTTTCAACTTTGAAGTTGATTCCAAAAAAATGATGGGTCAAATGTGATGATAAAACTATGTGTTCTGAGACACACACTTTCTAAAGAAAGTTACTGGAGGATATGCTCCAGATAAATGAAGGAGAAAATAAAGAAAGAGGAAGACTGGGTTCCAAATAGCGAATCCAACTCAGAAAAACTGTGGCAGGAAGTGCCCTGGGTCTGGAGCAGTGGTCCTGATGGGAGAGGGACAGGGCTTGTTCTTGTGGAAAACCGGTCAGTGGGCTGCACGACAGAAGGAGAACAGAGGCTGTATTAAGAACACACAAACAAATATGAGAACATATCAAGAGAAAATTTAAAACTGGCAGAGGGACGAAGCAGGGGGACTGTGCTCACCAAAGGAAAAATAAGCCCAGTGCTTCCCTGGCTCAGCAGGGAAAGGTGTCTTGTGGACATGTAACACTCCTCACGGACTTAATGGACTTACAGATCGTGCTATCGTAGTGGCGGTGGGGACACGGGAGAGAGCACCATGGAGCTAAAACCTCTGTCATGGCAGGGCATAAGCAGGCATTGTCTGAAATCGATCAAGAAACAGAAACAGAAGCCTAGGGCTCACTGGTATAAAAGTAATTCCAGAGGAAACTCCCTAAAAGCACGGAGCTGTGTTGCACGAGGAGGACTAGGACGTGACTAGGAGGGAAACGCCTGATTGTCAGTTCCACATGTGCTCTTTGACCCTGTTTTATTTTACAGTGTGATTTGTGTTACATATATGCAGTCACATTAATTAAAATGTAGTGTGATAAGATAAATTATTCGCAATAAAATGAGGCGTCCCGTTCCAGCAGGAGAATGGGGAGGGGACAAGAGGCTGGGAGCGGCCAGTCCGCGGCAGGTGGCAGAGTCACGCGCACTGCCATGGTGCATGAGCCCAAACATGGGGTCATCCCCAAATCACAACAAAAATCAGGACGCAGAACAGAGAAGATATTTGCAGTAAATATGACACGAAACGTTGGTAGTTACAGATTTCACATCTGTCCAGGTGTTCACATGCAAAGTCACTGAGCGAGGGTTTTGAATGCAAAGAATCACACCCAAATCACACCCCAAATAGGGGTCACCTACGTGGGGAGCAGAGGTCCGGTAAACACGCCACACGGGGGACAGAGCCCATTGCTAGAAACCGAGGAAATGCAAATAAAGCCTATCCTGCTCCATTCCCACGGCACTGCTACTGCGCGCTCGGGGCCAGGTGGCCACAGTAAAGGAAGATACAGAAGGCATGACTCCAGGATGCAAATAAAAATTTATCTGAAAAAAAAACAGAACACTGTTTTGTTTTGTTTTGTTTTACAGAGAGAGAGAGAGTGGGGGAGGGGCAGAGGGAGAGAGAATCTCAAGCAGACACCCTAATGAGCACACATCCCGGTGTGCAGCTCAATCCCACAACCCTGAGATCATGACCTGATCCAAACCCAAGAGTTGGATGTCCCCCAACTGAGCCACCCAGGCACCCCGTGTTTCCAATATTTTAAGAGTAAAATGAAATTGTCCTGGGACGCCTGGGTGGCTCAGTGGGTTAAGCCTCTGCCTTTGGCTCAGCTCATGGTCTCAGGGTCCTGGGATCAAATCCCACATCGGGCTCTCTGCTCAGCGGAGAGCCTGCTTCCCCCTCTCTCTGCCTCTCTGCCTGCTTGTGATCTCTCTCTGTCAAAAAAATAAATAAAATCTTTAAAAAAATTGTCCTATTCATTGAACTATAAATGTTAAAGCTGACATGTCACATAGTAACTCCATTCGTTAGAAGAGGCAACTTGTGATCACAACTGAATTAACTGGAGTAAAAATTCAAAGTTGTAATTCTAATCCTGTCCAACTCACCAAGCACAGAAATTACAACCATCTCCAGATGCCCTGGTTTTTATTTTTTAAGATTTACTTATCTGAGAGAGAGTTCAAGCAAGAGAGCACGAGGAAGAGGAGCTGCAGGGGCAGAGGGAGAAGCAGGTCCTCTGCCGAGCAGGGCGCCCGACACGGGCCTCGATCCCAGGAACCTAGGATTATGACCTGAGCTGAAGGTAGAAGCTTCACCTGGTGAGCCCCCCAGGTGCCCGAGATGTCCTGTTTTTTATTCTATTTATCTGAGCACAAACAGTTGGCATGCTCCTCCCCCCCAACACCCGCCTCTCCCTGTCCCTCTGAGCTCGGGTTTTGCCTGTAGACGCATCTCCATCCCACAGGAGAGAGAGCCTGTGGCGTCTGCTCTGTGTGACTTACCTCGGGGGATGTCCATCCACGTCATCAAGAAGGGCGAGGCCTCACCCTTTGTGAAGACGAAGTCTCTGCCTCCGGAGTTTTATGCCCCCTCACTGGCCCTCCTTCGCCCCCGTCGTCCACCCTGCCTGTGAGTGAGGCCCCCTCTGGGGGCGGGGGAGGCCAGGATAATGTGGGCAGTGGTGAGGCAAGTCCCTGCTCATCCCGAGTCTGGGGACTCTTCTCACCACTGGTGCCCCTGCCCCTGCCCGCGCTCTATGGTGGGGTCACAAGGGATGGACGGGGTGGGTAGGGTGGACGATGCTGGACAGTTAGGGGGACTGGGGCGAACAGGGTGGACGAGGTTGCCGGCTCCAGCCGGGGGAGGCTGCTCCTTCCTGTGTCCGTGGAGCCGCATCCCTGCGTCTCCCTGTATCTCCCTTGCAGAAGGATGAACCCCAGCACCTTCCTATGGGGTCTAGTAGTCAGTTAGTAAATATCCGTCAAGTTAAATCCCACAGCCACCCAGAAACAAAGACACCAACAAAATTTCAAGTGGATTTTCTGCCCTAAGCCCTAAGCTCCTCCTGCAGGCCAGCTGATGGGCGGGCCTGAGCAGTGACAGGAACATAAAGGTGGCCACACAGGGACCTTAACAGTGGTGGCCTGAGTGGCAGGCTGTCCAGGGCAGGGCTGCAGAAGAGAGATTGGCGGGCTTCCCGGAGGAAGTGAGGGGGAGCACTCACATTCCATTTAGGAAATGATGTGTGTTTTTTACAAAACAGTAAAAACTAAAGGACGAAACCTCTCATGTATGCATTTTTTTAAAATTTTTTTAACGGACAGAAATCACTAGCAGGCAGAGAGGTGGGCAGAGAGAGAGGGAGGAAGCATGGTCCTTGCTGAGCAGAGAGCCCCATGCGGGGCTCGATCCCAAGACCCCAGGACCATGACCTGAGCTGAAGGCAGAGGCTTTAACCCACTGAGCCACCCAGGCGCCCTCATGTATGCATTTTAAAGTTTAATTAGATAATCCTCTTCCTAAGCGGCTCTGCTGGGTAGTTTGCCCTCTTGGAGATTGGGGTGAGGCACTGAGGCACGGCAGGCCCTGGAGGATTGGGGGTTCTAACGAAGAAGAGGGATAGAGCGGGGGGGCTCTACCAGGAGGTCACGTTTCACAGTGAGCAAAAACAGAAGCCTCTGTCCTGGGGCATATGACTATTTACTTGAAGCTCGGCGGGGCGGGCAGCAGAGAGAGAACTGAGGCGTATTGCGACATGCTGTGTTTAAAATGGGTTTTCCTGGCAAACGAACAGTCATGCCTGCTTTTTGGCACCAGGATCACCTCCGTGCAGAGTCTGGGATGTCGACATTCGCTAGCACTACGGCTTCTGTCTGGGCACCCACCCACCACTTTGGGCTGCTGGCCCCAGGGACACGGGGTGTAGGGCTCCTGGCCGGGCCCCAGGAACTGATCAGAATATCCCAAAGCCTCCCCCAGACAACCTGGCCATGTCCTGCAGAAGAGCCCTCAGTGGGCCGGCTCCCAGGGCAGAGTTTAAAACCCAGTTTGGGGGGTGCCATTTGCTGGAGGTGCTCCAAGACGCGTTTTTAAATGCTCAGCTTGAACAGCAATAGAAGTGTTTGGGGTAATCTTTGGCATTTACTGAGTATTTGCCATGAGCCAGGAACTACACAAGCCCTTTCCACAAGTTCTCTCCCTTAGGCCCCTCCACCGCGTGGCTGAGCTGCCCCGGCCACGCGCAGGAAGCGGTCCGGCCCTCCACCCGCGAAGACTGTGGCAATGAGAGGTAAGAGCCCCAGCGCTCCTTGCCAGGACCCCCCCTTTACAGCCTGCCCAGCGGCCCTGGGGTAGCGCTGGAGGAGGAATGAATGGGAGGGTGGGTAACCTGAGCTGGCGCGGCTGCAAACGGTCGGGATGCTGACCAAGGTGGCCTCTGGGGCCATGACTCTTAGGGCCCTTATGCCGCATACCCAGAGGGACGGGGACCCGCCAGGGCACGGCCCCGAGGACGCTCGGGAACCCAGCTCCTTGACCCCAGCGAGCGCCAGAGGAGCACCAGCAGCCTGGAGCCGGGCCCCGGGGGCCGCCCCTCGTCCCTCCACAGCAGGCCAGGCTGCAGCTCCGCTTCTGGCACGGACCCGCCTCACACCCCTGCACCGGCTTCCCCCACGGCCGGCCTGGGTCTCGCAGGTGAAACGACTCAGCGGCTGACATCGTCTCAGGACCCTCCACAGCCGAGACGGGGACCAGCCCACTCCACCCCCACCGAGAAGCAGTGGACCTCTCACCACTACGGCACACACCTGCGGCTGCAGGCTCGGCGGGATCAAGCTCACCCCCGGGCCTCTGGCGCCCTCCGCTCGCCCAGGAGCCCGCAGGGCCGAGCCCCCCGCGCCCCGATTGGCAATCCCCCCCCGCCCACCAGTTGCTGGGACCGCGGAAAGGGGCTCCCTGATGGCCAGGGCTGGGCCACGTGCCCACCTCGGCGCCAAAGACGGACGGGAGGGGCCGGGCTGCTCCAGTCCTTCGAAGGGCTCCTCTGCGGGGCTAGGCTCCGGCTGCAGAAGACCGGCCGACGGGGGGTGGACTGCCCGGTGGATGGCCGTCTCCGGTAAACCGGGAGAGCGTGTCCCCGGTGCAGCCCTGGGGTCGGAGCTCGGTGGGGTGTGGAGTGGGGTCCGGGGCGGGCTCCCCGGTGCAGCCCTGGGCCGAGTGAGGCCAGGGCAGGCGGTCGCTGCCCTAACGCACAGCTTCCTTCGCTCAGAGGCCGGCAGCTGTGGGGCCTCGGGCGCCTGCCCCGAGCTGCGGTGGCGGCCTTGGACCCAGGCCTCGAGTCAAAGCCACCCGAGCGGGCTTGTGCTCGGTGACGGACAGTGAGCTGGGGTCAGCTGGGGCTCTGTCCCCACCCGCTTGCTTTCTGAGACTCAGGCTGAAGGGGCCTCAGCTGCAGGGAAGGGGGATCCCCAGCGGGGAGGAAGGCGGGGCACACGCCGGCCACAAGGAACCTGCTCAGATGCGACTCCTTTCATCCGCTTAAACCAGTCCCGCAGCCAAACCAACCTGAGCGCAGCGGCGGGGAGAAGTGGAAGTCCTGTGTGTGCAGCTCTGTGGGTAGCTGTCCCCAGGCGGTGGGAACGAGCTCGCCTGGGAGCCAGTGGTTGCTGGGGACCCTGAGGCTGGACTTACTGGAGGGCAGCCTGGACCCTCACCCAGCGCTTCCTGTCAGACATTGTCGCGTTGGGCGCAGCGCGGCCAAGCCATTCCTTCCAGACACCAGGCTTCTTATCACCGTGGCTTTGGAACTTCTGCCTCCCAGAGCCCGCTCTCTGCTTGAACTACTCCAAAGGGCCCCCACCCTGGCTCCATCCAGACCTCAGGGTAGTGAGGTCATTGCATTCTGGACTGCCTTCCAAGGCGGGCTCTGCTGAGAAGGCTGGCAGCTGCCTCCCCCCAGGCAGGTGGGACCCCTGGGCCCAGCTGTAGATGCCGCTCCCCTCCCCCAGGTGGCAGGTGGGGGCCGGGCCACACAGGAGCCCTGAACCTGGGGATTGTGTCCCTTCTGCCTCTAGGCTCTGTGGGGCCTGCTTTTCTTTCCTTTTCTCTTCATTCCCACACTTCAAACCCACAGTGTGAGGTTTCTTTTCACCATGTGGAGAAGAAACTGAAAAAAAAAAAAAATAGCAATCCCCTGGGCCCTGACATGTCTAGAAATAGCAAAATTAAGGAGTTTTCTCTCTTTTCCTACAGTGGAGGCTAGTAGGCGTTTTTGTAACCCCTCTCAGAAATGACAGGGTCCTGAGGCCATTGTGTAAACACAAGTGCTAGTTGAAACAGTTTTCAACTGCTGGATCCAGAGAAAGAGAAAAGCAGAGACAGGATATAAAACATAATTCACAAAGCTCCGTTGTCCCCTCTGGTGTAACTGTCCCGAAACCCTCCACTGGGTAATTGAGCCCTGCTGCAAGCCTGGGCTTTGCTCAGCAGGGACTTCTGAGTATTAGCAAGACTTTTTAAGCTCTGCTTCGAAGTTTCCAGATTTTACAAGCACTTTCTCTGTACGATAAATAAGATGTTGAAAGAGTGGCATCTCCGAGGGCCTGTTGCCATTGTAGCTGCTCCAGTAACTTCACATCAGTGAAGACGGCTTAACACCGTGCTTTGGACATCAGAATGTGTGGCGAACCTGCCCAGTGGGGCCGTCCGCCCCGTATCAACCCGCGGATGGGCCCCCGTGTTCTTTCTCCTCCTTGCTCTTTGTTTCCTAGGAAACTGCTCTACACTTTGAAACCACAAGCGCAAAGAAGAAAGTCACGGAAACACAGCAGGATTACCTAACTTGTTAGTCAAGGACATAGTGGTCTTCCAAAATCCTCTTGTAGTTTTCTGCAACCCTGTCACAGGCCAAAACCTCAGCAGCCATCCAGACAGTCTGGGAAGGGTACAGTCAGCGAGGGAGTCCATTCGTGATTCCTCTGAGCCGCCAGCACCGGCTGTTGTGACGCCAGGAAAGACATCTTGACGGAAAGTGTATCAGGACACGCTTGCTGCCCTGTGAGCTGGAAATGTTCGGAATTGTGCTCTCAAGGGAGGAGAGGCTGTGACCAAGGGGGAACACTTGGGTGGTTCTTTAAGTGCAAACACAAAAACTAACTGGTTTATGTTTGGCCAGGAAGTAAATGCCCTTGACGGTGTGTCTGTGGAAGGCTCAGCCCATGCTGCGAGGGCTGCTGATCACCAAACAGCAAGTCGGTGCTGGTCGACACTGGTGGTGTGCCAGCCTGTTCATCCTCCCACCCGGGCTGCCCGACTCCCCAAGCACTCACTCTGCATTCTTAGCCACCACAGGAGAGAACATTCTTTCCAACTTAAGGATTTGTTTGAACCAAGCATGAGTTCTGCTTCCATTAAACACAATTAGCACATAAATGCCATGTACAGACATGGAGAAAAGGATTAGGAAAATATGCTATGTTTATTTTGTGGATCCAAAAGCAGACACCTTTAACCCTTTGATGTGCCAAGAATCCAAATGCTTGGCAGGAGGAGGAGAAACCGTATTGCTCACAAGCTGCTGGTGGGTAAATGGCAGCCTGACGGCCTTCATTCTGGCAGGACTGGCCATCCTGCTGATGCTGGTGCTGCGTATAGGTCCCACACCTGAGTGCCTTCAAGGTGTTGGACTGGTCAGCACAGATCACGATGGCTGCAAGCCCGAGGCTGGCGTTAGACTGGCTCAGTGGGGATCCTGCACCTCATACCAACATGGCATTTCAGGTGAGGCACCTGACCTTGCCATCTGTGGAAACAACTTCACAGGGCACTTGAGCACAGGGACTTGAGTTGATGCCTCTAAAATACAAGAACTGTGTCGGCAGAATACAAAGTCGTAGTCACTGCGATTGTGTGTGTTATGACCAGTACACAAAGAAGATCCTTTATCCAAAAACGGAACATAGAAACTGTTCTTGTGAGCCTATGAGATATTTAAGATCAGACAGCCCAACCCTAGCCCAGGTGGCTTGTCTACATGTTAGGAAGTAGCCCTTTGGGAAAGAGGGTGGGGCAACTGGGTGGGTTCCTGGGGCAGCACATGTCTGAGGTCTATATGGGAAGCTGCAGCCACCAGTGGTAATCAAGGACCAGAAAAAAGAAGGGACATCCAGAATGTTATTCGAATTTGCATTTCTCCAGTTCTGTCTGAACATTTAGTTAGTTCTAGAGCTGAAGATAGACTTGCCAGACTCTGGCCTACACTGAGCCAGCCAGAACCTAGTCCTGCCCTTCTGGCATCTAACCACACAACCTGGTTCCTGTGACCTGTTCCAGCTGCATAAGCTGAGCTCCAGATTGTGCCCAGACAGGTGACACTCAGCAGGCCATACGACCAGCCAGGCAGATAGCTCTACTGACAAGAGGAATGGAAATAAAGAACCTTAATAGATTGGCTCAACAGAGAAAAGGAAGGAGGGGACAGAGGAAAGAATCAGTGAACTAAAGGAAAACAAAAGTATTCCATCTGAACAACATAGAGAAAACAGACTTTTAAAAAAGTCAGAGACCTATAGGACTCTAACAAAAGATCCAACATTCATGACATCAGAGTCCTAGAAGAAGAGGAGAGACAGGATGGGGCTGAAAAAAATACAAGTAAATAAATATATAATGGATTAAAACTCCCCAAATTTGCAAATGGCCTAAACCTACAAAATTAAGAAGCTGAAGAAATGGGATAAACACTAAGAAATCCACACCAAAAAATCAGCATTGTCAAACTTCTGAAAACTAAATACAAAATAAACCAATATTTTACCCATAGGGGAAAAACAATTCAAATTACAGCATATCTCTCATCAGAAAGCATAGTGAAAAGAAGGAAGTAGCCCAGTATTTTTCAAACACCCAAAGAACTGTCAACCTAGAAGCCTGTATCCAGCAAAAATAACCTTCAGGCTTGAAGGAGAAAATCAAGTCATTCTCATCTGAAGAAAAACTAAGAAAATTTGTCACTTACTTACCCTAAAAGAATGTTTAATTTCTCTAGACCAAAAGGAAATGATCCAAGGAGGAAACTTGAACATCAAGGAGGAAGAAAGAACATGGCAAACAAAAATATGTGTGAATACAATGGGCCTTCCTTGTCCTTTTGTGTTTTCTAGATTGTGTTTGACAAGTGAGGCAAAAATTATACCACTGTCTGATGTGGAGGAAATAAGACAATGACACTGTAGACCGAAGAGGGTAAAAAGACATAGAGGGAGGTAAGGTTTCTATGCTTCACCTGAACTGGTAAAATGGTGACATTAATATGCTGTGATAAGCTAATCATGTATAAATTAGCATCTAGAGGGACCACTAAAATAGCTATACAAAAGAAACATGCTTAAAAAATTACAGATAAATCAAAATAGAATTCTTGAAATTGTTCAAGTAATCCACAGGCAGAAAAAAGAAAACAGAAGTGAAATAGAACAAACAAACATAAAATAAAATAAAATAAAATATCAGATGGGAGCACTAACGTATCAATAATTACACTAAATGTAAATGGCCTAAGGAAGGAAATACACTGAAGGATTGGCAGAATGGATTAAGAACTGGGACCTATATGCCATCCAACAAAAGCCTCACTTCAAACATAACACTATTGGCAGGTTGAAAGTTAAAAGTGGAATAAGATATATCACACAAATACTATCCAAGAGAAAACAGAAGTAACTATATTATATCAGATAAAATAGACTTCAGAGCAGGGAAATTGCTGGAAAAAGAGATATTATATAATGATAAAAATCTCAATCCACCAAAAAGTCATAGGAATCCTACATGTGTGTGCATAAAACAACAGAACTACACAATAAGTGAAGCTAAAACTGATGGAATAAAGGAAACGCAGACAAAATCCAGAATTCCAGTTGGAGACTTCAACCTGCCTCTTTCAGCAACTGATGAAACAACTAGACAGAAAATCACAAGAACACAGAACTCAACAACATTATCAACAAACAGAATTAACATTTATCAAACATCTGCCAACAACACCAAATACACTTTCTTTCCAAGTGCTCTTGGGAATATATCAAGATAGGCCACATCCTGGGCCATAAAACAAATCCCAACAAATTTTTAAAAATTGAAATTATACAGAATGTGTTCTCTGAACAAATGGAATCATTAACAGAAATCAATAATAGAAAGATAACAGGAAAACCTCTAAACACTTGAGAACTAAACATTGAATTTCTAGATTATCCCAGGGTCGCAAAGTCTCAAGAGAAATTTTATAAATACATCACATTGAATGACAACATGTCAAAATTTGAGGAATATGCTTAAAGAAATGTTGAAAGAAATTAGTACTAACTACATCCATTAGGAAAGAGGAAGTGTCTCATAACATAACAATAGTTGAAACTCCTACCCAAAGGACCCAGAAAAGGAAGAGCAAAATAAACCCAAAGAAGCAGAAGGAAAGAAATAACAAAGGTAAGATCAGAAATTAATGAAATTAAAAACAGGAAAATGAGAGAAAAGCAATAAAACAGAACCAGTTCTTTGAAAAGATAAAAAATAAGTAGACAAATCTCTAGCAAGACTGACAAAGAAAAGAGAGAGACACAGATTACCAAGATCAAAAATAACAGGGGTTGTCTTCACAGACCCTGAAGACAGCAACAAGAGACTAAATGAGGGCAAACAACTCTACATAAATATAACCACTTGGATGAAATGGACCAATTCATAACACACACACACACACAAACTACCACAACTCACCCAATATGAAATTAGATAACTGGAATAGTTTTATAACTAACTATTAAGGAAATTGAATTTGTAACTTAAAAACTGCCAAAAAATAAATCTCCAGACCCAGATGGTTTCTGGAGACTTGTACCAAATGTTTAAAGAATTATCATCAGTTTTACACAATGTCTTCTGAAAAATAGAAGAGAAGGAAAAACTTGCCAACTCATTTTATGAAACTCATATTAAGCCTACATCAACACCAGACAGATAGTACAAAAAAGAAAACTGCAGATCAATGTTTCTCATTAATCTAGATGCACAAATCCTTAACAAAACATTAATACATAGAATTCAGCAATACATAAAAAAGATTCTATGCCATGAATAAATGGGGTTTATTCCAGGGATGCAAGACTGGTTCAATATCTGAAAATCATACAGTGTAATCCGCCATATTAATGGACCAAAGAAGAAAAATCACATGGTCATATCAATTGAGAAGAAAAAAACTTGAAATCAACACCTATTCATGCTTGATCAGACAACTGAAGTATACATGAATTTGGCCGTGTTGCAGGATTCAAGCATTAAATAAAAAAGATAACTGCATCTTATCTGTAGAAATGCACCTACATATATGTGGCCAAGTCATTTTCAACAGAGGTGCTAAGATAACTCAATGAAGAAAAGAATGTCTTTTCAACAAATGGTGCTAAGACAACTAGATATTCATATGGAGGGGGAAAATGCAACATTGACCTTTAATTCACACGATACACAAAAATTAACTCAAAATAGATTATAGCCCTAAGAGTAAAATTATAACCACAGAACTTGTAGGAGAAAAACCTTTGAAGCTTAGGAGTAGGCAAATATTTCTTAGATAGGACACAAAAGGCATGACCCATAAAAGGAAAACTTAATAAATTGTACTTTTTTGGAAAGACACCCTCAAGAAAACAAAAAAGAAGTAGATCAAAAAAAAAAAAGGACAATTCTTTATTTTTTCACCTATGCTAAAAACACACTGATATAATTTAGCAAACATATCTGATAAAAATATTGATAAATAGGGACACCCTGGCTGGTTCAGTCAGTTGAAGCACTGCCTTCAGCTCAGGTTGTGATCTCAGGGTCGTAGGATCGAGTCCTGCGTTGGGCTCCCTGCTTTTCCCTCTGCCTCTGCTATTCATGCTCTCTCTCTCCTTCCTTCTCTGAAAAAAGCAAATAGGGTCTTTAAAAGTAAATATTGATAAACAGAAAAAGAAGGAAACATCCTTCATGTTTTTGCTCTTCTAAGTTGGTGGGAAATTTTGAATATGTTCTACACGCCCATGTTTATTCTCCTTTCCTGGCTGTACATCTAAAGTCATAAATCCTCTTCATGAAGACAGGATGCCTGTACCTGGAAGCTGCCCAGATGTGTTTGCTCAACACATTTCGACACTTCTTCAGACTCTGAGATAAGTGAGGGGAAAAGGTGGGAGAGGAGGAGGTAACTCATACTGTGTTATTGGGCCAACTGTCCAGAACAGACCCTCCTCCTGGGAGGGTGGGGAGGGAGGGCAAGCACCCTCGGGTGGAGAGCACCAGCAGGGGCAGACTGCACTGTTGGAACCACACAGGAGTCTCAGGCCCTGGGCCCAGCTGGTCTGGAGACCACCCTGGACTTCTGCCAAGCAAGATCATTATAAGGTGCTTAAAAGTGAACATCTGAACCATGCAACATTGAAAGACTCCCTGACTTTGCCTTAATAGTGCTCCCAGACCACGTTGGTCATGGAAGCACTTCAGGCTCCCAAAATCTGGGAGAGGAGACAGCCATGAATTTGGTACTTGGCAGAGCTCCTGACAAGGACCATGAACTAGACGCAGGTGCCAGTGCCCTTGGTGGTAAAGCATTGAGCTTTCCCAGCATCATGGGTGATGGCAGGGAGACCCTCTGTCTCTCCTGCTACTCAGCATTCCAGAAGATCTACCTAAGGTAGTAAGAACAAAAAAAGAAAAAAGAGATACAACATCCAAAAACAAAACTACCACTTTTGCACATGACATGTCTGGGAATACATATTTACATATGTAATACATACATATAAGTGTGTATATAATACACTCTTAAACACATTATCTCATTTCACTGTGACACCATTTCAATGAGGTAGTGCACCTCGTTGCACATTTTACAAAATGCACATGTACATTTTACAAAAATGAAACCTGAGACCTTTAAGAAGACAGTGACTGGCATTGGAAAAACTGAATGTCCATGCAAAGGAATGAATTTGGACCCTTATCTTACACCACTCACAAAAATCAACCCCAAAGGAGTTACATATATGTATGTGTATACATAACGGGCATCTACGTACAACATACAATACATAATGTATGTGTATGCATGTACAAATACATAACGGATATATACATGTCCATACATGTAATGGATAATCACATATACATATATAATGGTAACTATCAGCCATGAAAAACAGAAGGAAATCCTGCATTTGCAACAACATGGATGAACCTCGAGGAGATTACGCTAAGTGGAGTAAGCCAGAGAAAGACACATACTTCATGATCTCACATGTATGTGGAGTGTAAACAAGTCCGGCTCACTGGGACAGACCATACATTGGTGGTTGCCGGGGGCAGGGGTAGGGAGGAATGGGGAGATGCTGATCAAACACGCAAATTTCTAGTTATTAGATGACTAAGTTCTAGGGATCTAACACATAGCATGGTGACTGTGGCTCATGACACTATATTACATACTTGAAATTTGCTGAGAGTAGATCTTAAATGTTCTCACCCGCCCACACACACACGGCAGCTCTGTGAGATGATAAATGTGCTGACTAACCTTAATGTAGCCATTTCACAATATATATACACAGTCATCAAGTCGTACACCTTAGACTTACACAGTGCTGTCAATTATATCTCAATACAATGGAGAAAAAGGGAATATAATGACTTGGCCAAGACCCAGATCGAGATGGTGGATCGAGAACGCAAGCACAGGTCTGTTCGACTTCAGAATCAGAGATTGGAGACACAATACGTACCTAAAACACCCAAAGAATGGACTCAAATTAGTAAAACTAGGAGAGGAAGTTACAATGACATACAATAAAATTAATACAAGAAGCCAGTGGAGCTTCCAGATGCTAGCGACAACCAGTTGGCAGCAGAGATGAAGATAGATGATCCATTTAAAGTAGCCACACTAATTGAACCAGGAAGACATAGAAAAAGTGAACAGACCCATACCCAGTAAGGAGATTGAAGCGTCATCAGAAATCTCCCAACAAAAAAGAGCCCAGGGCCAAATGGCTTCCCAGGGGAATTCTACCAAACATTTAAAGAAAAATTAAAACTATTCACCTGAAACTGTTCCAAAAAATAGAAATGGAAGGAAAACTTCCAAACTCATTTTATAAGGCCAGCATTACCTTGATCCCAATACCAAAGACTCCACCAAAAAGAATTACAAACCAATATCCCTGATGAACACGATGCAAAAACTCTCATCAAAACATTAGCCAGGGGTGCCTGGGTGGCTCAGTTGGTTAAAGCCTCTGCCTTAGGCTCAGGTCATGATCCCAGGGTCCTGGGATCGAGTCCCGCATTGGGCTCTCTGCTCAGCAGGGAGCCAGCTTCCACCTCTCTCTCTCTGCCTTCTCTCTGCCTACTTGTGATCTCTGCCTGTCAAATAAATAAATAAAATCTTTTTTTAAAAATTAGCCAATATGATCCAACAGTACATTAAAAAGATTATTCACCACGACCAAGTGGGATTTATTCCAGGGCTGCAAGGTTGATTTAACATCCCCAAATAAATGTGATACAATACATTAAAAAAAGAACAAGAACCATATGACACTCTCAATAGATGCTGAAAAAGCATCTGCCAAAGCACAGCATCCCTTCCTGATCAAAACTCTTCACAGTGTTGGGATAGAGGGCACATGCCTCAATATCATCAAAACCATCTATGAAAAACCCACAGTGAATATCATTCTCAATGGAGAAAAACTGAGAGCTTTTCCGCTAAGGTCAGGAACACAGCAGGGATGTCCATTATCACCACTGCTATTCAACATAGTACTAGAAGTCCTAGCCTCAGCAATCAGACAACAGAAAGAAATTAAAGGCATCCAAATCACCAAAGAAGAAGTCAAACTATCACTCTTTGCAGATGATATGATACTTTATGTGGAAAACCCAAAAGACTCCACTGCAAAACTGCTAGAACTCAGACAGGAATTCAGTAAAGTGTCAGGATATAAAATCCATGCACAGAAATCAGTTGCATTTTCTATACACCGACAAGACAGAAGAAAGAGAAATTAAGGCATCAATCCCATTTACAATTGCACCCAAAACCATAAGATACCTAGGAATAAACCTAACCAAAGAGGCAAAGAATCTGCACTCAGAAAACTATAAAGTACTCATGAAAGAAATCGAGGAGGACACAAAGAAATGGAAAAACATTCCATGCTCATGGATTAGAAGAACAAATATTATGAAAGTGTCTATGCTACCTAGAGCGATCTACACATTTAATGCAATCCCTATCAAAATCCCATCCGTTTTTTTCAAGAAATGGAATGAATAATCCTAAAATTTATATGGAACCAGAAAAGACCTCGAATAGCCAGAGAAATATTGAAGAAGAAAGCCAAAGTTGGTGGCATCACAACTGCAGACTTCAAGCTCTATTACAAAGCTGTCGTCATCAAGACAGCATGGTACTGGCACAAAAACAGACACATAGACCAATGGAACAGAATAGAGAAGCCAGAAATGGACCCTCAACTCTAAGGTCAACTAATCTTCGACAAAGCAGGAAAGAATGTCCAATGGAAAAAAGACAGTCTCTTCAATAAATGGTGCTGGGAAAATTGGGACAACCACCTGCAGAAGAATGAAACTGAACCATTTCCTTACACCACACACAAAGATAGACTGAAAATGGATGAAGGACCCCAACATGAGACAGGAATCATCCTTGAGGAGAACACAGGCAGCAACCTCCTCGACCTCAGCCGCAGCCACTTCTTCCTAGGAACATCGCCAAAGGCAAGGGAAGCAAGGGCAAAAATGAACTGTTGGGACTTCATCAAGATCAAAAGCTTCTGCACAGCAAAGGAAACAGTCAACAAAACTAAAAGACAACCGACAGAATGGGAGAGGATATTTGCAAATGATATATCAGATAAAGGGCTAGTATCCAAAATAGTTATCAAACTCAACACCGAAAGAACAAATAATCCAATCAAGAAATGGGCAGAGGACATGAACAGACATTTCTGCAGAGAAGACATCCAGATGGCCAACAGACACATGAGAAAGTGCTCCACATCACTCAGCATCAGGGAAATACAAATCAAAACCACAGTGAGATCCCACCTCACACCAGTCAGAATGGCTAAAATTAACAAGTCAGGAAATGACAGATGCTGGCGAGGATGTGGAGAAAGGGGAACCCTCCTGCACTGTTGGGGCAATGCAAGCTGGTACAGCCACTCTGGAGGTTCCTCAAAAAGTTGAAAATAGGGCTACCCTATGACCCAGCAATCGCACAACTGGGTTTTTACCCTAAAGATACAAACGTAGTGATCTGAAGGGGCACGTGCACCTGAATGTTCACAGCAGCAATGTCCACAACAGCCAAACTATGGAGAGAACCTAGATGTCCATCAACAGATGAATGGATAAAGAAGATGTGGTTCATATCTACAATGGAATACTATGCAGGCGTGGAAAGAATGAAATCTTGCCATTTGCAATCTCATGGATAGAACTAGAGGGTATTATGCTAAGTGCAATAAGTTAATCAGAGAAAGACAATCACCATATGATCTCCCTGATAACAGCAATCTGAGGAACAAGAGCATCACAGGGGAAAGGAGGGAAAAATGAAACAAGACATAACCAGAAAGGGAGAAACCATAACAGACTCTTAATCTTAGGAAAAAAACAGGGATGCTGGAATGGAGGCGGGTGGGAGGGATGAGGCGGCTGAGTGATGGACGGACACTGGGGAGGGCGTGTGCTACGGTGAGTGCTGGGAAGTGTGTGAGCCTGACGAGTCACAGACCTGCACCCCTGGGGCTAATAATACATTATATGTTAATAAAAAAAATCTTTAGCAGGAAAAAAAAGTACATCTTCGTACCTTTGAAAATGAAGTCACATTTGGTAGCTCTGAACTGTTCCTGTCAAATTTTTCTAATGAGAATCATTGGAATTCTTCAGCGCACGTAACCTTCAGACCGCAAATATGCTTTGAAAATAGTTTTAGTATTACTGAAGGATTTTTTTGATTCCTGTAAAAAGTACAACAGAATTTTTAAAATAAAATACATTACGATTTCGGGACGCCTGGGTGGCTCAGTGGGTGAAGCCTCTGCCTTCGGCTCAGGTCCTGATCTCAGGGTCCCGGAATCGAGTCCCGCATCGGGCTCTCTGCTCAGTGGGGAGCCTGCTTCCCCCTCTCTCTCTGCCTCTCTGCCTACTTGTGATCTCTGTCAAATAAATAAATAAAATCTTCAAAAAAAATTTTTAAATAAATAAATAAAATTGCTCTTGGGCAAAAGGCTTACCGCACAGCATCAGCGCCAACATTCACTCTTGGTCAGGAGAGTTTCTGGAATTTGCTTTTGAATTATTCATTTCCACATTGCTGGAAGGTTCGAAAGTTCTATCTGGGTGCGACGTGGCCCTGCTTGCCTATGGTGTGATCTTGTGTGAACACTGCGTCTCTGCAAGCCTGTTTCCCTCCTTGTGCACTTGGCACACGTCGCCCGCCTCCCTGGGTTTGGTGACATTCCATGGACAATGTCTGCACACGCACCACGAACGGGGTTATTTCCCATGATCGGTGTTGCTGCTGGCCCCGGGCTCAAGTCGGCAAGGGAACCTCTGAGACCCCTTTTCCCCAAGTCTCCGGCGCCTTCGGTGTTCTCGTCCTTTCCGGCTTCTGCCTCGCTTTTGCACTGCAATCCACACGGCGTCTCGCTTGAACTTCTAAAATATCTAGTACGGTGACAAGCTTCATATTCGAATACAGTAACCTGTCTTGCCTTTACAGGCATTTACATTTTTCGCTCTTTTTAAAACAGTTTGTGTCAATCCAGACGCACTCGAGCAACAGGTTAGTCGGTGCTCCCGTCCCAGCCCCGTGGCCCTCTCCCTCTCCCTTCCCCACCGCCCCACGGAGCAAGTGTGGGTAAGCGGACTAGAGATGGTCTTTCTCCTCTGAATCTCCCCGTTATTTTTAGAGACCCTCTCGCTGCACTTTATTGGCTGTCCTTTATTTGGGGCGTTACTCTCACTTTGTCTGAGCACTGAGCCCAAGGAAAGCTGTCCTTCTGCCCATCTTCCTGAAAGTCTGCTTTTCTTAGATGCTACCAAAGGGACCCATTCCAGTAAGATCCTGACTGTTGAGGACTGACAGGCCCTGTCTTCCAGAGTATGTGTGTTAGGAGAAAGGGAGTCCAAAACTGCGATGTCTGTCCTTCAGCCAGAGAGACAGACACCAGAGACTATTGTTTGGAAATTCATGAGGACTTTGTCGTAGCGTGCAAATCCCTTGGCCACCACAGGCGACCTCATAGGGAAAGTATGCACAGGAGCAATGGAGGTGTTGGAAATGGTTTGCATTCCATCCAGGAGTGATATCAACAGACCAAAATTAACTCCCCTGCCAAAGTTCATCCATGGGATGTGGGGGTGACCTGGCCCCCCGCACCGTGTACTTTGGCAACTTGACATCCTTTTCTGTGTCCTCTGTTCAGAGGGGAAGTACACAGGTAAGTCATCCGTCCTGCTCTGAAGACAGGAAGGTGAGGTGACAGTGTGCAGAGCCCTGTGCCCCGCCGGGGACCCCAGGTCCTCACTGGTCTGTGCAGCAATTTGCCGTGTGGGAGGAGCTCACTCACACGGGAGGTGGTCAACACACACGCGGGCAGAAGCTATGAACACAGGAAGCCAACAGCGTACTGGGAATTTTCCATTATGACATGCTCGTTATAGGAAATCAGGGAAATAAAAAACAAATGGAAAAAAAAGAAGAAATCACTTAGTCTCGTCACCCAGAGAAAACCATGGTGAGCATCTTTGTAGGGCAAGGAAAACACCTGTTCTCATATGTGCCTGCGATCTTCCTGGCTCTGGAGCAGAAATGCTACGGTAGCTCCTGGGTAGGCCAGCGCGTCTCTCGGCTCCTGACCAGGTCACTGTCTCAGCGCCCGGAGGTCTGAGGACTGGCCACGCAGCCCACCCAACAGCCTCCCTGTTGGGCACGTGGGGTGTTGATGTTTTTCGCTCTTACAGATAAGGCTATCCTAAATAAATAAATAAACAGATAAGGCTATCAAGATGCATATTTGGGGTATATTGATTTTTTTCCATTTTTGAATTTTTTCCTTTGAATTCCTTTCCCAGAAGTACGATACTGGCACAGGATATGGAAGTCTTTAAGGCTCTTGACACTCGTTACCTGCTGGACTCACACCAAGTGCTTTCAGTTACCACGTCCAACGCCAGAACCCCGGCCTCTGCTGCAGAGCGGCGGGAAGGCGTCTGCTCTGCGCTCCGAGGAGCTGTGCAAACAGTGCCAAGGGGCACCGCGCTCGGTGTTCGCGAGGGCTGTGCCGACAGGGTTGTTTCTCCCGGGAGTCAGGAGCACCTACTGTCCGCACCCAAAGCAGGGAACGGCGTGAGCAAAGAATGGGTCCAAGTCTCCGGGCGCACGGGGCCCCTCCGGGAAGTTCCGGCCCCGTGGTGGCGAGGCTGGCGCTCCGTTCTGGAGGAGACCCTCCGGCTGCTGAGCACCCCCTGCCAGGTCACACAGAGCTGGCTTGGGGCGAAGTGGGACGCATGGGCAAGCCCAGGGTCCCGAGGCAGGAAAGGCTTGAAGCGTGTCTACTGCTCAGCAGCCGGACAGCGGAGAAGGCCTTGAAAGCCCACCGCGGTTTCTCTCCCATCCCTCTTCATGCTGCACAGAAAACAGGACTCTCCGGAGGCACGACCACATTCCTTATCTTTTTCCCGGACGATTGGCTCTGATTTTCCATTTTTCATTCTTTCTAGGTTGGACGGCTTCGTGTATCTGTTTCCTGAACCGACCCCACAGGCTCCAGGGAGCGGGACGAGGGAGGGGGTTGCTGGGGCTGCAGAGGCGGGTGGGAGCTGACTGGGACCTCTCTGCTCCCCCAGACTGAGATCCTGTGATCTGCAGGGCTGGCGTCCAGCTGGCTGCGCCCTGGGCAACTTGGCCTGTGGTCGCTCATCGCAGAGGACTGGCTTTCACTGCCGCAGCCCTGGGTGGCCACGATGAAGCGGGGCTTCAGCAGCTTGGAGCCCGAGGTCCAACCAGTGATCATCTAGTCTGATTTCAGGCCTTTGAAGTTTGGAATAAGAACCCGAGCCCCTCCCCCGCCCCGAGGCCTCAACTTTCCGTTTGCTGGCGGTTGGGAGCGTCCAGATTCCTGCTTCTCCATGAGGGAAAACAAAACCTCAGCAGCAAGCGCCCAGTGCCAGCCGCACTCGCTGCTGTTTGGTGGTGGGGCTGCCCCTGCGGAGCCCGCCTGCCCGCCCTCGGCCTGCGGTCCCGCGTCCTGTCCCGCGGGGGAGAATCTCACCGACCTCGTCACCTCATGGCACCTGCTACAGGCGGAGCCTTCGAAACTTCGCGAGAAACCCCTGCGACCCTGGGTTCCTGGACTCCGCTCTTCCCTCAGGCCCCCTCTGTCCGTGACTCCCGTCCCCCGGGTGGGGCCTTTGGCGCAGGCCTCCCCAGGGCCACAGACAGGGTCACGGGCAGGAGGGGGCAGACACTCTCCATCTAGAAGCGGTCAGGAAATCAGGGCCCCTCATCCCGCACCCAAGCCCCCTCCCCACGGAAGAGGGGACTCGTTTGCATTTTGCCAAACAGCTATGGGCCGGCCTGTGTTTCCAGGGGGGAGAGGACGCGCGATCCGGAGAGAGCCACAGCGTGGGGCAGAACAGCGTGGGGGACGCTCAGGCCCGCTGAGGGGACAGACGCCGCCGCAGAGGGCAAACGGCAGGCACCCGTCCGCGTGGAGCTCAAAGGGGACAAGCCGATCGGTGACAGTGACGGAGCCGAGAGCACCGCAGCTGCCTCTGGCGGGGACCTCGGCAAGATGGCGAGCTCCTGTGTCTCACCGAGGCGGGGGTCGCCCAGGATGGTTGTTGCATCACAGCCATTCCTCGTGCACGTTCCCCTGCAAAACCCCACGTCCTCCAGGACACACAGCCCAGGAGAGCGCGTCGTGACCGCGCCGAAGCAACGTGCCCAGACTCGGAGCCCGCGAGGAATGTCTGGGATTCTTTCCTCCTGGTTGGCGTCTCTCAACCAAACTAAACTCTGCTGAACGCTCCAAACCGTCAGAATTCCTTGGAAACGATTTTCCGCCAAACACCTCCCTTCCTCGGCTTCGCTCTATTTACTTAGGCCCGAGCTGTTAGTAACGGAGGCGCGTGACAGCCTCCGCAGCCGGTGGAGCCGCGAGAGCGAGCGTGTGGGGCGGCTGGGCCGGGTCTGCGCCGAGCCCTCCCGCGGCAGAGCCCGGCTCCACCATCCAAGCGGCCCCCGCGGCTGTGCTCTCTGTGGGCCTTTCCCTGAAGGCCCAGAGCCAAGCCCTCCAGCCCCACCCGAGCTCACCTCGGGTCGGGTGTCGTTCTAGAAGCCGACTCCGCGGACGGGACTGCGGGCCGCGGGCGGAACAGGGGTGTGTGTGGCCGGTGCCCCACGCTCCTGCACGGGCGGCCTCCTCTGGGAGGCAGCCCCTGGTTTCCTTCCGGGGGCCCACCCGGCCCGAGCGGTCTGAGCGGAGAGGCCCATGTCCAGGCACCTGCCAGCGCCGTCCCCGGGCTTCGAGCTCCACGGGCCAACCAAGGAACTCGCGTTTCCCACAAGCCTGCCGCCCCACAAAGTCATAAAGAATGAAGTCCAGCTCGGCCGTCACGCCAGGCCAGGGTGGGACCCCTGCTCAAGCTCCGGGCCACACTGAGCCTTCTTCAGGCCCTCGGTTACACCACGTAAAGCCGCCACCACTACCAGCTTCTGTGCGGACGGTCTCGTTTCCCAGATAAACACCAGCGGGTTGTGCTCGACCCCGCAAGGGGCCGCGGGGCTGTGGGTCAATGGCCTGCGCACCCTGACCTCCTCCCACAGCCGGTAGGAGACCAGCTCCCCGCTCTCCCCAACGGCACGTGGCCTCGCCCCCGTGCCGACAGCTGTGCCCTGCTGCCCGTGTGCTTTGACCGGCGTTTCCCTCGTGGCGGACGAGGCCTGCGAAGCGTCGGTTCAGACCTCTTGCTCGTTTCCTACTTGACTCGGTTGTTTCCGGCAGCCGGACGTAGAGTGTATTTTGGATTCAAGTCCGGTGTTAGAACCGTGGTTTGCAAATACTTTCTCTCATTTACGTTTATCCTGGGAAGGGGTCTTCAGCCAAGGAGAAGCTTTAGCAGCGCCCAAATGGGCAACTTCTCCCAGCTTACCCCGGTGCCCCACACGATCGGTCCTTGCATGCCCCTGCGCTCCTCCGCCGCGTGCCGGGAATGCTGGCCGGGGCCCCCCGGGCCACACGAGGGGCCCCCGCCCACCACCCCGAGGGCCACGGGGAGCCGTGGGGAAGCTCTGTTGGGGCCCGCAGTCCTGCCAGCAAGCCGCGGAGCCTTCTCCTCTGTCTGCAAGCGTTTCGTTGGTCACCATCACCCTGGGTGACAGCTGGTTTCCGCTTAGCCTCCTGCGGCTTCCTCTCAGCTCACCAGACATGTTCCCCGCTGCTTACTAACCTCCCCACTTGGCCACGCAGGGCCCCCTCCGGGTCACAGGCTCGCGGCGGCCTCTGCGCAGGCCGACCCAGCTCAGTGAGACCTCGAGTCCCGGCCAGTGTCGTACGGCCTCCTAACGCCACACCGCAGGAGCCGCACAGCTCGGTGTGCCACCCGCCCGCCCCGGCTGTGCTCCATCCTTAGCCCGGCTCGTGAGCGCTTCTGAGACAAGGACCCGCCGTGGACTCTGGCACCTGGTAGGTGTTCACATATGTGTTTGTGTGCCCGGCTCTGGGGGGCTCCAGGGAGGGGTGACGTGGTGGTGACCCTGGGAGCCCGGGCTCCGCATTAGGACAACCTGTGCCTGTGTCCACCCATGTCAGGAGCCGCGGAACCGTTCAGCGGCTCGTAGACGTGTCACTGTTCAGATGTCACTATTGCCCTGCTGATGTCCCTCTGTGGAGTGTGACAGGCAATGAGGCGAGCCAGCCCTCCCCAGGGGCCCCGGCTGGGAAGAGTCTGTCCTGGTTCCCCAGCCAAGGGCTTTCCCTCCTGCTCACCTCTCAGCGAAGCATGCTTTTTCCCACAAAAGTGAGGGATGCGGGGGGAAGTGGACCAGCCGCCGGCCGACTTTCGCTGGAGCAGAATCTTCCTCTTCAGCTTTTCCATCTGAGTCCAGCTGGTGCATCTCAAAGAGCAGCAGTGACTCTGCGACAGACAGGAGACTCTTGTTTGTGCGGCGTAGACGGTGGCCAAGGCGGTGGAGACAGAGGGGCCCGGATCAGCCGGGGGGAAGGGTTGGCTGTCTCCGTGCCGTAGAGACATACCTAGACAACGGTTCCCACAAAGCATCGCTAGCCCCAAACCAAAGACTGTGCTGCTGGGCAACTTGTCCAGACACGGGCTTCCCGAGGACAGGCCCCCACGGCCCCAGTGCCCTGACATTAGACAAGGGCGTTTACAACTGGGACGGAAGAGCCTGGGCCGTGGGCTCTGCGGCACTGCTTGGATTCCAGCTTTTCCGAGTTTTTCGCTGTGTGACCTGGAATCACTTGCGTAACTTGATTTCACGGATCTGGTCTGTGAACTAAAGACAGAAATACTTGTGTTGAAGAGTGAATACTGAAGACTCAAAATAAAACGTGTAAGTGATAAATTACTCGGGAACTGATGCTAAGGCAACCGGTTATCCATTGGGGTAAAATAATATTCCTTCTCTTTACTCTCCATTCCATGTAGTAGGAATGTAGGTGTAGAAATGTAGAAAATACATTTCAGACGGATCAAGGACTTACATGCGACAGAACTGGGCAGAGAGCAGGCAGGCACGCGCTTCTGCGATCTCAGAACGAAGAAGGCAGCGCTGGGGGATCTGGACCTTCCGGATACAAGATCCGGGGAGCTGTGAGAAAGGCTGATGGAAGCACGTACACTCGGAACTCTTCACGGAAGTAAACATGATCATGAAGGAGAAGCTGGGGAAGCTTTCTGTGCACACGGCAAACGGGCAACTTTCATCACGTGGAGAGGATGCAGGGGACCCCCAAGCCAGCCTGCCCACAGATAACAGCCACACGTTCTGGACAGAGTATGGAAACCCACTGCCTGGAGGAGTGTGACTGACAAAGGTCCCTGCATGGCATCGGTCCGTGCTTTGGCCCAGCCACGTCGGCACCCTACTCGTGACACCGTTTCACGGTTTTGCAAACTGTTTCCACTGCAGGGACACTGGGAAAGGGCCCATGAAATCTGTCTGATTTGAGTGTGAATCTTCAATTATCTCAAAATCCAAAAAGAGTTAATTTTAAAAATCAATTTTTGTAATTTACAGGATTACAGAATAAAGGATTCACACGATCGTCTCAACAGATGTACAGAAAGCAGTTGACAAAATTCAGCAAATATTCATAATTTAAAAAACCAGCATACTAGAAGAACCAAGGTCACTCAGAAACGCACAGCTGGTGTGATGGTAACAGTGAGACACCAGTTTCCAGCTGAGATAAGAGACAACTGGAGAATTGCGGCTCCAACTATTTCCAGCATGTGCTAGAGGTAATAGTCCGAGAAACCCGGCCAGAAAGAACATCAGATAAGCAAGTACCTCACACCAAAGCCTGAAGTACATGGTGTCTTGGCTCCCTTTGCCTCATCCATCGAGTCCAGCTTCCAACGAAAAGTCACGAGGTGGCCACAGGCAGCTCAAACACGTGCCCCAGCTGTGCAGGCCCAGTGGGGAATCTGGAGTGATCGGACAAGTCATTTAGAATTTCTACATTAACAAGCCAAGGGCTCTCATGGACAATGTCAACAACATGCAACAATAAATGAATAATGCAAACAGAGAGATGGAAACTCCAACAAACAGCAAAGAAGAAACGCAAGACAAGACACATGGGATTGTGGAAATCAGGCACACCCGGGCAGCCTCAGTCTGGCAATGAGGGAAGGGTTGGCGGGGCTCAGAACATTTGGATAAATGGGTCCAAGAAGGAGCCTCCAGAGGAATGAGGAATTGTCTTGATTAAGTGAAAAGAAAATGCCCCTTATCATACCCGTGTGTGGGGAGCACAGTGGTGATGCCTGGGGGCTGGAGAACGGTTCCAGGAGAAAGGTCTCGAGTGCGTGATCTAGATTTCCCCATTGTGAAACTGGAGAGAGATGAGCAAATCACACCCAAAGTAAGAAGAAAAAAGAAATAATAAATCAAAGGATTGAAAACAGAAAAACAGCAGAGAAAATCAGCAATGCCCAAAGCTAGTTCTTTGGAAAGATTAGTAAGATGGGTACATCTCCAGCAAGACCAAGGTGGGGGGTGGGGACACAAATTACTAACATCGGAAAAGAGACAGGGGCCATGAGCAGTGACTCCAGAGCATGGACACCTGAAGGGACACGATGAAGGAGTCTGAGCCTGCCCACCTGAAATGGGCCAGTTCTGCGCAAGACACAGCCCAGCGGAACGCACGCATCAGACGATTCAGGTGGTGTTATGTGCCACTAGAGAAACTGAATCAATAATTAATAATCTTCCGGAATAACACCAGACCAGGTGGGTCCACTGGCCAATCGTGCCAGACGTTTAAGGAAGAAATGATACCGATACTTTGCAATCCCAGAAACTAGGAGCAGAGAACATTTGAACCCATTCGCATATCAGGCAAACTACCCTGATGTCAACGTAAGAAAAGAAACAGTACACACCACCATCTCTCGCAAACATAGGTGCAAAAATCGCCAAGAAAATATTAGCAAATTGAATTCAACAACGCACACACGGACCGCGCACCAGGACCAAGTGGGACTTGCCCGCGTGTGCTGAGCAGGAAAAAATCGTACGATCACAACCACAGTGACGTAAGGCATTTCACAAAATTCCAAATCTCATTTATGAGAAAAAGCCTCAGCAAACTAGGAGTAGAAGAGAAATTTTTTTTTAAAGATTTTATTTATTTATTTGATAGAGACACGGCGAGAGAGGGAACACAAGTAGGGGGAGTGGGCGAGGGAGAAGCAGGCTTCCCGCCGAGCAGGGAGCCCGATCCGGGGATCATGACCTGAGCCAGAGGCGGACGTTTAACGACTGAGCCACCCAGGTGTCCCCAGAAGAGAACTTTTCAACTTGATGAAGGCCACCTACAGAAACCTTTAGCTAACATCACACTTCATGCTGGGAAACCAGAGCTTTGGTCCTAAGGTCAGGAACAAGGCGAGGAGGTCCCCATCTCCACTCCTAGTTAATGGGGCACTGGAGGTCCTACGGGGCTGCAATTAAGACAAGGAAAGTAAGTAAAAATTATACAAATTGGGAAGGAGGAAATGAGACTATCTCTGTTTGCAGATGACGTGATTGGGCAGATGGAAAGTCTGAAACTACTGACAGTGGCTTCGGGTCCCGGATCTGCTGCAAGAGGGCCCCACGGCTGTGGGACGCGAGCTGGGTGAGCCCAGAGGGACCCTGACCCCGACCGTCGTCCTCAGCTCCCACAGGGTCCTCACTGAGCAGACGGACGACCCAGAGAACCCGCAGGGATTTCAGGCTGAGGGCAGGGTCTGCCTGGTCCCAGGTGGAGGGAGCCTGGGGCTCAGGGCGGGGGGTCGTGCGGCCTCCAGTCCCAGGGGTCCGGCGAGCTGGTGGTCCCGGCTTGAGGGCTGAGTGCGGAACAAGGCCAGGCAGCCCCCAGTTCTCTGGGGGCCGTGCTCCCCACCCTCAGGGAGAGGCGCTACAGCCTCCTTGGGACCCCCGGACCCCAGATTCCACCTCCCACCCCAGCCTGGAGCCCAGCAGACTGGCCCTGAGAACCTGGGAACTGAGGCAAGGCTGCTCCCGGCTGGCGCTGCGCTGAGCAGACAGACCACGGACACCAGAAACAGCACGGCACCCCAGACAGACGGCTGTGTTCTTGCACAGACCCGTCGGCTTACCGTCGTGCACCTTCTGTGCCTGCGTCGACGGTCCGCACGGGCTCCTTCTGGAAAGGGGCGCGGAGAGGCGGAGAGTGTGAGCACGGGCGATGGCCTCTGTGTGGTTTGTGTGGTCAGCAGAGCCACACCCCCGAGACCTCCACGCCCGTCCCCACCGCGTCGCCCTCCCGCAAGACGGAACTGAGGACTCTAAGACGGGCAACGCTCCTGGGTGTCTGAGCGCGTCCTTATGAGGGAGGGAGGGAGGCAGGAGGGTCGGAGAGGCTGCTGGTTGGAAGTGAGGGAAGGGGCTGCGGACTGAAGGACGCAAGGGCCTCCAGGCTGGAAAAGGCAGGGAACGGGTCTCCCCAGAGCTCCCAGAAGGAGGCAGCTGCCTGACACTTTCTTTCAGCCTTCTGGTCTCCAGAACCGCGAGATGACGCGTTGTGTTGTTCGCGCCTTCAGGAGCACTGACTGGATGTCCGCGGTGTGCCGAGCCAGTGCCAGAGACGTGAGCCACACCGGGAAGGTCCCTGCACCTGGAAGGTGGGTCACAAGCAGACCCCTTTCAGCGGGGACAGGACAGCCTGTCCTGGACTCAATTCCAAGCTAGCCATGTGGTCTCGGGGTTCCGTGGGGGGCTGGGTGGAGGCAGCAGGTGCGTCGAGGGCCAGAGGCAGGAACACGCAGACCTTGGGAAGAAACCTTCCAGGTAGCGGCACCCGGTGGCCCCACAGGCGTCTCCAGACTCTGCACCGTACACGCGTACACTCTGCTCCTCTGCACACAGATCCCCGGGGTGGGGGGAAGTGCTTTCCTTTCCCTTTTGTTCCTCCTTTCTTTGTCCGATGCCACCTTACTCGGAGGGCCAGCCGGCAGGCTCTGGTGGCCCCTCCTGTCCTTCTGCCCATGTTCACAGACACCCGTCCCGCGGCGCCAGGGAGCCCTCTCCTGCTGCTGCCTCGCTGTGCCCAGGCCTCTGTGGGCAGGACAGGAGGGCACAGGGAGGGGCCCAGGGATGGGCCTTCCTCTGCCTTGGGGAGCACAGCTCAGAGGGCCTCTTCCCCAGGTGGAAGGCAAAGGTCTGTGACCGCAGAGGAAGATGAAGTCAGCAGGCGCCCCCACCTGGCACGAGCTCCCGCCCGGTGCCACAGGTCCTGAGCAGAGAACAGCTCGACCTCTGACCCTCTGACAGCTCCCTGAGGACCCCGGGCTCCCTGCCCACAGCCGCAGGCCCGCCTCCGGGGCCTGCCCGTCGCATCCTGGTCCCACGCTCACAGGCAGGGCACCTGTGAGGCAGCCTGTAGGGCACGGGTGGGGCTGGGTGCCCATGCTGGGGTACGGGAGGCCCCAGGGTGCAGCCACGGTGGGAGAGCAGGGGCAGGGCAGGCCTGACCACCCGGGCCCACACCCAGGTGGCCGGTATTTGAGGCTTTGCAAGGAGGGGCCCAAGCTGACCCGCCCCCTCCGCCCAGCCTCTGTCCTGGCTCCCTCTTCTCTCAGCAAGTGTGTTGAGTTGCAGAATGACACTTCCACGTGAGAAGAAACCACGGTCGGGCGGTGGGCAAGAGAGCTTTCTCTGTTCTGCTCTCAGAGTAACATTTTTGCGGAATGGAATTAAGGCAGGAAGAGGAACCCTTTCCGGATAATTCCATTTGCTCATTCCATTTCTCCCATAAAAACCCCAACCAGGACAAGTCACTAAACCTGACAAGTCATCCATCAAAGCAAGGCCATGGAGGACAGACGAGGAGGGAGGCTGGGCCCGGAGAGACACAGGGGGCGCGGTGGACGCTCGCACGGGAGCCCCACCCGCGGTCTGTGTGACAGGCAGAAGCACATCCCAGTGGTAAAACCCGGATCCTGGTGACGCTCAAAATAACCCCCCAAGTCCCCTTGGCACAGCTAAGACCCTCAGCAGCCCTTCCGAAAGTTGGTACAGCACAGGGGAAGGAGGGAGCCTGTCCCCGCGTTTCCCGACGGACTCACAGGCTGACGGGCTGCCCTCCGGGGCCACACAGCGGAGGAAGGGCCTCTGTGCTCAGAGAAGTAGTAGGTAATGATGAGACATGGAGGAAGGAGATTCAGGACGTCCCGTGCAGCCCCTCCAGCGAGATCAGGGGGGCCCCAGGCCGGCAGCCGAAGAGGCCAGAACCCCAGGTCTGGGAGGGTGGGGGGAGGGCGAGGAGAGGCCTACAGCCTGGGTCCAGGGAGGAGGGAGTGCCGAGCAGAGGGAGGGCCTGCTCGCCACCCGACCCCACCCACCGCAGGCAAATAAATCACAAAGAATGGGTGGGGAAGGGAGCCGGAAAGATTAAAACAGACTTGGAGGACGTCCTGGAAACCCAGCGACTTACAAAGGGAGCGTGACCTCGGGGGGTCACTGACAGTTCCTCTAGGCGCAAATACGGAGTCGTGCTGCGCTCTTACCTCTTATGAAGACTTTCTGAAGTGTCTGGGATAAAACGACGTCGCGTCTGGGACCGCCTTAAAATAACGCAGTGAGGAAATGGGTGGGGTGTAGATGAACCGGGCGGTGAGGACTCGCTCTACCGGCCTCGCTGCTCCCTGCGGACGTGAAGGTTCTGTGAGAACCTCGCAGACGCGGGGACTCCAGGGTGCTCCGTGGGTTCCCTGCGGAGGTCTCTCGGGGGCCACTGCTGAGCCAGGCGTCCGGGGCCCAGCCTCCACCCCAGGAAGAGCAGGGAGGTCACAAAGGGACTGCCACGGTCTAGACTGCAGGCCTTCAGGGGACGCGAGTGTTCCACGGTGTCCACTGCTCTGTGTGACTTTCCTCCCCGCTGTGCTGAAGGCCGGTCGCTCTTCAGGCTGCCGTCGTCGTGGGGGCCTGGGAACGCACGAGGACACTGTGCACTTCAAACGACCTTGAGGGAAAGGCCAGAGAGAATCGCAGGTCCCCAGAATGACACAGGACCCGGTGCCTGCCGGCTGGCGGAGTCCCCTTCCGAGCAGAGAGGGTCCTCTTCCGCAGACGCCCAGGGAGGAGCCCCCAGCGTGTTTGCGAACACCCCTGCCTTGTTTGAGAGAGGAAGCGACTTGTGATCGTGGGACCCGCTGCTGAGATCAGATAAGCGAGGTTGGACAGAAGCGTCTCCTTCGCCGGCAATCCCCTGTGAGGCTTGGCCTGGGCGACCTGGGGACTCCAGGACTGTCAGCAGACAGGAGACTGGGGCAGCTCCTGCAGGCCCCGCCTTAGAACATGGGTGTGGCCTTTGTCCCAGGTGCCCTGCGAGTGTCAGCCAGGCGGTGGGTACCCCATTCACCGCCTTCTGATGCGTTTGGACCCGATCTCAGGACCAGGCCAGGGAAGCCTCAGACACAGTCTCGCCCAGGATGTGGCCCCGAGTTCGCAGCCCGGGTGGGCAGGTCTGACCTCAAGTGACCCCACAGCAGCTTCCCTGGCAAGGCCTCTGGACTGTGGACCTGGGCAGAGGCCACAAGCCTAAGGGAGAGGCCTGGGGGCTGCCCGGGGGTCCCCACGGCCCAGAGGAGGGACCCTGTGCCTTGCCGTCAAAGATGCCCCACCTCCCCCACCGCTGGGTGGGCTTAGGGCCAAGTCTAGAGATGGTCAGAACCCCGGGGACCCGCCCCCTGCCCCTCCTCCCTGCAGCTGCTTAGAGTCCGGGACCCAGGATGAGTCAAGAGCACCCACGTCCCCACCCCAGACCTGCTCTGACGACAGAGTCCTGAGCACCTGGGCGGGAGGGAGGAAGGAGGGGAGGAAGGTCTGCAGGAGAGGGCAACAGCCGTGTGCGATCAGCCTGGAGGTTCGCACGCGGTCTGCTCTATCCTGGTCAGATAAATACAGGAGCAAAGTGTCCTTAGGACTGTCCATCACCGATTCCTTACGGGGCGCTGAGAAAACATCCACCATCCTTAGCAGACAATATCATCACAGCCATCGCTACGATGGTGGTGACTTTTCACTGCAGGAGGGTCCACCAGACACCCCCCACCCTGGGGCCCGACACCCGGCCCTGACCAGGGCAGGCCAGGCCATGCAGGGACCTGAGACCAAAGGAAAAGCGTGCACCCGTATGGACACCGTGATGCACGTTTTCAATCATTTTTCTGGGACACTGAAGTATTTGAGAAGATACTGAATGACTTAAAAGGAGATTAAGTTTAAATGTTTTATTTATACCAAAAAGAAAATTTTTTATTGTTTAACTTTATCAGATTTAATGGAGTGGAAATCCATAATATTTTAAAAATGGGCTTCTGGAAAGAAATTAACCATGGACTGAAAACAAGACATGTAAACGAGCACATGGGGACACGTGGAAGGAGAAGGTGCGTGAGCGGGCGTGGGAAGACGCAGGAGCACACATGTCTCTCAGGACCCCCGTCCGCATCTTCACAGCCTTGATCAACCTGCAACCCCGAGGGGCGTCCGGGTCCGGGGACCCCTGAGGCTGCAGGAAGGCAGCTGGCCACGCCCGGAGGAGGGGAGGCTGGCGTTCGATCCTGGGCTCCGGCCTCTGCTGTCCTCACACGCACCGAGCAGCTCAAAGGTCACAAATCGGCCTGGCACTCGGCACCCGAAGTCACTGGACGTCATTAGCGGACTCGTCGGTGCGGGCCCCCAGTGCCCCCCAACTCTGTCCTCTGGCCACTCAGGGCTTGGCAGCTCTGCCCGACCCTGACTCACTGGCCGTATCCCCTTCCTCCATGACAGGGTCATGGGTCACAGGGACGGCTCTCACGGTAAATTCTAAGAACCGGACCAGACTCTTTGGTCACATCTGGCGCTGTTTCCCAGACACCGCAGTCTGAGTGTCTGTTCTTGGCTGCCAAAGGGAAATGTCAGGAATCCCCTTATTTTCTTCGGTTAAGCCTCAAATAAACAGACCCTCTGTGGAAATGAGGGCTCCTGGGCCTCTCCAGCTCACATTCGAACGAGCTGGACCAACTTCCTGATGCCCACATTAGTGAGTTAATAGATCTTTGACACTTTTCATTCCGCATTTCTGGGACCGTCAGGTTTGGACACTTGGAAGGCGATATTTTGTCCTAGACCCGAGACACGGACAGACCATGACCCGAAGGCAGCTTGGGGCAGCAGCATCCAGAGAGGGGTCCACTCGTGCTCCGCTGTCCCTGGGAAAGGCATGGACCCTCCCTGCTCTGTGTCCCACCCACCCCTGGCATCGGCTACAAGTGCCCCCACGTGACTTGTTGAAGTCCTATCCGCCCGAATCTCGGGGGTTGAGGGGACCTGCTCGCCGGAGCAGGGAGGGGGTGGGCTCTGATCCCACAGGACGGGTGTCCTGCAGGAAGGAAGAAACGTCAGAGGGAGACTGAAGTTACATGCCTCCAAGCCAAGGGCTCCAGTAAGCCGTAAGAGCCAGGAAAGGCCCCCCCAAGGCTCCAGGAGGAAGACGGCCCTGCAACCCCTTGATTCTGGACTGGTGGCTTCCAGAACCAGGAGAGCACACAGTCCCGCCGTTTTAGGACCCCGCCTCCCGCCCCTGCCTCCGGACCTGGGCTGCGGTGGCCCCGAGATGCTGGCAGGTCAGTGTGCACAACCTTCCAGAGCCCGATGGCCACGTGGAGAGGGGTGCAGGTCACCGAGCAGCCTGGAACGTCCCAGCGAGGTGGCCGGCCTCAGAGACGAGAGGGGACCGCCGGGTCCACGTCGATGCCTCCTACGGCTGCTCAGCGTGTTTGGGGGCTCTCTAAAGAGATACTTTGAGACCTTCTCAAGCCTGATGTCAGAGGAGTTTTTAAATTAAAGCCAAGCTCGGCAGGCTCTGGAGTGTCAGCCCCTGTGGGGACACGTACCTCGGTTAGCCCGGTCTCCGCTGAAGCAAAGTGACCAGCTTCTGTCCCAAGTGTCCTCAAATCTGAGGTCATGGCCCGCTCTGACGCTCCCGGGCAGCGTGCTCTCCGCTGTGTGCTGGTCTGAAGCCACGGGGGCGGCTGCTGCCCTGCAGAGCTGTGCCAGTCTCCTCCTCCCGGAAGGACAGGCCGGGGAGATGGGCAGGAGGGAGGCCCAAGCTTGTTTCAGTCCACCGGACACCTGCACCTCCTTCCCAGACGGGCCCTGACCCCTTCCCGCCACAGGCCCGCCCACTTGGTTCCCCTCCCTCATCAAAGAAAGAAAGCTTTTGGGGTGCCTGGGGGCTCCATCGGGGAAGCGTCTGCCTTCAGCTCAGGTCATGATCTCAGGGTCCTGGGATCAAGTCCCGTGTCAGCTCCCTGTTCTGTGGGGAGCCCGTTTCTCCCTCTCCCTCTGCCCCTCTCCCTACCTTTTGCTCGCGCGCGCGCGCGCTCTCTCTCTCTCTCCGTCAAATACATAAATAAAATCTTTTTAAAAAGGGGTGCCTGGGTGGTTCAGTGGGTTAAACTGCTGCCTTCGGCTCAGGTCATGATCCCAGGGTCCTGGGATCGAGTCCCGCATCGAGCTCTCTGCTCAATGGGGAGCCTGCTTCTCTCTCTGCCTCTGCCTGCCGCTCTGCCTGCTTGTGCGCTCTCTCTCTCTCTCTCTCTCTCTCCCCGACAAATAAATAAATAAATAAAATATTTTTAAAAAGAAAAAGACAAAGAAGAAGAAGAAGGCTTTTGAGAGTATCGGGGACTTGGTAAGTCTCTGGTGATTGCTGCTCTCCCTCATTTCTACTGGGGAAACTGGGAGAGAGCGCTTCGCGGCCCCTAACTCTCCCAGGGTAAGCAACCAGCCCCCTCTCCGCGAGCCCACTCTCCCAGAGATGCTGGAGGCTGACAGCGCCCCAGCCACCCAGGCCACCTCCCGCCCTGGGCTGGGCCTCGGAACTCACTGCAGTGCTTTCTGCAAAAAAATCGGAAATCAGCCAAATGTTGTGACAGTAAATGAACGGTCCGTGTCTTTAGAGCTGTCTGCTTACCGGCAGGACTTTTAGAGGAATAAAGCCAGTCACGTGACTTTCAAAGCTCCTGGTGGCCAAAGATGGAAAAGGAGTCAGTGATCCTCCCAGCAAAGAAAACATTCCTGATCACCTTTGCAATTAGGCCTTTTTAGACCGAGACGCCCACCACGTCACCAGTGCCGCACACAGGACGGGCATGCAGCTTCCCTTCCAGGGACCTCAGGAGGGACCCCCCAGGGCAGACGCTCCATGGGGCCACCGCAGCGCTCAGGGGACCGGGCCTCCTCACAGCTGTGCCTTGCCCACATCCAGATGTCCCTCTTCATGCCACAGCCCGTGCTCAGCCTCGGAGGGCTGGCGGACACTCGCACGCCGGGCTTGGGGTGGCCGTGACGTGTGCGTTCCACACACCGCAGCAGGTGCAGACACGGCTGCCCGTCCCAGGCCCGGCTACAGCCCATGAGCAGGCCCCGGGCACCACAGTCCCCGCGCTCGGGGCTCACGTGTGCGTCCCGAGACTCCGGCTCTTACTGCTCTGCCCCAGCCCTGCATTCTGAGGCCACAGTCTGGACTCCCTGCCACAAACACCTGCTCAGGGCCAACTGCCAGGAGGGTCTTTCCCTGCAATACAGCGTCTCTCTCAGGCCTGCGAGCCCAAGTCCCCACAGGAGTCCAGGCATGTCCTGCCCTGGCCCATCTTGGTGGACTGCACAAGCCTTCACAGCCCCCTCGGGCTGGTTCCAGCAATTCCCACAAGCTGTCCCACCTGGGCGGGGAGGTGTTCTGTCTCCTTCCTCGTGGTGCCTCAAAGAAACGTGAATGGTAAATTCCTGCGGGGACGACAGCTGTGTTTTGCGCATGGAGAGCTCTGTCACAGTGGGGTTGGTGCTGGAAGGATCTTCCGTCCAAACCAAAACAGTCCCCACAGTGCTTCCGGTCCCCATGGTGGGCTAGGGGGCCCCACATACCTCCAAAAGGCCCAAACACCCCCACTGGAACATGACCCCTCAGCGTTCCGTCCCTGCTTCTCCTCGTCGGAGCTCAGCCGCAGACACACACGGGCCGCTCTCCGTGGGCCGGCTTGTGAGTGGGCTCGTCTGTGTCAGGCGGGGTGTCCGGTGCCCTGCCTCTGTCCTCCGAGTATCAAATCACAGCCACAGGGAAGTGACGCCCCTGGGGTCCCCTCTGGGTGTCTCCACAAGGCCTCTGCCTGCACAGATGCCCTTCCTCTCCTCTCTCCCCGATCGTGCCCCGACCCCCAGAGGAAAACTGTGTGGAATGGGAAGAGGGACCTGGGGAGGCAGGGTGGGCAGTCGGAGGGGTGGGGAAGAGGGGGCTTCAGGGGTCGGGGGCAGCAGGTCCTGCAAACCTCGGCTTAAGACAAATCCAGCTCCCGTTTGTGTGTGTGTGTGTGTTCTGGTCTGCCCAGCCTGGGAGGCCCGGGTCACAGGCCACGCGCCCAAACACTAACGGAGCACGAGCTCAGAGTCCATCCCCTGGGGCTGCAGACTCGGGTGAGCAGTGATCTGACTTTTGTCTGGGGCATCCCGAGGTCATCATCTCCAGGATCCACAGGAGCGGGGCATCTGGTCCTCAGGACGTTATTAGGAAGCCCCCGTGTGCTGTCTACACCCAGAATGATGGCATGTGGCCTCTTCGGGGGACAAGCACTGTCCTCTTCCCAGCACCTCAGGCCAGGAGGACTCGGGCAAAACCGTCCTGAGCCCACCCATGAGCACAGACTCCAAGTCCTCTGGGTCACCCGGGGGTGTGGTCGGCAGTGCTCTGGGCTTCCTGCCCTGACCCACATCCCAGCCGTGAGCCAGCCAGGACGCATCGCCGGTCTCAGGATGGCCCTGGCGGGCTGCTGGCCCGGGAGAAGCAAGGCAGGCAGGTAGCCAGTGCGCCCCATCTGTGGGTGGGGAGGCCTCAGGCAGCCCCAAGGAGTTCTCTGGCCTCAGGGCCCTTCCTGCTGTGTAACACCTGCCAGCACGTCCTTGTTGGAGCGGACACATCCTCGCCGGGTGAAGACGCGGGCCCGTCCGTGCCTGGGTGTGGCTCGGGGAGAGGAACGGACTCCCGCTGTGGACAGGGAAAAGGCAGGTGGGGGGACGCACTCCTGATGGACGTCAGCACAGACGGACGTCAGCCAGTCCCTCGTGGGAAGACCCCGCACGACAGGCAAGCAGAGACCGTCACGGACACGTGCTGAAACTAAGGTAGAAATTAAAATAGAATGGGGCCCGTGCTGCACCTGCAGAGACACGGGGAAGGGGCCCTACGTCCCCACCCCCGGGGCCACAGCCCCTTCACCTCTAAGACAAGGCTGGGATTCCAAGCCAGGGTCCCCGACGCCACAGTCCAAGCCCTGCCCCACAAGGTCGTGCTCCTCTGCAGGCAGGAATCCTGTCCCAGCCTCTCAGGACACGGCACACCCCTCGGCCACGGTTCCCAGTAAGGAGTGCCTCCGTGGCCCTGTGTGGACGGGCCGCTGGGACCTCTTCCAGAGGCTGGGGGCCAGACCGCTCGCCCCCACCCACACCCCGCCTGGCGCCAGGCCATCCTCTGGGGTGGGCCCTCCCGGGGGCTAGAGGGTGCGGAGCGCATCCTGCCACCCCCCAGCTTGAGCATCCCCCAGGCACAACACTCAAAGCCCCAGGCCCCCCACCGAGATCCCTGCACCCACACTGCAGAGAACAAGCTCAGGACGGGTGGGGCAAGGAGAGCGCTGTTGCCCCGAGGGCCTCGCCCTATGCTGCAGGACGGTTCCTGGCGCCCGGGGGCTCCGTCGCATAGACTCCCGACTCCTGATTCTAGCTGCGGCGGTGATCTCCGTGATCTTGGGGTCGTGAGATCCGGCCCGCGTGGGCCTGGGCACTGAGCCAGGATCCTGCCTGGGATTCTCTCCCTCCCTCCCTGCCCCACCCCAGCTCGCCTTCCTCTTCTCAAAATAAAACAAAACAAAACAAAACAAAAAGGCTTTCTTCTGAGCCGGAGACTGAGGTTTACTCTGGAAACCCGGCATTGGATTATCTTCCCCATTATTTACTTTATGATCGCTGTGGCCAGAATCCCTAAAACTCTCACTTTTAACCAGCCTGCCCAGCAGGCCAGTGTGACAATAACGGTCAGAACAGTGGCCACCAGAACGGGTAACGTGGTGAGTGCTGAACCCAGGCCCTCGGCCAAGGGCTCCGTCTGCACTCACTGTTCCCGTTCCCAGCACGGCACTGTTGGCCCCTTTTACAGACGGAGACACCGAGGTGGGGAGAGGCGGGTCCCACAGGCACAGGACTGCTGGTGCCACCTGCCCACCAGCACACAGGCCTTTGACGAGGCAGGAGGAGTCTGGCCATGCATCACGGGACCATGAGGTAAACCAACACACACGGCAGAAAGCTGTCCCGGTCACCGCACAAAGAGCAGGGTCGCCGGAGGTCAAGAAGCCAGCGTGCCCCAGAGCTCACGGGTTGCTAATGACACAGGGAAGTGCGTGTGTGTGTGGCCCCAGGGCCCCGGGTCTCTCGTCTGTCCGCTGCGGAGAATCCCACATCTTCCTGCCTCCTGTCCACAGAGCCACGGCCGACAGCAGGATACGTCAGTCTTGGGGAATGTGGAGATCGGAGCAAATGTAAGCCGTCACTTCTCTGCTGGGGACCCAACCACTCCCAGGGCTGAGGGGGCCCTGCCCACGCTGCAGCCCAGCATCTGCCCCAGACTGACCAGAGGGCTGGGCCGAGTGCAGGAAGCCGAGGGGAGCAGCCACGTCTCTGACGTCCTGGGGCAGGACAAATACCGGCACCCTGGAGAGTCCTGAAAACGTCAGTAGTCCAACAAATAGCAACAGAAGGGGTGGTTGTATCCCATGACAATACTGGGAGCCACGAGCAGGGGATGGGAGACCAGCGCGGGTGCAGATGGGTGTGCGAGCTCGCCCCACGGGCGGGGACCACAGCCCTGCTCGCTCCTCTCTCCCGCACCAACTCACAGTGAACAGCGGCTCTCAGCCACCGAGAGCCCCCACACGGCCTTCCCTTCTTTCCTACACCCTGATTTCACAGGCCTCCACTGCGGTCTGCCACCAGCCCTCCCTGCTCTTCTTCTACAGGCCCAGCTGCGTTGATCCCCGAGGAGACAAGAGCAGATCCTTCCTGGATCCTTCCTATAGTCAGACCGTAAGGGACCCCCAGCAGCAGGGACCGAGCCGGACCCAGAAGCACCCCCCGAGCGGGGACCGTTACTCCGATGTACGGTCTACGTGAAGTGTATTAAGTTACTTGCTAACGTAGTTATTGCAGACGCTAACTGGGTATAAAAGGATGAACGTTTTCGAGGGGGCTCTGCAAATGTGTATCTGTGTCACAATAGTAACACGGGAAGCACACGTGTAGTTGTGTGGGGCAGGGCAGAAGCCAGGCCAGGAAGCTGTATAAACTGTCATTCCGTCAGACGGCCTCTGCCGGAAGGAGCAACAGAAACCCCACAAAATCACGCCCACATTTCTGGTCATTACGCCACCTTCTGCACTTTTCCAAAAAATATTTCTATCAACCAGAGGGGAGACATTTTTCTGAAAAAGTTATTGTTCTGGAAGCTCTAAAAACGCCAGCTTTCATATTACCGTGCACCGACGCACACCTACCTCCAGCACCAAACGCTCTTCTTCTAGGTAAGGGGCGCCACTGCATGCTGCCTGCCTCGCACTTTCCCTTTTCAGAGCTCTGTCCCGCCCTGAAGGACTGTCCCAGCCCAAGGTGCATGCTCACGGGGCCGGGCTGGGAGTGGGGACTCCGCCTCCATCGCAGCCCGAGGCCTGCCCGAGGAGCCCCCGAGCGCGAGGACGTTGCCAGCCTTGGTGGCTGCACGGTCCCTGCCGCTCACACAGGCAACGTGACCCGCGGGATGGCCAGAGGCTGGGGCCTGGTGTAGCCAGAACCTGGAGGTCAGCACAGCCAGGCTGGCCAGTGACCCAACAGCACATCCCCACCTGCAGCACGCCTGTGCCGGGTCTGGGTAAGGCGGGACACGTCCCCGCGAGGCACAGTCTCTGGGCAGCTCTGGGCAGTGACAAGAGAGGGCAGTGCATCGGGGTGACCGCGGCAAGACAGGAGGCTCTGCAATCCTTCCTTCCAGGACCTCAGGTCCCAGAGGTGACCCCACCTGACTGTCTGGGGCACAGCAGCCCTGTCTGCCCAGCAGCACCCACGCCCTCGCCGCGGTCCTCCGCCTCCACGAGGCTCCCCTGTCCAGGCTGCTAACGTGGCAGTTCTGTGCCGGCCCGAAAGCAAGAGCATCTCGGGACAGGTTAGCGGAAGCCCTCCAGCTCCCTGCTCCTTTATCAGACAGGCCAGCAGAGACACCGTCGCTCCACTCTTCTCTCCTAAGACGCGCAGGGAGTCAGGAGTGGGAGCTGCGCGGCCACAGCCAGGCCAGGGAAGCCCGGACAGGGAGCCCCCAGCCACCGTCACCGAATTGTCGCAGGGAGGACCAGGACTCCGGAAGCTATGCTATTTTGTAGATAAGGAAATCTTTTTAAGTCGTTGCTATACCCAACATGCGGCTCAAACTCATGACCCCGAGATCAAGAGTCACGTGCTCTACAGAATGAGCCGGCCAGGCGTGCCCCAAGTAAGGAAATTTGGGGTGAAGAAGAAAAGTGGCTTGTCCAAGATCTCTCTTCATGGAGGAGGTAAGTGTATCTGTTGGGCCCAAGGTCCCTCTCTTGCCTGCACGCACCTCCTCCCGGCCCGTCCTGCTGCACACTCGCCAGCACCAGGCCTGGGTCTCAGGTGAGCCCAACGCTGTATGTTTCCGATGAAGGAGCTGACTGGGCTGGAACAGGCAACCTTACCTGGACACACGCTGTTTCTGAGGCATTCCGTAAAACCACTTTCTGTGGGAACACTGGGCACAAAAGCCCTTCTAAGTCACAGGCTGCAAAGGGATCTCCAAGGAGGCAGTAACCATCTTGGCATGCCCGGGGCTGACGGGGTCTGGGACCTAGGACTTTTGATTTTAAAACTGGGAACATCCCTGCAAAACTGGTACAAGTTGGTCCCCCTCAAGGAAGAGCCCAGACAACTTATCCACAGAAGGACTTTTATCTTAATGAGGGCTGCCCACCTTCATCCACCTCGGGAAGGAGTGTTTCCAAACGTTCTGACCATAGTCCACAGTAATAAATACACTTTACATCGTGATCCAGTCCACACTCACAAAATCAGCTGCTGCAGAGATCAAGAACTCACATCCAGTAAAACTCAGAGAGCCTCTATGCTCTTCTGGCTCATTAAAAACCACTGGTTAACAAGACACTAAGTTCTATCAAGTTAAAAACCCTCCAGGGACGCCACTAGGGGTTAGCCGGGGCATCCAACTCTTTATTTCCACTTGGGTTGTGGTCTCAGGGTCGTGGGATCGAGTCCCACGCTGGGCTCCATGCTCAGTGGACAGTCTGCTGGGGGCCTCTCTCCCTCTCTCTCCGCCTCTCCCCCGACCCTTGCAGTCTCCATAAATAAATAAATAAATAAATAACATCGAAAACAAAGACCACTAAACCAGTGGGTTGCAAAACATGATTTTTTAAAAAACCCTTCATTAAAATATGCCTGGGGACTTCTGTTCCTGGACAAGATAGAGTCAGAGAGACTAGATTTATCCCTGCCTGGGACAACTGGAAATTAGACAACGAAGGAGGGACAGGAAGTAAATGAGGTCGCCCTGGGATTGCCAAGGTCACTGGCAGGACAGACAGGTGAGATTGCTGGGCGTGGCGAGACCACCTGTGTGGAGTGGCCAGCCGCCGGAGAAGGAGAGGGCCAAGCAGCAGCCTGCGCAGACCCCGCCCCCAGGTCTTCAGGCGATCATCGCAAGGAGACGAAGGTGGGCCAGACTCAGCTATGATGGCCAGTAGCTTAGGTGTATTACAAGCATTTTTAACTTATGATATTTCCAGTGTATGCTGGGTTTATCAGGGCATAACCCCATTGTAAACTGAAGAAGATTTGTATTAGAAAAGAGATAGGGTTTCAAATCGATGACCTCAGCTTCTATCTTAAGAAACTCGATAAAGAAAAGAAAATGAAATGCGGTGTAAACAGAAGAAAAAATATAGAAATGAGATTGGATAATGATAAAGTAGAAAACAGAAAAATAATAGAGAAATAACATTAAACCAAAAGCTGGTTATTTGCGATCAATACAACTGTCGAATCTCTGGCCAGAATGAGGCAGACAAAAAGAGAAAAGACACAAATTATCATTATTGAGAACGAGAGAGGTGTCATCACGGCAGCTCTACAAATACAACCGGACTATCACGAGTAACTTTATGCCAGTGCAGTCAACAACCTGGGCGAGCAAGTGTTTACACAAACCCCCTCGTGAAGAAACATGTAACCCAAACACTCGTTAGTCTGTGAGAGAAGCTGAACTCGTACCTTCCCACAAAGAAAGTTCCAGGTCTGCATGGCATTACGGATGAATTCCGTCAGTCATTTAAGGAATAAATAACACAAATTCCACAAAACTCTTCCCCTTAAACGGAGGAGGAGGAAGCACTTAACTTGTCCTGTTGCGCCAGAACTTCTCGGGTCAAATCTGATAAAGACAACCCAGGAAAAGAAAATACGCTCATAAACGCTCCGCTATTAGCAAAACAATACATCATGACACTTAACATTCCAAAATCAATCAAGGTGACTCACATATTAATGAGTGGAAAAAGAAGAAAAATATGATTGTTTCAACAGATGCAGAAAAACCATTTGCCAAAACCCAGTATCTATTTCTAATGAAAACAACTCAGAACATTACAGACAGAACCTCATCTCAACAAAAAGCATCTATAAAAAGCTAAAGCAAACGTCATACTCGACAGTCAAAGACTGAATTGTTTGCATCAGGGCCCTCTGCCACCATTTCTAGTCAACATGGCGGAGGTCGCTAGACAGTCAATAAGACAAGAAAAGACGTAAACGGCGCCCAGATTTGAAAGTTGATTTGCTATATTTACAGACAACATGATCATCTATGTAAAAAATTCTATTGATATTGAATCTACCAAAAAACATTGAAACTAGTAGTTTAATTAAGCAAAGTTGTGGGATAAAAGATAAATATTGAAAAAGCAAATATTTAAACTACCAGAAATGGAAACTGTAAAATTCCATATATAATAGGATGTAAAATATGAAATATGTGGGAATGAATTCAAAGTGGATCACAGTTCTAAATGTAAAATATAAATCTATAAAACTTCTGGAAGAAAATATTTGTGACCTGGGGTTAGGCAAATATAATTTGAAGAGCAGAACTCATTAAAAATAATAAAAATAATAATAAACTGTACTTCAAAATTAATAAGAGAACGCGCAGAGCTTGATTGTTTAATAGAATGAAAAACCATGTCACGGTCTGGAATAAATACTTACAAATCACAACCTGACCCAGGACTTGTGTCCAGAAGATTTAAAGAACTCTTTTTTTTTTCCAGAAGATTTAAAGAACTCTTAAAACTCAGAAAATAAGTCAATGTTAATAATTGGAAAAGCAAAGAGCCCAAGTAAAAGACAAAAGATCATGAAATAAAAATGGACATTTCACCAAAAATATTTGGATGGCAGTAAGCACGTTAAAATTTGGTCATTATGAGTTATTAGAAAAATGCAAATTCACGTCACAAGGGAATACCACAACAGACCGGCTAGGACGGCTAAAATTAAAAAGACCAACCGTGGCAAGTGCGGCTGAGACGTCCTGAAACCCCCAGAGACTCTGGTGGAAACACAAAATGGTAATTCGCTTTGAAAAAGTTTGTCAGTTTCTTAAAAAGTTAAATACCTACGGTACAGTCCGATGTTCTGTGCTCGGTATTTCCGCCCGAGAAATTAAAGCTTATGCGCCCACGACCGCTTACACACGCTCGCTCGCAGCCGCTCTGTCCGTAACAACTGGACACGAGCCAAAGGCCAGCAGCGGGGGCGCTTACCCACCCGTCCCACGGAACACTCCCGACCGAAGAAAGGAAAGAGAGTGTGCACTACTGATACGGGCCCACTGCAGGGGAGTCTGCGAGTGAGTTCGCCTCGTGCAAGACAGAAAAGCACGTTCTGTCCGATTCCTGTTGAGCAAGAGTCCGGAGATGGCAAAGTGCTCTGTAGCGCCAGGAAGTGGGTCAGTGATTGTGCCCAGAACAGGGTGAGGTACGGCCGCGACGCTCGGCTCGGAGGAATTGGGAAAGGTTCTGAGGTGACGGCTCTGTTCTCATGTCGATCATGGGGGTGTTTTTACAGATGTGCGCATTTACCACAGATGTCAAAACTTATTACGCAGCTTAGTATATTTCTGTACGCCTCAATAAGGCTGATTGAAAAGCCAAGAAAACCCAGTATGATTGGTTTGGTCGTCGGCCCGCTCGCTGCCTTTTAAGACAAAATGGCAAGGACCCAACTCGATTTATTGACAGATACGTAAGTGAATGGTCTTAGCGCCCTGAAGTCATCGCCACCCACAGCTGTGATGGTGGAAAGGGGAGGGAGGAACTTTTATTTCCCCACAAATACGTCGTTTCCTAAACCCCCGCTTTGACCCCACTTTATCCCTGGCTAGAGGACCACTGTCTTTCCATCTCTGACCACAGACCGGCCGATGGTCCATACGACAGGTCTGTTGCCAGGTGTGTCACCTGCCCCTTGTGGAGGCAAGCTGGCCACGACATCTTTTTTATTTCAGGCTATGTGATAGAGTGCTGACTGATCTTTCCAGTTTTGGAAATCATTATCCAAATGGTTTCTTAACTATTTTCTATTTCTGCCTTAGAGGGGATTTTCTACATTAGTAACAGGGTTAGCTTGGGCCAGACACTCTTCCCTTGATCCCTGCATTTGCTTTCTGCTGTGACCAAAATGGGTGACTGTGAAGGCATTTTATTAAACCCAGTCTCTGCGTAACGGGAGGCGTCGGAGTTGGAGGTACCAACTTGGTACAAGGGGTGAATAGGAAGGGGCAGGAGGGGCTTGAGGTCCAGGCCAACAGGTAAAGGCCCCTTCCCATAGGTATCACGCTGACGCGTGATCACCTGAAGCAGTGAGTCCACACCCAGTGTCCCTCCCAGAGGGACACAGAGGGACACACTCTCACTGGGGTCAGACTCAGAGAATTGCAAGAACTGTACAAACGCTCTTCACCAAACACACACCAGTAAGAAGTAATTGCACACACTTCCTGAAATCTGTCCATGGGCCGGGGTTCTGGAACTCTGGGAAATAACAGAAGTGCCGTGAACTAATCAAAGATCTGCGCAAATACGCACTGGAGAATGTACGGCCCCACCCTGATTCTTGAAACCAGCGCTTCTCCTTAAGAACAACAGGCAGGAAAATTAACGCAGAGTTCTTTCTCGGCCCAGGGCTCTGCAGGACCCTTTCATCACCGGCGGGCCGAGGAGGGAGAGCTTTGTAGCTGCGGATCACAGGCGCCCACGACCTACCTATTAAGTTGTTAATGCGCTTTGGAGAGCCTCTCATCAAAGTTCGCCTCCCGGAATTTAACATATTAATGCTCATTGACCCCACCTTCAGACCTTGACCTCAAAGCCTCCAGAGCGGTGACCTTTCTTCCCCCATTACAGAGGGTGAGGAGAAACTGAGGTCTGGACTCTCGGTGTTGAGCCCTCAAGTACAATGACCCCGCATTTGCGGGGGCGGGGCAGGGGCGCAGCGGGGCCCCGGGAGGGCGGTGTCCCGGCCTCTGCTCCCGCGCCGCTGGGCCCCACAACGCCCCCGACCCCGTGTGCGCGCGTGTGTGTCCTTGGCGCTGCGGAGTCCCCGCACGGCGCTGCTTTCGGCTGAACTACGTACTGGGAAACCTCAAGGGTTTCAGTGTCGTCGCTATGGGAAACAGATCCCAAAAGGGACTCCTTGCATCTCACGCCCCGACCTCGCGGGGATTCGGCGTGACCTCAGCTTCTCTCTTCTTCGGAGGTTTTTAGTCTGGAGACCCAGAAACGATGCGGGGCATTCGGGCTGCGCCGGCGAGGGCTGGGGACGAGCGCGGCCGGTCCCCCCCGCACTTCGCTCTTACTTCGCCCCTTGGGCCCCCGCCCCGAGCCAATGACCTGCGCCGCGATCTGGGGGCAGCTCTGTCCCCGGGACGCCCCGCTCGAAGCAGCCCCGTCCGGGGGCCCGGCTGCCCCGGGGTCTCCGCCGCGAAAACCCGCTCCCGCGCCCGGCGCGGGTGGAAACCGGCGCGCCCCGCCCCCGCGCGGCCCCGAGGCCCGTCCTGCCCGCGCGCCCCGCCCCAGCCCCGGCCGCGAGCGCAGAGGTGCCGCCGCCGCCGCCGCCGCCGCGATGTGACCTTCAGAGCCGCCCGCACGGGATGACCGGAGCCACCGCCCCGCGGCGCCCGCGGCTCGCCACGGCCTCCCGGGTGCTCTGAGCGCGCGCTCCCGGCCCGGCCCTCGTCCCCCGCGGCCCTCGCCCCGCGCTCGCCCCGGCGGGGCCCGGCCCCGCCATGCCGCCGCCGCCCGGGCCCGCCGCCGCCCTGGGCACCGCGCTGCTGCTGCTCCTGCTGGCCTCGGAGTCCGCGCACAGTGAGTTCCCAGCGGGGCCGCGCCGCCGGCCGGCCCGGGAGTCCCCTTCCCTGCCCGCCAAGGACCCACCGCCCCCAGTGCCCGGGCAGCGCCGGTGCCCGCTCCCCGCGCCCTCCGAGCCCCGGCACCCCGCGTCCCGGCCCCGCGCCCCCCGCACCCCGCGTCCCGGCCCCGCGCCCCCCGCACGCCGGGCTCCGCACTCCCGCAGCCCGCGTCCTGGCCCCGCGCCCCCCGCACGCCGCGTCCCGGCCCCGCGCCCCCTGGCCCGCGCGCTGCAGCAGCATCCCCGGGGCAGGCGGCCGGGAGGGAGGCCGGCGTGTGCGGGCCGGGCTTGACGGCGTGTCCCCCGTTCCGTCCCCCGCTCTCTCCCGGCGCCGTCCTCCCGCCCGCGTCCCGGCAGCCGTGATGCTGCGGGCGCGCGAGGCGGCGCAGTTCCTGCGGCCCCGGCAGCGACGCGCCTACCAGGTCTTCGAGGAGGCCAAGCAGGGCCACCTGGAGAGGGAATGCATCGAGGAGCTGTGCAGCCAGGAGGAGGCCCGCGAGGTGTTCGAGAACGACCCCGAGACGGTGAGCGCGCGGGCGCCTGGGGGTCGGTTCGGTTTGGGCCCCGCCGCGCCGCCCCGGGAACGCAGGGACCGTGCGCGCAGCCGGGGAGCCTCGGGGCCGCTCCCCACGCAGGCTTCCCTTCCCCGACTGCGCGGGGAGCTGTTTATGTCGGGGTGGGGGGACCGCGCCGCAGGAAAGGCTCCCACCCAGAAGCCTTCAGGAATGGTGGGCGCGCAGGGTCAGAGGGGTCCCCCAGCCCCACCCTCCAGCCTCCTCCGCGGCTTCTGAGCCCCAGGCCTCCTGGTGACTCCGGGTGCTCCCACAGCTGTTGGCGGATGTGTGTGTAAGTGGGTCCTCAGTTATCTCCCCCAGCAGGCCTCTGGAGGCAGCCACTTTATTTATTCAAAGATTTACTTATTTGAGCGAGAAAGAGAGAAAAAGAATGTCAAGCAGACTCGGGCTGAGCCCGGGGCCCTGCCGGGGCTTGATCTCAGGACCCTGAAGTCACCACCCTAACAGAAACAAGAGGCAGTGATCACAGCGGCTCTGCCACAGCACCCCTGAAGGTAGTCCTTTGAGGGAAAGAGAGGCACACAGCCCCTCTGGGTTTTAAGACGTGAAACAACTGCGATGTTTAAAAAGCCAAACCATTTCCTGCTCCTGCACCCCAGCTGGACTGGAAGTGAGGTGTGGGCTGCCCACAGCCCCCAGCCGCCTGGGGCGGGGGGCGGAGTGTGTGCTTGAAAGGGGAACCGAGAGATATGGAGTCTGGAACTGCTTGCTACAGCAGGTCCCAAAATACCCCGACAGGAATAGGACCAGAACATATGTGGGAGGGCTGGGCAGGAGGGCTGGGGTCAGGGGGCCCGGCCAGGGCGACCCGCGCGGGACACCTCTCAGCAAGGTGCTCTCTCGAAGCAGCTGGTGACTTCAGGAGCTGGGCTGTGCTGGCTCAGGACACATTTCTATTAATAACGTCCTTGGGGACTGTGGGGCGGCAAGCAGCCGGCTGCGGGGAGCAGCCCGTGTGGACTGGGCATTGGCTTAGGGGTCTGCCATCTTGCCGGAGGGGACCCACGGGACCCTGCGTGCATCATCTGTTCCGGGGCAAATGCCTTTGGAAGCTGGGAGTGTGGAAACTGGATGCACTTTGTCCCGTGAGGTCAGGGTGATGGCACAGCGGGTTTGGTTCTCCCGGAACGGTTCTTCTCAGGAATTTGGGATTGAAAGAAACCTTGCGATACATGGACGGCGTGTGTGGCCCGTACAGGTTTCTATTTTCACTTGTATTTCTCATCCAGCGGCATGACAACCCCTTTGCGGCCCCTTCTGAGGACAGCCTTCCCAGGATGGCCAGCCACCAACGGTTCTCCTTGGGCCGGTCCTTGCCATGGGGCCGCTGGGGGAAGGCTGCTTTCCCCAGGGCCACTGCCCTCGCACAGCAGCACAGTTTCACTGTTGCTGTAAGGAACAGGGTTGCTCGTCTTCTCTGGCCTGTCTTCCGGTTTCTGGACTGATGATCCTGGTGGCCCCATGAGTCATTCCCGGCAGAGGCTTGCTGAGGGCCCGGAGGCAGGGCCGTGAGGCTGGCCACCAGGCAGCTGTAGAATTGTGTGACAGGTGCTGGCGTCCACAGACCATGGGATAGGGCTTACAGGTGACAGGAGTTCGGGGAGACAGGGCTACCCCACCCCCAACCAGTCCCTGCCCAGTCAGGTTGCACTGGCCAAGGCCCTGGCGTGGCTTTTCCTTGTTGCCTGGACACACTTGTGCTTTAACCATAGTGTCCTCCTTCCCAGAGCTTTAATCCCCTCCCTGGTTTTAATGGCTTTTATGTTTTAATTATAACTTTATTTACAAATGTCTGCTACAAAGGCAAGAAAAGGAAAGCCTGCTTAAGATACCGTGATTTTAACGCAAAGCAGTGCCCTCTGGGGGCGTTCCTGCCCGGGAGGTCGTGGCCGCCCTTGCCTCCCAGGCCTTTATCCCTAGTGGGGATTTGTCATTTGCTCCTAGCAAAGCCATCCCTGCCTTCCCAAGGTTCCGTCCTCCTTACCAGCCCCAGCTGCAGGAGCCCGTCTTTCCCTTCAGTTACCCGCTTCCCAGGTTAGACCCCTCAGCGTCTTCTGTCGAGGTCAGCTGGGTTGCAGACCCCTCATTTTAACCTGTTCTCGTGTGGATGTTTGCTCCGTGGTCTGGACTTGGCCTTTGGCGTGTGGAAGGCAGGAGCAGCCAGGCTAGGGACGGCGGTCACCCTCCCCACCATCGGGGGGGCTCTGGAAGCGGCCTGTCTCCCGTGGCTCGGCGGGAGCCCCACACGACCTCCAGCCTGGCTCCGGCTCTGGCAACGCTGCTCTTTCCTGCTGATTTCTTGCTGACGCAGAAGGCAGTGCTGCCCTCCTGGCCCATTCCTGGGTTCTGGGGGCACCCTGGTGAGCGAGCCCCGGGACAGAACGCAGGGGAGAGCTCGGCCCCGCCCCCCAGGCTGGGTGGGCGGGAGCACCGGGAGCCAGCTCCCCCCAGCCGAGTACTTTCTGGTGTTGAGGCTTCTAGAGCTGGGATTGCCAGCTGAGCGTTCCTGCCTGGTCTGGCTTGTTCCAGACTGGGCTCTCTTCCTCTTGGGGAGGGGAAGTGACCTTCACAGCAGGTAGCTACCGGCACAGTGGCTCCTTCCTGGTTCCAGGGGTCATCACACACCTATGCTGGAAAGGAAGGGGACCTAGGGCGCCTTCCTGACTCCCCGGCATCCTGGCCACCCACCTGCTTCCCTCTTGGGGGCAGACGGCCTTCCCCGACACTCCCCTGGGGCCAGGCTCCCCATTGTTGCCACCACAAAGCCTCCTCTGCAGGGCTCTGGCGAGTTCGAGTCTCCCCTTATCTGTTTCCTCTCACGCGGTTACTCCCTCTGCCTGGCATTTCCCTCTCCTTTGCTTGTCTTCGGTCCCGCGTCCCACACGGTCCCTGGCTGTCTGCTGGGATTCTCCTAAGCTCCCAGAGGCCAGCCCAGCGGAGTCACCTTCCACTTAAATCCTTTAAGGCAGGCAGGTTCCAGACGCCGGATGCCATCTCGATAATCAGGCTTTGCTTCCGGAAAGGGTTCTGGACGAAAGACGCAGCCCGCCCCGCCTGGCCTGCTGCGCAGAGCTGTGTCTCCGCTTCCCAGCGCCAGGGTGTCTGGCCCTGGAGGCCAGCGGCAGCCTGTGGTACAGGGAAGATTCCAGGCCGGGTTCTTCACAAAGCACCTGGATTCACTGGGGCTGCAGACAGCACTCACAGCTCTCAAGGCGCAGGCCAGAGGCACACTTGGAGGGCCTCACGGTGTAGGTGTGCGACCCCTGGGCTGTGCTTGCGCTCACGGGAGCCCACTCTGCCCAGTCTCCCTCCATCTCTGTCCTCAGGTATGGGGGGACCCAGTGGTGGCAGGGGGGCCTTTAGGGATCCAGTCGGCTTCGGAGTGCTGCGCACCGGCCTCCAAGCACACCTGTCTTCCTGAGACCCCCCACCCTTCCCTGGGGACAGGGTGGGGACAGTCATCCCTGTGGAGATGAAAGCCTCTCCTGCAGGTCGTCTCTTGTTAGGGTGGCCCCGAGGGGTCTCAGGAGGGCCTTGGCAAGAGGGTGGAGAGGAAGGACGGGGACCTCGTTACCCCCAGTGACTTGCCTCTGGGATGTGGGTGCCTTGGCTGGGGAGGTGACACCCTGGCTGTGACCTCCAGGAGAGCCTCTAGCTGCCTCCTTGCCCCCCACGACCCCCCCAGCTGCCCTGAGAGCAGCCACACACACACACTCTTCCCTGTGCGACCTTGGGGTATGGGCATACCCCACCCTGCACAGGCCCAGCCCATCTCCTTCCTTGGGTTCTCAGGGAAGCAGCTCCTGCCCCGCTGATCCCTGTGGACGGAGGCCCTCCTCCTGGACCCTCTCCTTCATGGGCTTCTGCCCCCGGAAGACCGTACCCATCCCAGGGGCTGGTTTTGCTTTGCCTGAGTGGGCTTCCGCTTGGCTCGGAGGTCTGTCGCCAGGCTGGTGAGAGCAGGACAGGCCCCAGCAGGCCTCCTGCCCCACTTTGTTGCCCCCACACTTGTTCTCTCCCAGGAGTCTGTAGGGACCCTGGGCTCTCTGGCCTACAGGCCCTGTGGATGGCACGTCACCCTTGCCAGCAGGCCTGGCATCTGCAGGAAAGCCATTACAGACAGTCCTGGAAAACACTAAACGTCTGCCCTTGTTATTTAGGAACCAAACAGCCTTTGAAGAATTGGAGGCTTACGGCCCGTTTCTTGAGATAGAGGGTAGCTGGGGCCAGGCCATTCCGAACACTCCCTGGCCGTCCCTTTGCTCTGCCACCGCCGGCAGGTGCCCCACTCTCTGCTTGTCCCTGGGGCTGGAGGTGGGGGGCTGTTTCTGTGCGCAGCAGTTACCGGGGTTCAGGCGTGGTGCAGGACATCCGCAGAGCTTGGGGCCTCCACAGCGCGTGTCCGGGAGCCCCCTGCAAACCCGGGGCGTGTGCATCTGAGTTTTGACCCCCACAGTGTGCAGCTTGTTGCAAGTTTTATGACTTTTCAGGAGCAGTTGGAAGTAGAGGAATCTGGGAGCCACATCAGGCTTCAAGTGATCCTCCAAGTACGAGCCTGTCGTCCAGATGAGACAGTGATGTGTGGGGCTAGTGTTTGCTTTCTCGGACTTTGTTTTGCAAACTTGAGAATTGTTTGTTCCCGGTATTAGCGCCCATGATAATAACACACATTTTGTCCACGTGTGTCCCCCAAACCTGCCATCTAGACCCGGTTGGCGAGGGCCCCTTCTTGGGACACTGAGCTCCATGGGGAAATCACGCAGCTGAACGCAGGCAGCCCTGGGGATGGGCCCGTGGGGGTCACTGCTGCAGCTGGGCGCGTCCACATGGGGGCCACTGAGGCTGGGCTGACACGTCCCTCGGCATGGCGGGCATGGCTGGCCGATGCAGGTGTGGCCCCTGGGCTGCCGTCTGATTTGGACGTGCGTCTCTGGGGCACGATGCTTCTGGCCAAGAGGGAGGAACCCGTTAGGACGTGACTGTTGGCGGTTTTCAGGCTGGGGTGTGAGTTCGTGCCTCCTCCCACACCATCATGTGGCGGACCCCAGGACCGTCTTGGGTCTGCGCCGAGCGCCCACACAGTCGCGTTCCCCAGATGCGCGCTGGGGGCAGCTCCGCTGCGCTGCACCTGTGTGGGGAAAGCCCTTGCGTGCACACCGTGATCTCACGTGAACCTGGAAAGGCACCGAAATGCAGCTGAACTTCCTTCCTCGGCCAGGAGCAAACAGGCTCTGCAGGGTGTTTGTCACAGCGTCATAGGACGTGGCGGGCCCTTGCTCCAGACGCTCGGGAGACAGAGGCCCAGGAATTTATGGGGTGACTTGTCTAGGTTAGTTCTTCAGTGGGAGGACGCAGATGGAGACTCGGGTTCCCGGGGCCCCAAGGTCAGCGTGTTAGCACCGAAGTGGTTGACCTCTGGAGGTGAGAAGCATCTACAACCGCCTGCTGTGGTGACTCCCACGTGGTTACGTTTCATCCTGAAACTGGTTATGGAAAGTGCCCCAAGGCCGCAGCTCTCCTGTGGGCCTCAGCCGCTCCCTGGGGCCCCACTGCCTCAGGCCCCTGTCACACCAGCGTGTGCCGGACACCAGGCGCTGGTCCCGGGACTGTGGCGGACTGCCTAACCCTAACCCTAACCCTCATTTTTCGGCCCTGCTGCTGGGTGACAATGCCCAGGATTTTGTCCCCACAGGACTTCCCAACAACAAACGTGCCCATGAGTATCTGGGGAAGGAGGAGGGGCATCGCGGCCTTGAGGGGTGTTTCTGGGACCTGCTCCCCTTGCAGGGCTAGCCCAGAGGAGCTCTGGGCTCGACAGGGGTTGGGGAGCTGCCCAGCAAGGGCAGGGGTGTCGACTTTCCTTCTGTCTTGGGGAACATGCTTAAGCTGGCGCTCAGTTTGGAGACTCAAGAGATGGATTGGGGCAGAAGAAAGGAAGGGGTTTGTGTGAACCGAGCTTAGAAAAACATGCAGAGACTGAGTGATGCTGGCCTTGGGGACGGAGCCTCCGTGCAGGCTGAGGGGCCTGAGCTCGCCTGCCCAGAGCAGGGACTCTCCTGGGGAGCCGTCGTAGTAACAGCGAGACCTTGGCCAAGAGTTCCTCCAGTCAGGGCAGGAGCTGGAAGCAAAAGCCTCTGGACAAGCAACTCAAGTTGTCGTGAGTTTGACAAGTAAGACGTCGAGTTCGCCAACAGGACAACACTAAGGTCAAAGGGTTATTCAGGCTTTTTTGACTCCTCATGGAAAATGCCCTATATTTGTATCATGTAAATAAGCCTAGTTATTGTGACCCACAAGTCCCAGCCAGCTTTGTTAAATAGTTTAAAATTTGGGGAAGCAAAATTTCAGGCTGTTACTTATTAAAGGAAGTGACACATTCCTAATTTACTGAGAAACAGCGGCCCATGTTGGCCTGCAGCATGTAATTGTGGTGGCACACGCAGAAGTCCTCGGTACGTGTGACGCATGGCTGAGGGGGACGCGTCTCAGCCAGGCTGGCCGTGAGTGTCTGTGAGTCCCCAGATGTGTCGGGGGAGGACTCTCGGACAGCGGCGTCCACGGGGAGACATACCCTCACTGCTAGCCGTTGCCTCAGTTCCCTGGTTCACCGCATCCCTGCAAGGACCTCACTGGCCTCTGAGGAGCTCAGAGGGTTAAAGGAGGTTTGGACAGGAAGGTCCTTACGAGCTGTCCCTTCCCGTCAGCACGCGGTCCCATTTGTAACCTGCACCGGGGTGGCCGTGCTCTGTCCACATGCTGAGGCCAGGTCGTATTTCTGTCTTGATAATGCACATGTGGACCGATGAGGCTTGTGTGGTTCCCGGCCATTTTTGGAAGACAGATCTGCTTGCACAGTCCAGCTGTGGGGAGATGACCACAGACCCTACCAAGCCTTGGAGGAGGCCCAAGGGAAGAAGTGTGCAGGGTGGCTCCTGGAGGGGATCCCGGAGCGATGGGTGCAGGCTGCTGGGTGAGCGAGCTTGCCTAGGTCACCAGTGCCACTTCGGCTAGAATTCCGGAAGGGACCGTCCTGAGGTAGGGAAGGAGGTGGGTGGCAGGTGACTGCCATGTGGGGAGGGTGGGCAGCTCCCTGCTGCTCTTGACTTTGGCCCCATGGGGGACTCTGGGGGCGCAGACCCTGCCAGGCAGACTGGGGACGCAGTGGTCATGCAGGGCAGAGGCTGACGGGATTTTCTATCCACAAATGGGAATTCTCAAGGATTTCACCAGCCACCTGTATGCCCTTTCATGTGGTCCCTTTCTTAGTGAGGGGGCGATGTGGGTGACAACATAATTAGGGAGCAGCGACAGGGAGGTCCTGTCACAGAAACACTGTGGTTTCAGCTCACAGCAGACAGGTGGGCAGAGCCTGTCCCTGGGCACAAGTCCCTGGGCCCTGCCACTTGCCCTTCTCACGCCGTGGTCTTCTGGCAGAAAGTGGCTTTCTGGGTGGTTCTCTCTGGCCGTTACGGGGCCAACTGTGGGGATTTCCCACCTTCCTCAGACACCTGCCTCTGCAGACATCTGTTCCCGCCCGCTGGGGAGGAAGGTGAGGTCCCCGGCCAGCGGCGCAGAGGCTGTTTGGGGAGCCTCGGACTGTGCCAGTAAACTGTTGCCCTTCTTCTTTTTCTGCAGGACTATTTTTATCCAAGATACTTAGGTAAGTTGAGTCCCTGCCTCTGTGGTCGTCGTAAGGGAATAGAGGGGGACACGCGTCCTGCATCAGCTCCCGGAGCTCACCTGCCGGACACCTGTTTGTGCCTTTCACGCCCCAGGGTCCCTGTTAGCCTCCGTCCAGCGCCATTGTTGGCAAACGGCTTCTCTGCTCGGACTCCAGGCTTCACTTCCTGTTTGGGGCTGGGATTGACTTAGTGGGTCTGTGATGTTTTGGTCTCCGGGTCTTGGCACTCCCAAAATGACTGAAGATCCCAGAGAACTCCTGTTGTGGGGGCTGCACGCGTTGGTATCGGCCATGTCACCAGTCAGAACTGAGAACAGTAAACAACGTTTTTGTTTTATTGGAACAAGAGGAATGTAAGAGCGGACACCCGGGCTGCCGAGTAGGGATGTCACCATGCGGGTAGCCTCTGGGCAGCTCCCCTGTGCACTTGGGGAGAGAAAGTGAAAGGACAAATGACAATCGGAAAGAGGCCCTGACTTTCATTTTAAGAAATTTGGGGATGCATATCACTTGTAACAAGATACATCTAATCCAGGGTCTCCCTTTTTATTTTTGTAAAGTGCATTTTGGTAAATTTTCCATTGGCCTTATATCCTCTTAGGGTTCCTTCTCGGGGTTGGTATCTGGCAAGAAGCCAGGTAGACCTGTAATTGGCCCTAAAAAGCCAGGAACCTGCTGGCTCCTGGGCTCCCTGTCGGCCTCAGAGGCCTGGCTCCCGGGTACTGGGGTCTGCTTCCAGAGGCGAAGAGTGACCAGCTATCCCAGGAGCCCCCTCCAGGCGGCCTGGGTCCTTGTCCTTCTGGGCGTGGTGTGGGGACCCTGCTGAAGGTGGGACATGGCTCAACACTGTTGTGCTCAGGTTCAAGTTTCCAGGCACCTTCCCCTGCTCCCGTGTGTACACCCAGCTCGTCAGATGGGTGGGGCGGGGGGGACACTCCGAAGCAGAATGACTTTTGGATGAAGGGCAGTGTTTCCAAATGGGGGTCCACTTGAAGCTGAAGCTGAACCCTCTGGTTGTGGTCAGAAAACTCCCTGAATGTGACCAGTGATCCTTTGGGGCTGTAGCCGAAGGCGTCTGCGGAGAGGCTGCAGACAGACCTTGGCACACAGAGTACTGCCCTTTCGGTGAAGGCATTTTCTTGCCAGTGTACAAGGGATCTGGACCGTGTTGTTGCTTTAGCCCCAGTAAGTGTGAATAATACCCTTTTCCAGAGGATCTCAGACCCGACATGCGAGTTCTAAGGTCTGTCCTGTCTCCGGCGACAAGAGTGACGGGCTTCCCTCTCTCTCTTGCAGACTGCATTAGTAAATACGGATCTCCGTACACAAAGAGCCCCGACTTTGTTTCATGCGTTCAAAGTAAGTGTGTCCTTCCTGTCCCCCAAAGCCCTGTGGGTCGGGGTAACCTCAGGCTTTGCTGTGGGGTCTTGGGTGTGCGGGGGTGGAGCACTGGCCTGAGCCCTGCTCCCTTTCCACTGGACTTTCTCCCTTAAGCAAGTGAGGTTTGGTTTTTTAAATAGGCAAGAAACGCAAGCCCCGTGACGGCTAACCCTTTCAGGGCTGTGGGGCCGACCACGTCTCTGGGTGTGCCTCCTTGTCAAGCAGCCGGGCTCCTGGAATAGTCCTAGACCTGTCACCTCATACTCACAGTCTCTTGGTTTTGCACAAACGCCGGCTTACCGCAGACGCGCTCCGACCCCACTCTGCCACCCCACACCCCCCCAGCAGGGCATCCTCCCCTCGGCGTGTTCAGAGCGCCTGCCGGTTCACGGCGCACCCACGGCAGCTGGCGTGTGTCTTCCAGGCTCCTCCCGGTTTCTTATTTTCACAAACAAATCTCACGCGGTGGAGGGTGTCTGCGGGACGGGCCCTGGCCTGCGCCGTCCTTCACTTCCACGCAGACCGGTCACCGGCCGGGTGACCAGCCCCGCCCCCGTGTCCGCGGGCTCACGTGCTTCTCCGTTTCGGTCTCCTTCAGTGTCAACGGTGAGGCGTGAAGCTGGCCTTCCTGTTTGTTCTTCTCACTAGCGAGTGAGGCGGACAGTCACGTGCTTAGAACCTTGTGTTCTTTCCCCGCAAGTGACCCGTGTCTGGGCTCTGCCCGTTTCTCTCAGCTCGTAGCAGTTCTTGATTTGCTGTTTGTCCTAAGGTAGCACGGTTCTCCCTCAGCCCCTCACGCGTCTCGTGCTGGTGGTAACATGACTTCACATGTCCCGCCGGAGAGCGGACTCTGCCGCTGTCCTGTCGCACCTGAGCCAGCTGCGAGCGCGGCCGCCGGGCCGGACTGTGGGCCTGGCTGGGGTCTGAGCACGGAGCTGCCGGCGGCCCCGAGCCAGGCGTCCGCGTGCTCCCCCCGTGTCGCAGGCAGGCTCCGAGCACACGGCCCCGCCGCGGGGTGGGCCCTTCCTGCATTTCGCATGGGGCCTGCCCCCTCGGGGGTTGCCAAGAAGTCAGGGGGCACCCGGCGCTGCTCAAGGGGCCCGGCTGGCCTGGCTGGGCGGTGCCCCTGCGTCCGGACACCCACCCATCCCCGCGCTGGTCACAGGCCCAAGCCCCGGCCCGGACGAGCAGGGGAAATGATCGATTTAACTCAGGAAGAGGAGAGGAAAGTGGTTCTGCCATTCAGGCCCCTGCTCCCCTCTGACCCAGGGCAGCCCCACACAGGTACAGAGCAGACCAGCCTCTCTGATTTGGGGCAGAAGCACCTCTTGACTCAGGGTGGCCAGAACCCGTGCCCGTGCTTCGTGGGCAACCCGGAGCAGGCCCCCTCCCTTGGCCTCCCTGGGGTCGGCTTGTGACCTCGGCCTGTGTGGGGTCAACCCGTGACCTTGGTCTCCCTGGGGTCAGCTTGTGACCTTGGCCTCTCCAAGGGCCTGGCGACCTCACTGGGGCCTGAGGCAGACATTGGGCGGGGGGGTGGGGGTGGGGGTCGTAGCAGTTTAGGTTTGTGTCATTCCGGCTTTCTGTTTTTAGCAATTTTTTTAAGGTGTCAGTTTGCTAAACTAGTTTCTTCCTTTACATCATGTGGCCACGTGGATTAGACTGTTGCAGCTGATCCCAAAGATCATAAAAAGCTACATGGTGCTTCACGCCTCCTGACAGCGCCCGCGCCAGACGGCAGCCCCTGTCGTAACGGCGCTCGCGCAGAACCACCGAGGTCTGCCTCTGAGGGAGGCTGCAGCGGTCCCGGCCCACATTGTGCCGCGAGACAGATGGTGTGGCCTTAGAGGGGTTCCAGTTGTGTGACCAGCGAGGACTGGCTCTGAATGAGTTCGAGCTGTCCGCTCCGGGGGCGGGCACGTGGCCCCGCACCGCTGTGTGACCGCATGCTGTCTGTGCCGGTCAGTTCTCCGGAGCCTGAGGCACCCCCACGTGCAGCGCCATCCTCACGGGAGACAGGGCCCGAGGCCCGTGGCTCAGGAAGGATGCACGCCCTGCCCGCCCCCGCCCCCGGAGCCAGACCCCCGGCCTCAGTGCACGCAGGACAGCGCTGGCAACGTCACGCTGTTTTCATCACTTCCGTCCTGAAAACCCTCTGATTTGGGGGCCAAAAGACAGCGCGGCGCAGCTGAGTGCTTGACTGTCCGTTATCATTCAGATGGATGCAACGGCCTCTCAGTGTTCACCCCGATGGGCTCCAGGCCGGGGCTCTCTTCCTGCTCCCGTCCCACCTTCAGGGGCAGACCTCAGGGCGCTGGCCCCTTCCCCGTGGTACCCTGGGCGCCACCTGGAGCTGTCATCCAGGTTAGAACTGGTCGTCACCCTCGGACTTCGAGGCTGGGGATCAGCAGCCACTGAGAGAGGCTCCCTGTGGGGTCCACGTGCCCGCGACCGGCAGCACGGCCGCCTCAGGGCGAGGGGAGCCCTGTGTCCTCCGGGCAGGGAGCGGGTGCCCTCGGCTACAGAGGTCTGTTCTCATCCGTACCTGCCGAGGATGTCAGCTCTTTCTGTCGGAGTTTGCGGGGCCCCTGCCAAGGGCCAGATACCCCGATGCAGCCCTTCCCCCCGTCCTCCAGTGCCAGAGGTGAAGACTGGGCAGGACGCGGGGACCAGACGCAGTGGAGTCTTCTGGGCTGTGCGGGAGCCCACGGGAGTGCCGCCCGCGGGAGCTAATCTCAGCCCCTGAACGTGGGGACCCTGAGGTTTTACTGAGGGGGTTGGGTGTTCTAGGCAGATTCTAGAGTTAACCCGCCCTCATGCCAAATGCACGGTTACGCGTTTCTGAAACAACCAGCTCTTGAACCAAATACGGCCAGTGGAGACGCAGGCCCTTCCCCCAGGGCCCCTCTGGGCTCCTGCTGTGAGCCGGCGGCCACTCCTGCCCTCGCACGACCCCTCCTGCCCTCAGGGCCCTTTGTCTGTGGTGTCGACCTGACCCTCCCTGGCCCTTCTGCACCCCTGAGTGTCACCGCGGGCAGCCAGTCCGGCGGCGTGGGTGACCACAGGGCTGACCCACCCGTCCCCAGCAGCTGGGGGACGCGCGGTTCCCATACCCGGTTTCCTCATTCCTGCACCCAATTCCTCCGCGCTTACGGGCAGAAGGCATTTCCCTCGCTCTGCCAAGAACAACCACGCGGGTGTCGCACAGCCCTTGGGGACGCCGTGTTTGCTCAGCCACGGCCGCAGGAGGAGCCATGGACGGACACGGGTCTAGTTCTTCAGACGCAGGCCGTCATGCAGGTCCCTGACATCGGGACCCTCGGTGACAGGTCCCAGAGCCCCGTGGGGCCGCGGGTCGCAGCCCGGCGGAGTGGAGACAGCAGGCTGACAGGAGTCCCAGGGGACGGCAGGGCCAGCGAGGCTGAGACCCGGCTCATCTGGGGATTTGCAGCCACTGGCCGGGAGCAAGCCCTGGGGCAGCAGTGCGGAGCCCGAACTGGCATTAGGCTGGCAACGTTGGTCATTTTAAGAAAGAAGAGATGAGTCGGTGGCGTGTGCCCACCTGGCCAGCGGGATGGACACAGGCCTGAGCGCTGGGCTCTCGGTGGCCCTGTGGGTTCGGGCAGAGAGAAAAGCTGGCTACTGTCACGTCCTGGGTCACCTGGGAACCAGACGGTCCTCTCCAGTGCCACCCGTCCACCACGCAGTTTGCGATGGGCCCATCACTTCATAAATACAAGGGAAGCGATTGTACCGGACGAGGGGCCCAAGGACGCGCGGCCCTGGAGAAGGGGACACGGGGTGAGACTGTCCTGTGGCTGGTCTGGGCCAGGCCCTGGGTGGCAGGCCGGGTGTCACCTGCCCTCCGCAGGCGGGCCCCCTCGCCAAGTCTGGGGATGGACATCAGCCAGTTGGCCTGGGAGCCCACAATCCACCAAGCCGCTGGGGAAACGTCCTCGTTGCCCTCGGGTGACAATGACCCAGAGCAGCCAGATCGGCCACGATCGTCACTGCCGCTGAAGAGCACCTGTCTCGGGGATTGCCAGGCGGCCCTGGGCCCTCCGGTGCCACCTTACCCTTCGTGCTGGCCCTCGGTTCGGACCCCAGCCATGGTCCCACGCTGCCCAGGGTCTGGACAGGCACGTGTCTGCTGGAGCACAGGACAGAACAGGAGCCCGTGGAGCCCCCGGGAGATGTTTATGGTCTGCACGGGCCTTGCAGAAAGGCCGCCATGGCTTGTCAAGCAACAGAGGCACGAGCGCACCCACACGAGGGCTGGAGGGACAGCCGGCAGGCTGATGGGAGCCAGGCCGTCTCGTGGTTCTGCCCTGTAACGGGCATGATGGGCGAGGCAGAGGACCGTCTGCTGGCGTCAGGCATCCGCTCCTCTCTGAGGTTCCCCGGAATCCTGGGGGGGTGAGCCCCGGAGAGCCAGGGCCGGCCCTCTCCCGACGACCTGCCGCTCCAGTGCCCACCCTGCCAGCCCGCCTGGGTTCTCTGCCCGAGCGGCTCCAGGACGGACGCGTCCCTTCCTGCCCAGCCCACCCAGCACAGCTGTAGCCTGAGAGAGGGTTCTCAGAGCTCTGCTCTCCTGCCAGCACCGTGGAGCCCGCTGCTGCCCGTGGTCAGGCTTGGCAGTCAGGGACCGTCCCTGGGACCAGGAGCCTCGGTGGCCCGTGAGCAGCTCTCCCCACACCCAGCCCCCGGGAGGGCTTCCTGGGACGGTGTCCGCCATCGTCCCTAAAGCAGCTTGCAGTTGTCTGGTGATCAACACTCTGGGCCGGGTAGACAGTGCCCCCTCCCCCTCCGAGCAAGGAGGTCCCAGCCAGCGGGCGGGTGCCCCTCTCTGGAAGGGCCAGGGCAGCCCCCCACCCAGTGATGGTATGGTGGTGTCCCTGCAGCAGGGAGGGTGTTGGCGAAGGTCGATGGTAGGGTTTGAGGGGACAGGGCGCCCGGCCGGGAAGGTGGGGGCATCTACCTCATCACTCCCTGAGCGGCCAGGCCCCTCCCTCTCCTCAGCTACCTCAGGCCCGGTGGGCAGGGGGCCACTCCATCCCAGCCAGCCTGGATTTCCTGGCCCCAGAGGAGGGTCTGGCCAGGCTGTTCATGACCGCCCTCCCACCTGGAGCTGCCGTCTGGGCCGCCGGCCTGGGCCTGCCACCTCGTGCCCACCCCGAGCTGCTCTCTCCCAGCTGACCCTCTTTTCCCTTCTTTCGGCACAGACCTGCCTGACCAGTGCTCCCCGAAGCCCTGCGACAAGGAGGGGACCCAGGTCTGCCAGGACCTCATGGGCAACTTCTACTGCCAGTGCAGGGCTGGCTGGGGTGGGCGGCTCTGTGACAGAGGTGAGGGGGCCCTGCTGCTGCGGGACGAGGGCTGGGGGTGCTCCTGGGGGAGTAGCTATGGCCCATCCCTCTTTTCCAGCCCACCCCACCCCGGGGGATACAGGGACTGTCCGGCGACCTGGCCACTCAGGTGGAGGGAGAGGAGGGGCAGGCAGGCCCCTGGGCCCCTCCAGGCCCTGTCCCCGAGCACTGGGTGCTGGCCATTTGGAGGAGCCCTCGGGTGCCCGTGGCCTGGCTCCTGCAGGACTGGAAGGAAGGAACCAGTGTAGGGCCACCCCTGGGGCTTGGCCTGTGGGGACGACAGAGTTTCAGGGCCAGCCTCCCTGTCTGCAGTGGGGGGGACAGGGGGGTCAGGAAAAATGCCCAGGACCCAGTTACCTCAGATGACCCCTTCTCTGCGGTGCCAAGCCACCCGGGGCAGGGGGGCTATGCATGTGGGTCTTGTCCTGGCTGTGTCTGCCCAGGTCTGTCCCCTGTCAGCCCTCACCCTCCTCCCTGGTACGCTAGCAGCCACGGAGCTGGCACCACGGACCATCACCGCCCACAGTGCCTTGAGGTCTGCATTCGCCCCTGTGCACTCGCTGGGGGTGCTCTGGGCACTCCCCAGGGTCTCTGTGTCCTGTGCCCAGATGTCAACGAGTGCAGCCAGCAGAACGGGGGCTGCAGCCAGATCTGCTCCAACAAGCCCGGCAGTTTCTACTGCGCCTGCTACAGCGGCTACACGCTCGCCCCCGACGGCAGGACCTGCCACGGTAAGGCCTGTGCTGCGGGCCCCTCCCTCCTCCGCGCTCTCCCCTCGGCTCCTCCCCCTTTGTGTTTGTGCAGTTGCCAGACTGCCAGAGTCAGCCCGATGGCCAGATTGCTGAGGTCGGCAGTCCCGGCTGTTCCTCTGCAGAGGATCTGGGGGGGCAGGAAGAGGGTGGAGGGACGCCGTGCCGAGCACATGTCTGGGCATGTCAGCAGCCACGGGGAGCTGCCCCAGCCCCCGGCCCAGGATGATTCACCAGGATCTGTGGACCGGCCAGCCCCACTGAGGGGACCTCCCCTGCCGCCCCAGGGAGTGGGGTCAGCTCCACGCATCTGTGTGACCACAGCCCGGGACGGGGCTCGGACAGTGGGGCTGGGCCAGGAGCAGATGAGGCCTCTGACGCCCACCCTGCTTACTTCCCTGGGGCCCCATGCCCTGACCTCCCCAGAAAGTCTGCAGGCTATGGCCAGCCCAGCTGCAGAGGACGAGCTGCCCACCTACCTGGGGATGGGACAGAGGTGCTGAGGGAGAAGCAGCCTCAGGAGCAAGGGCGCACAGTGGCCGGAGCCCCAGGTGAACCTCTGAGTTGGACAGAACAAAGGGTCCCTTTCCCAGACCCCGCGCAGCCACGGCCTGAGGAAAGGACGTGTTGGGAGCAGCCGAGGGCACCCCACGTCGGGTGTGAGCACTGAGTACAGCGTGTAGCCGCACCAGGATCCCCTCCCCGTTCTCTCAGCCCTTGGCATGTGTGCCTGTGGCTGCCGGGAGAGGCCTCGGGGCCACGGGCCGTAGTGCCGCGCAGGAAGGTCTGCTTAGCCTCCCTGCGAGCCCGAGTGACGGGAGCCCACCTCCCGCCCACTCACCGAGTCGTGAGGCATGAGACAGCCACAGGGCTCCCTGCGTCCCGCTGCCCTTGCCCCCAGCACCGCGTGCCGGACGATGGGGTAGGGCCTGCACCCACTGCTTCGGGGGGCCGTGGGCCGCTGCTCCCGTAGCATGACTGACACCCCGTGAGTGTGATGGGCGGGTGCCCCACCTGCGCTGCCGGCAGTCAGGCTGCTCCTGCCTGTACCCACGCGCACACACCCTCTCTTAACCGCCACCTCTTTCTCTGGGGACCTGGTTACCCCAGACCCAGCCGAGGGAGGCTGTGCAGTATGAGGTCTGTCACTATGGTACGGAAGAGACCGGCCTTTCCGTCCGTTGAGATGCTGGGAAGGAGGGAGTGGGGTCGTGCCGCACCCCTGCACCCCCAGCGTCCGGCCTCTGTCATCTCTGCATGGCTGCAGGAGGGAGCTCCATGCCGCGTGGCAGAAAGGTGGGCCGGGTGGGGCCCTCTCCTGGGGGAGAGCTGATGAGGGCCCCAGGGTGGGTGGGGGACAGGGCCTTGTGGCCACAGTGTACCCAGTAGGATTGGGTGTGGACTCCCTGGGCCCCGTGGCTGGTGCCAGCACCCCACCCCGCCTGCTGCATGGGCTGTCCCATCTCCGTGCTGTGACGAGCAGCATTTTCAGTTGGCGAGGTGCTAGCTGGGGTCACGGGACCCTCGGACGGCGCTTGGCTATATGGACCCCCAGCCCCACCCCCCGTGGCTCTGCGGCCGTGGCTGATGGCTGGTGTGGGAGAGGGCAGGGTGGCATGGGGCCAAGTGGGCAAGTGGGGTGCAGAGCTCAGTGCACCGTTTCCTGTGGGGGCCTGGCCTGGGATGCCCTGATGTGCTAGAAGCAGGCAAGGACAGGAGGCCCTCCCCAGTGATGCCATGGGCCCTCTCGCAGGGCCCCAGATCTGGGGAGATGCAGGTTCTCGTGCCCTGGCCATGCTGTCCCTCGGCCATCGCGAGTGCCACGGGGCTTCAATGAGCTACTGTGGGTGGCCTGCTGTCACGGCAGTGCCTCGAAGGCTGTGCTAAGACAGCTTTGCGCCAAAAAAAAAAAAAAAAAGCTTTGCCCCAACGAAGCATCCTTTGTGTGGGGCGGCCCGTGTCCACCTGCCCAGAAGGGCGGTGTCCCCACGGTGTGGCCAGTGCCGTCCTGGGCCCCCCAGCACCCCACTGCTTAGGGGAGTAAAGTTCCGGAGCTCCTGGACTTGGGGCAGGCTCAGCCCAGGTGTCGGGCTGGACTAGGGGGTCGGAAGCACTCACGCAGAGGCCGACGGACCCGTGAACCCCGTGGCATTCACACTGCCTCTGGAGGGATGCGTGTGGTACCCTGGCTTTTTCCCACGGTCATGAGGGGCGCCTTATGGTTTCCGTGTTTGAGGGCCTGTGTGCTGCCGTCATCACAAGTTGGGGGCAGTTGTGAGGCCCTGTGAGGAATCCGTGGTGTTGGAAGTCATCAGTGCACGTGCCAGACACCCCTTCTGTCCCTGGAGGAGACGGGTTCGTAACTGCAGAGGTTGGGCTGCTCGCTCGCCGAGGGGAGAGGGTGCTTGGCACCTCAGGAAGAGCCTTGACAGTTGACCCTTGTGGCGTCTGATTGTCATCGGGAAGACCGGGGGTATGAGTGTGGTAGAAGCGGAGCCGGGGCAGCCATCGGCACGGGGCGCCTCCATCTGGAAGGCTCCCAGGGGTTCCTCCTCCACCTTCCTGTGCACCGGTGCTCACCCCTGGACGAGCATGGCTCTGTCCAGTGCTCAGAGATCACCCTGGTCACCTGGGACCCTGGTCAGAAATGCCCCCACGCCTGAGCCTGGGGCTGCAGAGCACGGTGGGCGGGAGGAGGGAGGAGGGTCCCGGCAGCCCAGGGGCCACGCTCAGCACTGCCCAGAGCAGTGGCTCGGGCTGCTGCTGCTCCGTGACCGACCATGGGCTGGCGACCGGCAGACACGTCCCTGGTCAAGGGCTTTGCTTTCTCTCGCAGACGTGGATGAGTGTGCAGATGGAGGCGCCTGCGGGGAGGCCCATTGCAAGAACTTGCCGGGCTCCTACTCCTGCATGTGCGACGAGGGTTACGTGTTCAGCTCCCCAGACAAGGCCTGCCGAGGTACCCGCCCCGCTGCCCACTGTCACCAGCACACACCGTGAGCTGCACTCACAGCTGTGCACACGGCACACGTGGGTAACATGCACACACCCTTGTGAGCACGTGTGCTCGTGTGAACATCCGTGCACGCGTCGCACATGTGGGTGACGCATATTGCGCACAGCCGTGGGCACATACACGAGTGCGTGTGCACATACGGCACCCACGCGTGCATACCGCACGCGCGCATCCCAGGTGTCTCTTCATGCAACAGGGCCACTTTCCCCAACTGCCCAGGATGCAGCACAGATTTGAGGGGGGGCCCCCATGCCACAGGCACAGGGACCTCTAGCCCATCTTCAGGTCAACCTGCTGTGCTTGGGGTCAGGTGACGAGCGCGCCCTGCATCGGGGGCCACAGAGAGGGCAGGTTTTCTCCTCCGCCTTCCTGCCCCGCACTTCTACGAGGAAGCTGGGTGGCCCCCGCCTGCACACCCTCCATGCTTCCTCCATACCCCCTGTGGTGTGTCTCTTGGGCCCCCGAAGCAGCCCCAGGACACCTGCCAACGGTGGCAGACCCTTCAGACCCTCATAGACGGGCTTTGTGCCCTAACCTAGTGGCTATTCCCACCTCCTCCTCTAACCCAAGAAGGAGGAGAGGGAGAGACCACTAACCGGCCCTGCAGGGAGCACAGGGAGCGTGGGGTGCGGCCTGGGCTGGGTGCCTCCTGGTCACATGCTCTGGAGCTCGTTCTCAGGGTGAGCGCCCTGTGCTCGGAGAGATGCGGAGGTGCCGCGTGTGCTGAGCTTCCCCGTCTCCCCTGTGGTGACAGATGTGGATGAGTGTGCAGAGGGCCGCTGTGAGCAGGCCTGCGTCAACTCCCCGGGGGGCTACGCCTGCCACTGTGACGGACGCGGAGGCCTCAAGCTGTCCCCGGACATGAACACCTGTGAGGTGTGACCACAGGGCAGCAGTCCCTCTCGGGGCTGCGAGAGGGCCCAGTACCCCCGGGACTGGTGGGAATGCAGGACAGGAGGCGTGTCTGTCCCCTGCATGACATCCTGAGGGCAGCTCCGCACCCACAGCGGAGCGGGTGGCCTGTGCCCGCAGCACATGCTGCCCTCCCTTTCGTCTGGCTCAGGCTCCAGGACACGTGTGGGGTCCGAGCCTCCCGACTGGCCGGCCCAACCCCGGCTCGGCACGCTACTGTGGTCTCTCCGAGCTGTCACAGCCTCGGGTTTCGGTCAGAGCCTGGCCAGCGAGCGGGGAGGGAGGCTCCACTGCATCCTGACCCTGTTTGCCTGGGGGGCTGCACCCAGGTACGCCCTCCCTGACAGCCCTCGCTCCCTTTCCACAGGATATTTTGCCCTGCGTGCCTTTCAACGTGGCCAGAAGCGTGAAGTCCTTGTACCTGGGCCGCATGTTCAGTGGGACGCCTGTGATCAGGCTGCGCTTCAAAAGGCTACAGCCCACCAAGTAAGGGCCGGGAGCGAAGCCGGGTGCACGGGGGCCCAAGAGCCAGCCTGAAGCTCCCCGGGACTGCAGATCCCTGGCCCGGTGGCCGGCCCTGTCCCTGCCCAGCGACGGCAGCTGGTCTCTGGCTCTGGGCTTCTGCAGGGTGCTGCCTCTGGCATCGAGGACAGAGTCCCAGGCTGTCCGTGCACCTGCTGCCCTGGGTCCCCTGGGGCGGGAGGCCACGAGCAACCTGCCCGTGTGTCACCTGTTTGTTTCTCGTGCTGGCACTTAGGCTGGTCGCCGAATTTGACTTCAGGACCTTTGACCCTGAAGGCGTCCTCTTCTTTGCTGGAGGCCATCAGGACAGCGCCTGGATCATGCTGGGCCTGCGGGCCGGCCGGCTGGAGCTGCAGCTCCGCTACCATGGTGTCGGCCGCGTCACCAGCAGTGGGCCTGTCATCAACCACGGCATGTGGCAGATGGTGAGCCTGGCCCCCACTGACCCCCCAGGCCGCCAGGGTTGGGGACTCCTGGGGGGGGCCCTGGCATTTCCCCGTGCATTTGCACACACAGCTGTGAGTGGCCACCGCACGAGGCCCTGCTCCAGAACATTCATAGTCGATGGGGCGAGGGCTGCGGTCTGTCCCGAAATGGTTGTTGGTCATAGCTGCCAGGAGCTGTGGGGGCTGCTGGTCACCCTGGAGCATACAGGATGGCCTGCCGCAGAAACTGTCCAGTTCAGAATGTCCATGATGGGGCTGGGGCCCCTGGGCTGAGGTCTGGGCCAGGCTCCCGTCTCCGTGTGTCCATACCATCCCGGGACCCGGCTCCTGGGGCTGGCGCCGTTCCCGCAGATGTGCTCACATGCGGGCGTCTTCTTTGGGAGAACGCCCTAGTCACCCAGAGCCTGACCTGTCGGTCCTGATGAGACCTGTACCCCAGTGCCCAGAACACGGCAGCTTGGGGCACACAGGAACCTTCCAGAAGCTCAGGGGCCCCTGGTAGGAAGTGGGTTTTCAGAAGTAAGCACTTGAGAGAGAAAAGCATTCTTTTTCCTTCTGGAAGTTCAAAGATGGGAAACTCTGAACGAAAACAGCATGGACGTTTGCTAATCTCCCTCCTGTGAACTCAGGCCCGCTTCTTTCCTCAGCCCCTAAAGCATGAATATTCCCAGAGTGGCCGCGCTCACGGTCCGGGGCGTGCGCTCTGCACCAGCCGCAGGAGGGGTCCTGGGCGGGGCCGGGGGGGGCAGTGTCCAGGAGAGGAACCCGGGGACCCAGAACCTGTGATCAGCACAGCTGCCCCACCTGAGGCATGAACTGGTGGCCCAAGGCGGGGTCAGCCCAGAGGCAGCCCCTCTGCTCCCTCTCCTGACCCCTCCTTCTCTTCCTCCTGTCCACACTCTGACCTGAGCACCTCCATATTTCCCATGTGAACCGGAAGGGAAACCGACGACTTCTGGAGGGCTGGCAGGACGCACAAAGGGCAGAGAGATGGGTTTTTTAATTCTCCTGCGTGGAGAGGAGGGAAGAGCGCAGACCTCCGGCGTCCGTGCGTGCAGCGTCCCGTCTGTGCCAGGCACCTGGTGACCGCGTGCCCTCCTGCCTTCGCAGGGGCGCGGCTGTGCTTGGGGAAGTGGAGCACCAAGTGGGAGGCGGTGACGTCAGTGGGATTCCCGGCCCCTGGAAGCAGCTCCTGGGGGCTTAGAGAAGCTCCAGGATGGGGCCAGAGTAGTGGCCCCAAGTGGGCCCCCTTGGAGGAGGCAGAGTGAAGGGAGAAGCCTGTGCTGGGGGGACCGTCAGGGCCTGGAGGGAGGTTGTGTCACAGAGGGGGACCACGAGGTGTGTAGGGCATGAACATTCCCCGCGGTCGGGGGTGGCTTGGCCCACGGGGGCGACGGGGTCCTTTCGGAAAGGCCTCCCCCTCACGGCGCTGGTCTTCTCCAGATCTCTGTGGAGGAGCTCGATCGGAATCTGGTCGTCAAGGTGAACAAAGATGCGGTCATGAAGATCGCAGTGGCCGGGGATCTGTTTCAGCTGGACAGGGGGCTGTACCACCTGAACCTGACCGTGGGAGGCATTCCCTTCAAGGAGAGAGACCTGGTGCAGCCTGTGAGTACCGTCGGGGCCCGGGCTCCCGCAGAGGACAGGCCTGGCCGCCAGCTGCCGTGCTGAGCACTCGCCGCCGGTCGGTGGCCGTTTCCCCAACACACCATGCCCTGTGAGATTCACTTGAGTTTTCATCGGAAGCGATAACAAAAGTGCCTGTTTTGCAGTGGAGATAAAACACAATGAAATTATTCTTTAACAAAAGGAACAGTCAAGTTTTTTGGACCATTCCCAAGAACATTTGGGTTGTTAACCCTGCCGGGATTTCCACAGGGGAGAAAGACTAACAGGGAGGTCAGTACTCGTCGTCCCTCGAAGCCCTGCGGGGCCTCGGCCCTGCCCTCCTCAAGGTCCCTCCGTCATCCAGCATGTGGTGGCCAGGCCAGAGCCCTCCATCTGTGGTGACTCCCACACAAGTGGGAGAAGAGGATCCTGGGCATGTGGAGGTCCCCGTGGGAGGTGTTGGCCCAGTCCTCCCTGCAGGGGTGGAGGATGGTGTCCTGCGGATGACCTGGGGCGTCAGACCCCATGGGTCCCCCAGGAGCTGTTCACACCTCCCCATTTTATAAATCCAGGCGGGGGACCTGGTTTGCTGCAGACCAGAGCATGGTGCTGGGTGTGCCACTCGGCCCCCGGACTCACATTTCGGGGGTACCAGGCACCATGTGTGCCTTCGTCCGTGTCCTTCCGGCGTACGGTCCCCATTCTGCGCTGGGACTGGGTGGGCAGACCCAGTGTGGCCACTGGGGACCCCGCGGGGACTCCTCCTCTCCCTGAGGAGCCCTCTCAGGAACCGCCTCCACGACTCGTCCCTTCTCGGGAGACCTGCACTGCTGAGCCACGCATCCCTTCCTCCGACCAGCGTGGCAGCAGCCACGTGGCCTCCCGCTGTGCTGTCTGGGAGCCCATGACGTGGCCATGTGGTCCCAAGAAGCCCCTGGGACTTCTCTTCCTCCCAGATAAACGCCCGTCTGGACGGCTGCGTGAGGAGCTGGAACTGGCTGAAGGGCGAGGACACCGCCATCCAGGAGACGGTGAAGGCCAACCCCAAGATGCAGTGCTTCTCCGCGACCACGAGAGGGTCCTTCTTCCCTGGGACCGGGTTTGCCTTCTACAGCCTGGACTTCGGTGAGTCTCGGCCCCGGCGTGGGCACGGCCATGGCCGCACTCGCGGGCAGAGCAGGAGGCCGCTTCCTCGGACGCTGGTGTCCGGGATAAGCCGATGACCCCACAGCCCTGGGGCCACCGCGCGGGGTGAGCCAGCAAGGAAACGTCCACCGTGCCTGCGCCGGGACGGCGGCGGGGGTGGGGGGCAGGAGCTACGGGGAGGGTCCAAGGGGGCACCTGCGGGACGTCCTCGGACAGGACGAGCAGTTGCGGAGCAGCCGTGGAGAACGAGCGCGACACTGCGCTTCCCGGAGCCTGGCGAGGCGTGGAGCAGGGCGGCGTCCAGAGACGGGTGGCTGGCTCTGGGGCTCTAGAGCTCACGGTTGGCGGGAAGAGAAGACCCAGAGGAGCAGGACGGGGGCTGGCCGGCCGCGTTGCCGGGATGCGGGGCTCTCCACAGAGCGGGGTCCGGCCACACCAGCACTGACGGCCGCGCGGGAGGAAGAAGCCAGGCCTGCGGGACCAGCCCTTCCCGAAGCTCCCGTGACGTCCACGTGCGGCAGATGTCTGGCCACGCAGCTGTTGTAGCGAGGGGAGTCACAGGGTGCGGGGGCGGCCCTCCCGACCCTGGAACACGGGGCCCGCCCTCCCTTCACACACAGCTCGCATCTCTTCACTTCTATTATCAAATTCACTTTACAGTAAAAACAAAGAGCCCTAATATGCTGGTCAAGGCGCGGTCACCCCTCAGGTGACACGCAGTCACGTCCGAAACTGCCCGGTTGTGGGAGCACGGCTCTGGGATGCCGATGCGAGCGGCACGGGTCATGGCAATGGCTCAGCGGTTCTCTTGTTCGACTCTGGGCTCCACTGGTTTCCCTCATCCTCCCTCGCGCCGGAGCCCTTACTGGCCACTCTGCCTGCAGTCCGGGGAGGGCTGGTACCTGGCCCAGCAAAGCGCCCAGGCCCACGGCCCTGCAGGGTCTCTGGCAGGTGTGCAGGCCCAGGCGCCTGCCTGTGTGCTGGCTTCCGGGGGCCTCCCTGCCCCTCCTCTGGCCGGCACCCTGCGGCAGGTAGGCTCGGGGGGCTGCCGCGGCCCTCCAGGACCATCTCTGGCTTGGTCCGTCTCCAGGTGACACTCACAGCCCCTCTCTTCCAGATGGTGAGCTGGTTAAGCACCCACACTCGGTCTCCTTGGGCTCATTGGCCTTGAGGGCTGGGGCCACACCCCCTGCCACAGGCCCCACAACCACGTATCCCCTCCAGCCCGTATGGGCCCCCCATGCAGAGGACACGGGGCCCACTCCTCCTTCCTTGTGAGGTGGCTGTCCTCTCAAGCCCTGGGATCACCGCTCCTTCTGTCTTTGCTTTAACTGTCAAAGCATTCCTGTGCAACAAGCGGGATTTCTGGGAGGAGAACCACTGGTATAACACACACGTTATTCCTTTAGTCTTCATGGTTACACAGGAAAGTCTAACGTCATCATGATGTTTCCTATAAAGTCTCGTCGTAAAAAACACTTCCTGACCTTTCCTTCAAACAGCATCCACACTTCCTGTGTGGGGACACGGGCCTGGGCAGAGACCACGGTGGCCCTGTCCCCTACTGCACACTCCACGGTCTGCAAACGCATCTGTGGACTGCCTCGGTCGTGAAGCCCACGGGGTGTTTGCACGTTTCTGCGTTTCTCACAGAGCTCCGACGACACCGGTCCCCAACTCAGAGGAGCGTCTTCGGGACGGCCCCGAGTCAGCCCCCAGCAGCATCTGGAGCTGGGAGACTCCTCCCCGCTGACAGACTGCCCAGCACAGCCGGGGCCCAAGGTCCCGTCACAGGAAAACTCAGGGCCAGGAGACACGGGAGGCCGCACTGGCCACGTTTTTTTGGCTTCTGTTTTTGGCTTTTGGGCTGCTTTTTCCAGTTTCGCGTGCATTCAAGTCACTGGACGGCTGTTGGAAATGGACTCTAGCAGACCCTCTTAGGTCCGGGGCCCCCACAGATGATTCCGGTGCTCACGGTCCACTGGAAAGCGTCGGGAACCTAGGCCATGGCTCACCTCGGCGCTGACCCCCTGCCGCGAGGGCGTCTGAGCTCCAGCAGATGCGGCTCCTTCAAGACTCCACGGTCTCTGAGGCAGAAGCCCCCGGGTCGTGGGGCTGAGGGGTCCTCGGGCATCACTGTCAGCAGACGATTCATATGTCCAGAGGAAATGGGTGTCGTAGCGACCCCCAGAGAACCACGATCCAGCCGTTCCCACGCAGTGTGCTTCTGGACCTGTCCGCACTGGAGCTGCGGGGAGCCTGCGTGTCTGACCCTCGGACGTCCACGCATCGTAAACCCACGTCACACACGTAGACGAGGCACCTGAGCACGGAGCCGCTCGGCGGGGCACGGAGCCGTGCAGTCCGAGAAGGGCGCCTTCTGAGGGCTCCCAACCGCGTGCGACTTGGTCGAGCCACCTGAAGGGCACCGGGGAGACGCGGCGGGGCAGGGGGCCGTGCGCTCCCGTGTGTCCTGTGGGAGAGGAAGAGGGGATGCCAGGGAAGGGTGCCCGCGGCCCACGGGACACGCCTGCCTTCAGTCCCGGCAGGCCTGCGTGGCCCGGGGGCCGTGCCAGGGCTTGTGGCAGGGCTGCCGTCCCCAGGGCCCGCATGTTCCCCACAATCGGCTCCCTGGGGACAGGCCCCTGGCACTCAGGCGCGGTCCTCCCGGGGGCTGCCTCCCCACTCACCACGGCCAGCCCCGCCTCCTGACGTGCCGCCCTCACTGCAGCTCGGAACCCCGCGGACGCCGGCACGGACACAACCTGGCAGATAGAGGTCATGGCTCGGATCCGCCCTGCCACGGATACAGGCGTGCTGCTCGCGCTGGTGGGTGGTGACCACACGGTGGCCCTCTCCGTGGCCCTCGTTGACTACCACTCCACCAAGAAGCTCAAAAAGCAGGTAGCCGTCCCGGGTGGGTCCCCGCTCCTACCTCGGGAAGCTCTGTCCCCCTGTGGCGCGGCCCTCAAGGGTCCCACAGCCACGTGGCTGAGGACACCGTTGGCCCGAGGTCACCTGACAGCCTGGGGGCAGAGCCGTGTGGATGGTGGCCTGGGAGCCGTTCCAAGGGGGGTCTCGCTGGACAGTTTAGAACCACGTGTGTCAGACTGTCTCCCCGGCAAATGCTCCCGGTTTCTCCTGCGTCCAGATGTGCCTGCCTGGCCCACGCCCCTGGGAGATTCAGGCTGAGCCCTGAGGCAGGGGCCCGCATACCCCCGGCCCCGCACACCCAGCCAAGCCAACACCTGCTGTGTGGAACCCACAGTTTGCTTGGGGACAGCCAAGGGGCAGAGGAAGGAGCTTGTACGCGCTGCTCTCTGTCCAAAGTGGGCAGGCCTGCTGGCCGGGAGTGTGTGTGGACAGCGGCCAGCCTGCCCCCAGCTGGTGCTGCTCGAGGCTCCCCAGACTGGTCTGGTCCCCAAGACCGCAGCAGATACCCCTCTACGGAGCACCGGTCCACACACCATGTGCACCTGTGGGCAAACGGAGCTCGCGAAGGGCACTGCCGGCCTTCCCAGGGCACGGAGAGTGAAGGGCGCTGGGCCAACTGCCCTGCTGTGTCCATCCCAGGCTGTCGGGCTGTGTGTC